>NC_068404.1:30978341-31578341 GCF_023724105.1 Carassius gibelio
TTATATAATTTTTTATATATTTTTTGTTAATCTCTTAACATTCATTGTTAATATAACAATAATCATCTTAACATTTTAATTTGTAATTATGCAACAATTCTATCTCCATGCACCTAGCCCTAATATCAGTTATTAAAATAATCAATACTCCTCCATCACTAATATTTATGTATATATAATATCACTGTACTATAAACACAGTTTCATCTCTCAGAAGCTGCTTGTCACTGCAGAAGAGTATTTGATGAATCAAGCTGCTAAAGGAGTGTTTTCTGCTTCCTCCTGATCACTTCTGAAGCAGAACAGCAGCGGAGAGCAATGAGGAGAAGAGGAGAGAGATCACATGACATCAGCCAATCAAAACAGAGCGCATTTATCATAAACCCAGCGTTTCTGACACTAATATTCATCTTTTCAACATCAGTCACTGTTTGAGCAAAAAAACACCTCGACATTCTGAAATCAAGATACATTTACTGAAGAAGAAAAAACACTTCAGATAGAAAGACCTGTTTTCTGAAGAAAGAAGTAAAGATTCTGCTAATGGCAAGAAAAATAATCGTTTTCCCTTTGAATTATTAATATTATTTTTCTTACATCAGTGGCAGGTATTTTTTTTTTTCTTTGAGCAAAACCGAAGTTTTTTCCCGAAAACAAGATTTACAATCTGAAATCATTTTGCTTCTCATGTAAATTGATCTTGATTCAGGAGTGTTTAGATATTCTTTCTAGAAATCAAGACAAAAATCCTTAGAAACTATTTTTTTGCAGTGAAGTAAACTGAGCACTTCTGAAGTTCTGTGTTTGTTATTCAGAACAAATTCAAGCAGCAGTAAATCTCAAGACTGTGAGCGTGTGCTTATGTTTTACTGTACGCTACACAGCACTGCATCAGATTTAGACCGTATTTCACTGTATTCTTGACATCAAATCAAGAAAAGCTGGTTTACTTCACATCAGATCATTAAAAGTATCACCTGTTCAGTGCATGGATTTATATGCTGAATGAATCAATGTGAATCATCAATCAAGGTGTTTAAGTTATCATCAATACCGGTATATCGCGACACCCCTAGTCTCATCCATTCAGTAGGAAGTATTACATTCACAAACAATATCTAATTTTGTTTCATTTTGTCTGACTTTCTGGGTGATTTATTTTTCAATTCACAAATATTTTACAGTGTGTCATATATAATCTTACCACAGTTTCTCCAGTTTACAGTGAGGATCCTCCAGTCCAGCACAGAGACGCTTCACTCCTGAATCTCTTATTTTATTCTCAGACAGATTCAGTTCTCTCAGGTGTGAGGGGTTTGATCTCAGAGCTGAAGCCAGAGCAGAACAACCTTCATCTGTGACGCCACAATAACTCAACCTGTAGAGAACAATGACACACTCTTCACTCTCTCAGATCAGATCAGTTTAGCTGTGAATCCATTAGTAAAGAGAAAGAACAAATCAATGTGTGATGAATCACTAGACTGAGATTTAAAATGTCAAAAAATAAATCAAAATATCATAAATAACGTAAAGCCTCATTCAAAAAGAAAAAGAAACTTTTACACTCTCAGGATTTTTAATGTCTTATGTAGACATTAATGCAAATCTATTTAATGACACTATTCATTACACAGCTGAGCTTTAGTGTTATTTTTCAATCTGTATTAATATGTATGGAGTAATGGAGTGTGTGTATGTGTGTGTGTGCAGTAAGAGTGTATTTTTGTGTGTGTGTGGTTGTGTGTGTCTGCAGTAAGAGTGTGTTTGTGTGTGTGTGCGAGAGTGTGTGTGTGTGTTTCTCCATCACTCAAGGATATCAGAACCTGAGATCTCCTACACTGTGAGATATTATTCATATTTAGTGTAAATTGTGTCAGAGAGTACTTACACCTCAATGTACTGCAGTGCTTTACAGAACAGCAGGTAATAACATACTCTTCACATTCGCATTCAGTATTATAAATACAAGTAGTTTGTGTCTGTGCTGTCCGTGTACGTGTCTGGATTGCTTACACAGAAAGTATAACACAGTCTTTACACTCCAACAGTCTTTTGGAAACAGGGTTTTTAACCACACAAACAGCTCTTCAGCTCGACTGAACAAAGTGTTCATAGAATGCAGTTCTTACAGGAGACTGAATAAATGAATCTGCTCCTGTGCTGATTGTAAAGCAGAACGTGATTGGCTACAGCGAGAACATGCTACGATTGGTCAGTGAAGTGTGGCTGTTATCTGATTGGCTTGAGCAGACGGTGGGTGGAGTCACAGATACACAGAAAGACATTCACTAATGAATGACAGGAAAAGCTGTTTGTAGAATAAAAATATATTTTTGAATATGGTTTTTATTTTCAAATATCATTATATTTATTTGCCAATATTTTTATACATATTTTAATACCTTTTTTTTAAATTTCTTAACATTTATTTGTGGATCATAATCTTTTAATTTGTAATTATGCAACAATTCTATCTCCATGCACCTAGCCCTAATATCAGTTATTAAAATAATCAATATTCCTCCATCACTAATATTTATGTTTATATAATATCACTGTACTATAAACACAGTTTCATCTCTCAGAAGCTGTTTGTCACTGCAGAAGAGTATTTGATGAATCAAGCTGCTAAAGGAGTGTTTTCTGCTTCCTCCTGATCACTTCTGAAGCAGAACAGCAGCGGAGAGCAATGAGGAGACGAGGAGAGAGATCAAAACAGAGCGCATTTATCACAAACCCAGCGTTTCTGACACTAATATTCATCTTTTCAACATCAGTCACTGTTTGAGCAAAAACACCTCGACATTCTGAAATCAAGATACATTTACTGAAGAAGAAAAATCACTTCAGATAGAAAGACCTGTTTTCTGAAGAAAGAAGTAAAGATTCTGCTAATGGCAAGAAAAATAATCGTTTTCCCTTTGAATTATTAATATTTTTCTTACCTAATTGGCAGCTATTTTTTTTCTTTGAGCAAAACCGAAGTTTTTTCCGAAAACAAGATTTAAAATCTGAAATCATTTTGCTTCTCAAGTAAATTGATCTTGATTCAGGAATTTTTCGATATTTGTTCTAGAAATCAAGACAAAAATCCTAAGAAAATCATTGTTTGTAGTGAAGTAAACTGAGCACTTCTGAAGTTCTGTGTTTGTTATTCAGAACAAATTCAAGCAGCAGTAAATCTCAAGACTGTGTGCGTGTGCTTATGTTTTACTGTACGCTACACAGAACTGCATCATATTTAGACCGTATTTCACTGTATTCTTTACATCAAATCAAGAAAAGCTGGTTTACTTCACATCGGAGCATTAAAAGTGTCACCTGTTTAGTGCATGGATTTATATGCTGAATGAATCAAGGTGAAACATCAATCAAGGTGTTTCAGAACGGCAGAATTCACACAAATCTCTGCATTAATTCAAGAAATCAACAGATAAATGAGTAAATGAGAAGAAGGAGCAGGTTTGTTGTGGATCTGAAGCCGTGTCTCTGACATTGTTGAGCAGCGCTCGAGCACTAAACTACTGATGAACCTTTCCTGAAACACACAGAAGAATCTTCTCCAGCAGCGTGTTCACGAGAGAGAAGCTCTTCATTCCTCTCCTTCACAATCATAAAGATCATCAGTGGTGTCCTGCACATCATTGTTTTGAGCTGACTGTGAGATCTGATGCTCTAGAGCTGGATTTGTGTTTATTATAGTCTTCAGATCCTGATCTGATATATAGACCGGGTTTTATTTCTGTGTTTGGACACTAATGTTGTGAATCAGAGCTTGTTCTGTAGTCCTTCACAGAAATGAGTCACATCTGAGTTTGCAAAAGTCATTTTCACTAAAGGCTGACATGTAACTGGATATTTAACACAGATCTCATTAAATGACAAACTCTCAGCTTGTTTTGTGTGAATAATTCATGAACGTGTGTGACCTGCTGAAATGTAAGTTTTAATCTTTTATTTGTGACATTAATGTGGTCTCAATGCTGACAGAGTAAATATGTGTTAGAAAACTAGACTTATATCACTCATAATATTAACATTCACAGGAATACACCTTTTCTTTGGTTTGATTTATTTTATGGCATGATGCAGATCTCTTTAAATGTATAATAATGTAAAATAGTGTCTAGTGTTGTCCAGTAAAGAGTAAGACACTTCAAGCACAAGTGAAATGTCTGAAGGTCAGCTTTACTGATCAATGTGTGGAGCGTCTCTTTGCTGCAGCTGCTGCTGATTTAATGAACCAGTTTCTCATGTGACGGGGTTGTTTTTACCCACGCCGCTAACACACGCTTTACTCTAATATCTACTGGATTAAAAACACCTGTCCTGACTCCTTTAAGATTCAGTTATTCAGGAGAAAATCTCTCATTCAGGAACATTTATTGTAAAGGAGTCAGATTCATTATTAAATATGATAGTTTAGTTGATGATGAAACACTTACAGAGCTTTTCTGCAGTTGATCACAGCTGGTATCAGTCTTCTTCTCCCCTCAGCTGATGTCTTGTATTTCTCTAGGTTCAGTTCATCCAGTGGCTCCTCTGACATCTGAATCATGTAGGAGATTGTTGAGCAGTGAGCAGGAGAGAGTTTCTCTGAGTGTTTGTCTGATTTCACAAACTCCTGAATCTCTCTGAACAGAGTCTGATCTTTCACTTCCAGCAGACAGAGGAACAGATTGATGGATTGATCAGCTGAGAGAGGATGACTACTCTTGATCTTGTGTTTAATATACCGCGCAGTTCTCTGTGGTTCATCTCTCTTGATCTTCTCTTTAATATCCTGTGTGGTTCTGCTGATGGTCTCTGAGCTGTTCTCTGTGTGTTTCAGTAGATCCTGTAACAGTCTCTGATTGGACTCCAGTGAGACGCCCAGCAGGAACCGCAGGAACAGATCCAGACGTCCATTCTTACTCTCAACAGCTTTATCTACTGCTGATGTTAGTAAATCATACAGAGAGACTTTATCAGATCTGTTTAATCTGAATTCATGCAGTGTTTTCTTGTTCTTTGTTAAATAGCAGTAAAGCAGATAGAAAGCAGCGAGAAACTCCTGAACGCTCAGATGAACGAAGCTGTAGACTTTCCTCTGATGAAACACAGATTCCTGCTTAAAGATCTCAGTGCAAATCCCAGAATACACTGAGGCGTCAGTGACGTCTATGCTGCTCTCAATCAGGTCCTCCTCATAGAACATCACATTGCCCTTCATCAGCTGTTTGAAAGCCACTTCAGCAAGTTTCACAATCACTTCTCTGTTGGACTGCAGGAGTTTCTCTGGATCTCTCTCTTCATACTTCTGCTTCCTCATGTTGATCTGAATCAGCAGGAAGTGGATGTACATTTCAGTCAGAGTTTGAGGGATTTCTGCTCTCAGATCTTCTTCCAGGAGCTTCTGAAGCACAGTGGATGAGATCCAGCAGAAGACGGGGATGTGGCACATGATGTGGAGGCTTCTTGCTCTTCTGATGTGTGAGATGATTCTGCTGGCTTGATGCTCATCACTGATTCTCTTCCTGAAATATTCCTCCTTCTGAGGCTCAGTGAATCCCTGAATCTCTGTCAGACGGTGGATGTATTTGGAGGGGATCTGATTGGCTGCTGCTGGTCTGGAGGTGATCCAGATGAGAGCAGAGGGAAGCAGCTCTCCTTTCATCAGCTTTGACATCAACACAGCCACTGATGAAGTCTCAGTCACATCACAAACTTTCTGAGCGTCTGAAAACATCAGTGTGATTCTGCTTTCATCCAGACCATCAAAGATGAACACAACTTTACACTCCTCATAAATCTGTGAGTCCAGATCTTGAAGTTCAGGATGAAAGTCCAGCAGAAGTCTGTGAAGACTGTACTGATGATCTCGGATCAAGTTCAGCTCTCGAAATGGAAGCACAAACATGAAATCTACATCCTGATTGGCTTTTCCCTCGGCCCAGTCCAGAATGAACTTCTGCACAGAGACGGTTTTTCCGATTCCAGCGATGCCTTTAGTAAGAACAGTCTTGATCTGCTCTTTCTCCTCAGATCCTGCTTCAGCGGAGGCTTTAAAGATGTCATTGCAGTAGATTGGAGCGTCTTGTGAGTGTTGTGTTTTGGCTGTTTTCTCCATCTGTAAAACCTCATGTTCTTCATTCACTCCTTCTCTCTCTCCCTCTATGATGTAGAGCTGTGTGTAGATGCTGTTCAGGAGGCTTTCATTCTCCTGGAGTTTCAGTCCCTCACATAATCTCTCATACTTGTTCTTCATGCTGGTTTTGTGCTGCTCTTTGACTCTCTGTAGTTCATCATTCACTGCTTGATCATGTTTATTCAGAGACGCTGTAACGCTCGTGTTGTTCAGACAGAAGACAGAAGAGACTCCTCCAGAGACGCTTCGCTCTCCATCTGCTCTGCTGAAATATCACAAGAACAACTGATTAAACATGTCTCAAAATAAAGGATGTGTAAATTAACATCTAAACCGATAGAGATTTCAGTCTTGTATTTTCAGTATAATTTCATGTTGTTGATCTGTTTAACTCTTTGTGTAATGCACATTGTTTCACAGGAGCTTCACAGAAAAGCAGGAAACTGCAAAGAAAAGTAAAAGAGAGTCTCACAATCCTCCAGCGAGCAGCTAAAGATGACGAGGAAAGAACAAACTCACTGAGAGCTTTAAGAAATGAGGAAGAAACCAGAAGCTCCTCCTAAAGCTGACAGCAGAGACTCTGTTATACAGTAAGCTTCTTTTATCTGGACATTGAGATCAAATTCATTTTCCATCACAGATTTGAGGTGAAATCAGGAATAAAATCATAACTCATCTCTCTGTCAGGACTCGACAGTGCGAGCATTTTACTCTGATCTGCAGCAAACACTAGATGTGTGTGAACAGTGAAGTGTGTTCAGGAGCACAAGAGCCAATAAAACAAGCTCCTGCTGCTCCTCACAGAGTCTTCAACACCTTACACTGCAGAACAAACATCTTCATTATTATTCTTTACTCTCTTAAATGTGGAGAATCACCATACAGTGATCATTAAACTTCAGAAGTCTGTTGTGATGAAGTAAATCTGAAGAGTAAAACCGTGGCACTGTTGCTCTTCTACAGTCTTGTGTTTCACAGCAGTTCACAATCAGTGACTAGAGCACATTTATTCCAGATGATCGCTTGTGATTGACAGCTAATGAATTATAACACTCTGTACTTTATGCTGTGGATATTGTAACATGTGAGATGGCTGTAAGATGCATATTTTATCTCCCTCATCTTTCTGAAGGAGCAGTCAGCGATAGACAAGCAGGCATTTCAAAATATGAGTCTGCTTATATTTTCATGACATTTCATACATATTTATCACATTTTCATTGCGCTCCTGAAGTTTGTTATTGTAGGAGCTCGTGTGCTCATTGTGTCGAGTGTCTGTGTGTATTGAGTGTGTTTCTGACTCCCATAAAGCAGTTCAATCATCACCACACGATTATCCTCACCTGGGGTCAGAGGTCACTGCTTCATCACTGAGGTCAGGAGGATGACCCGGCATGGATCTATCACTCTTCAGAGACACACAGCTGTGATCAGGAGATGAAGATCTCTGACTGCAGATCCTGAGAAAACACACAGAAATATCACACTCTTTTGCTGTAAACAGTGATGATGACAGAAAGTGAGAATCTGCAGCATCAGTCAGATGTGACGCCAAAACACATTTACATCATGATCATCTGATCCGGACGCCTTCTCCACATGTGTGAATGGTTTGCAGCAGAATACAGTTTGTCTTCCACTAATAAACAAACTCTTAGCAATGCTGTGAGGTTTTCTGACCCACACTCTCCGTCATACAGGGGTCAAGCATCCAAACAAATAGTTCAAACTACATTTATCTTGAGGAAAAACCCAGTGTCTGTACGAAAGAAAAGGTCTACAAGACTATTATAAAGCAGCCAAACAACTATAAACTGATTCTGGGCTGCACTTCTGGGTAAGTGTGTTATTAACTGTTCTTCATGATAAAACACTAGAACTACTGCTACTACTGTCTAGTCTACGCACATGTTTCAGGTTTAAATATCACTATATGCCATAAGTTTAGGACTAATACACTATTTCCTCTGTGAACTTCATATCTGAATATTATGTAGATATTTTGTTTACATCAAATTCATGTTTAATTCATCTGTGCAGTCTGTCTCTTTAATGCTTGAAATCATAAACATCTGTTTCACTTAAAAAGTGTGTCTTCGATGACGGTATTCTGTAAAAATGAAAATCATGTTTGTTCATTTTTTATTCTGATTCTGACGTAGAAAGGGACAAAACATTTGTTCATTATTTTGTGGGGTTTTTCCTCCACTTGTTTCATAAAACTTTTTTACATATAATCCACAAGAGAAAATAACTGAAGTTTTAAAATGATAAAAATTACCCAGTTTAAAATATGTAAATGTGTTCTGCTCTCATCCCATATATGTATATATGTTGGTAAGTCTGTATGTATGTATGCATGTACCAAGAGCATCTTAAAAACCACAACAAATTCCTTGTGTGTCTGCACACACTTGATAAAGCAGATTCTGATTCAGATTTTCTCTCGTGGACTATATGTACATTTTTTTTGTGAAATATCTTATTCAGATCAATGCGAAATAAACAATAAAATGCATTTTGTATGGTCCCTCTTATTTTAGTAAAATAATTAACATTTAGCAGATTTTGGATGTAAACTTTTGACCTTAACTGTAACTTTGATAGAAAGGTATGAAATGGATTACAATCAACCAAAAACGACTGTTAGTATAACAACCCTGCTGCGAAAAACAAAAACAAAAAAACCATCAGAAAAATTTCTAATGGTTTCCACTACAAATATCATTACAAACTGTTAACCATTAAAATATTTTTTTTTTCCTGTAGTGTGCTTTGGGACATATCCCATTAGGATTTACTGGTTTTAACAAGTCACCAATAGAAGGTGAACAATTTCCAGTAGAGACCAACAGAGTCCATTACAGTTTCCATTATAACCAATACAATTCCCATTATAACCAGTAAAACCATTACAAATGATGTGATGGTGTCTATAGTTTTTTCAGCAGGGAATATTTACACAACTATCAATACTTTGTTGACCTATTACCAAACAATGTATAACTTTGTTCAGTCTCTGGTGTAAAAAGATCACATTAGCAATTAAAGAAAAAAACACTTAAGCAAAACATGCTCAGGTCAAAAGTGTCTGAATAATGTTTGGTTCCAATATTTTTTTTTTAATTTTTTTATTTTACTGGTAGTCCACTGTATGAAGAATTTTGGGGTAAAATACGTCACAGTTTACTTTATTTTGCTATCCTCACTTCCATAAATGAAGTATAGTGTTCTGCACCCACTAGTAAAGAAATATAAAAAATTATTTCTGGTGTCTGAATAATTTTTGGCTCGACTGTATGTTAAATATCAGAGAAAGATAGAAAAACTAATTCCTCATACGTTGTAGAAATTGTAGAAAATATAGACACTTTTTTAATAATATAAAATTACATGCTATAAAAATATTTATGTAAAACTGTACCTGAGATCAGTCTTTGTATCTCCACACTTAAACATTTCTGGTTGATTCATAGACCAATCACTCCTCACAGACACACAGCTGGACTCTGCTTCTGATCTCTTCTGATCAACTGAACTATAACAGAGAGAAGATTAAAGTCAATCCTTTAAATTACCATACAGGTAACAACAAAACATTCTTTAAGATTTAACACAAAACACCCATCTCCCATCACTGAAGGTGATTTAATACAGTTATTCTTCAAAGTACCTGCATCCTGGAGAAAACTCTTGATCTGTGGATGTTTGTGTGTCCTCCATGATGAAACAGAGTCTGATCTCCAGCACTGACTCTGAATAGAAATGACAAACAAACTCAATAATTCAGCTGAACGGATCCTGAGAGATACAGATCATGAGATACACATGTTCAGATACACAATGTTAGTCGTTTGTTAACAAATGACCAAATAAACCACACACAACACCGAACACCAATCAAACCACCTTCATCTGCAGGAAAAAGCAAATTGTTAAACATATGTTGTTAAACATAAAACTAACCGTTCTTTAAAAGAAATCTGAAAGCGGAAGTCACTGTAAAGCACTCAGCACTCACCTTATTTACACAGCTTCACAAAATCTACCGTCTTTCTATGAAGCAGCTACACGAAAATGATGGTTTAGTTCCCATGAAATACTTTGATATTCCGTATAGAATCGATTTTGACAGTTTAAATTGAGAAAAATTAGCTCTGAACATTTGCTTTCACTTTGTGAATTGTGACGCGAAAAACAACGATGACGTCACTTCCTGAGCGCGATCTCTCATCCGGTGCACGTTTGATCCGATTTTACAGACTTTCACGTCTAACATACTAATAGAATACAACAGATCAAACTTCAAGTTATTTATTCATTTTTATATTATTATTAATATAAATATTTGTTTTGATTGTTCTTCGCCTGCAGTGTGTAAGGGAGCGTCATTAATCTCCACACACAGTGGGAAACGTTTTGTACACGTTTTAGCATACAAAATCATTAAAAAATAAAATAAAATAAAATAAAAGCATTTGTATAAAAAGGAGCAGAGTTAATTCAATGATCTTAGTTGTGTGTTTCAGTACAAATAGGCTTTGCTTCACAGCAACATCCCATAAAGATTGAATTCCATAAACATTCACTCTTTTTTCTTACTCATGTAGATAAAACAGTTCATAACACCCCGAATTCATAAGGTTACACAATAAAAATGCATAAGCATGAAAAGTAAGAAATGTAAAATATAAAACATGGCTAATAGCAATAATGATTAAATAATTTAAAAAGAATGCAATTATAAATTATATTAACAGCTAATGATTATATATTATTGTATGAAGATATAAAAATAAGGAAATAAAACAACACAAATATATTAATGCTCTCTTGAAGCAACCTGCATTTAAGGATCCTTCACTTATAAATATTTGACAAAAAGAAGCAAACAAACAAACAAATAAATGCTCTAGCAAAGATATTAGGCCCATCTTTTATGAAAAATTAGGTTATTCCAAGTGGGAAATTCTATTGTAATTCCATCCTAATGTCACGGTATGTTGTAACAAAAGCTCACAGAGACAAATAATCAGACATCAAGAGTCTTTAATCAAAGTCCCTTTAGAGTCACCATGAAATCAAAATGAATGTGAATTTTACTGGAGAATCCCCAGCGAAAAACAGATGGATATAGCAAGTATCTAAGTAAGACAAAGAGAAAAAGTTCCCCTGTCACTCTAACGAAGAGTACAGCTCCACATTCAAAGGTAAAAACCACAGAGGATTCGTCAGAAGTTTTAAACGCATCTCTTGTGGAAACTATTGAAAAGCTAACCTCCAAAATTGACAGCTCCGGTGACCAGCTGAGAGAAAACTCATGGTGGATAACATCAAACTTGTGGAGCTGAATACCACTGAGATTAAAGAGTGCAAGATACAAGCCATAGAAAAAGAAATAACCTGTCTAGTAAAAGAAAACAATGATCTGAAAGAAAAGGTCACGGAATTGGAGCGCTACAAGAGAAGCTGAACTTTAAAATACAAGGATTGAAAGAAACAGTCATCGTTGTGAGTCTCCTGTCCAAATTAGTGCCGCAGTGTAACACTTCGATGGAATCTGTAGAGGATACTGTTCATCACATCTGAAGGAAAGAAGAGGAGAGAGACCTCCAGATTATCATCCAGTTCACCAAGAGATTCCACTGGGATTCCATCTGAAAACGAACCAAAAACTCTAGAAAGAAATAAAAAAAGCTAATTTTCTTATTTTATTTCTCCCTTTGCTTATTTATCTCTTTTTTCTATGTTTTCTTATAACCAGATGTTCTCTTATGTTTCACTCAACACTAGGGGCCTAAGAGATTCTGGTAAAAGGAAATCTATTTTTCTTTTTTCTAAAAGTGAAAAAGCGCAATGTATTATTCTCCAAAAAACTCATTCTGTTGACATGGATAAAAAATGCTGCTCAAACCAATGAGGAGACAAAAACTTTTTTCTCTTGGTTCTAATAGGTCAGCAGCTGTTGCTGTACTTTTAAATAGATTTTAACCACTGTTAGGGATACTTGTGATCACTGGGTAATTTGTGTTTTTGAAATAAATTAATATGTTTTGATTTTGGGAAATATATATGGATATAATGATCATAACCAAAACACAATTGTAATTACTGAGGTTACAGATGTTAAGGATCTATGCCAAAGGTATCCTACTGAAGATTTTATTTTTGGAGGGGGTTTTAATACGGTGATTGACAAATGGTGTGATAGATTTGCTTCAAAGTACCTGAGACACCATTACAATCCCATATTGCTTGACTTTTGTAGTCTGTTTAAATTGATAGATGTATGGCGCACTAAAAACCCTGGTATTCAAGTTTTGACGTGGTTTAAACCTGATGCTTCAGTCAAATCCAGGTTAGATTTCTGGTTAGTCTCTGAATTTAGATCTGGTTTGGAGCCAGACTCTACAGTTTCTGCAGCACCATTTACTGACCATCGTATGGTTAAGTTTATTCCTAGACCTACAAACATCTATCAAAGGAGAAAAGGTTATTGAAAATTAAACTCCAACCTTCTACATACCTGTAGTAAGCCCATTTTTCATGAAATTATAGCTGCAATTAATAATATAAATGGAGATTCAAACTTTAAAACTTTGGAATGTTTAAAGCAAAAAGTATGTCAGATCTCTATTTCTTTTTATTTTCTTAAATTATTAAGCAGGAATAGTAAAAAAAAAAAAAGATTTTGAAATTATTAAAGAAATAAATAGTATTTGTATTAAATCCGTATTAAGTGAAAACATTTATGTTGATAAAGCCAAAGGAGCATATATAAGATCAAGAGCAAAGTGGACAGAGGAGGGAGAATGGAGTTCAGCATGTTTCTGTAGACTGGAAAATAGAGACAAGAACGTAGCAGTGTTAAAACTTTACTGATTCACGATCAAGAATGTACAGATCCTGAAAAGATCTCTTAGGAAATGTATTGTTTCTGCAGTAATTTATACTCCTCCTCTGATTCACATACAGATGCTGATGCTTTCTTTGATCACATTAAGGATTGGATTCCTGCAGAAGATGAGAGTTTTAAACATGTTTGTGATGCTGATATTAGTTTGGAGGACGTGGACAAAGCAGTCAATTTTTTATCATTAGACAAATCCCCTGGTTCAGATGGATTAACCAGTAACTTCTATAAGTATTTTTTGGAAATATATTAAAGAGCTTGTTTTTCATATGTTAAAATAAATATCTGAATCCCATATTCTTCCAACTACTATGAAGCAAGAGGTTATCACTCTTATCCCTAAACCTGGAGAGACAAATCCTAAATTAATAGACAATCTTAGGCCAGTAACCCTGAATAATAATGATTATAAGATTTTAACTCATATGTTTGCTAACAGATTAAAAAACAGTTTCACAGATTATTCCAGAGAAACAGTCAGGTTTTTTAAAAGACCGCTCACTTCCCAATAATTTGTCTTGTGTGGGACGTAAACGATGCGGTGTCTTTTAGTAAGCTGGATCATATTAGACTCGGATAATCAATTTTAAAACATTTCAAAAGAAAGTCACGTAAAGTCTACTTTCAGTTTATGATGTTAATACTATCTCCAGTCAGGAGAGGACACTAGTTTCCTAGAATAAATGAAGTAGTAGCCGATAAGGTGATTCGTGTGATTAATATGACAAACACACAAATACACAGAGACATATAAATACTCAAATTAAAGAATTCTGTTGTTTCAGGTTTCTACATTATAGGTTTATGTTTATCATTATCATATACATTTTGCATTCTGATTTTAATGCAGTAATTTTTTTATTCATACAATAATACATTTATTTCAATCCCGTTTTTAAAAAACAATAGAAAACCACATAATTTGTAATGGTTTTACTGGCTGTAATGAAGATTGTATTGGTTTTAATGGAGACTGTCATGGTGTTTGTTGGTCTCTACTGGTAATTGTTCACCTTCTATTCATGCCTTTTGTTAAAACCACTCAATCCTTATGTAATATGTCCCAAAACACACTACATGAAACCACAATTTAATGGTTTTGATGGTTTATAGTTGATGGTTTTTAATTTTTGGAGTGGTATTTATAGTAGAAATCATATTTCTTTGAAGGTTTCTATAGTTTTTGTCAGCTGGGTCACTGTGGGTTTTGGGATGTTATTTGTCATAAATGCGACAGGATTGCTGTAATAGTAGCGACTGTTAGTTGTGTTGGGCCTATTTGGGAGAAAATCCAGTGCCATATTTTACTCCCATTCCGTCCCTGTTCATAAAGAAATAAACTTTATTTATTGTTTGATCAGTCATCTGTGTCAGCGGTGCGCAGGTGACACACACACACCTAAACGGTTTAAATATATCTCTTAGCCTGCCCAAAAAGACCATAAACATTGCAGATAACATGTGAAGTAAAAATGAATTTACATACACATAACATAAAAACTAATCCTGTTTTGCTTCAAATTGGATGATTTTAGGTCAGTGGTTCCAGGGGAATGTGAAGCTTGGAGCAATGTACATGTCGAAAGGTTTCTCACTGGTGAAATGAAAGGAATGGTTCTAGGGGGCTGTTAAAAACAAACAAACAAAAAGCTGGCGAGCTACAACCCTACAGATTAAAAGGAAGCAATAAATTCAATATAATCCTATAAAACTACATTTAATTCTTCCAAGGTAAAAACGGCGTTAATCATATTAGGAATATTATTTTAAATTACTTTTGAGTGTACCTTCAAATCTTCTGCATGGCGCGGGTTACTGACGTCATCACCAGCGCAAGTTTAGGGCTTGATTTATCAATAATCAAAAACAAATTACAATTATTTTTCGAGGATGCAAACGTCTCTTAACGTCACACTAGCTGTTCATAAGTTAAAATCAAAAGTTGTATTTGTTAACATTAGCTAATACACTGTGAAGTGAACTAACAAGAACAAACAATGAACAGCTTTATTTTCATTAACTAACAAAGTTTAATAAATCCTGTATCAACTGTATTGCTCATAGATAATGTTAGTTAATACATCAATGTCAAGCTAATGGAACCTTATAGTAAAGTGTTACCCTAGAAAACTAGGTTTTGCCTGATAGAGAAAAATATATAGTTCACAAATCCACTAAATTATAAATGACACTAAATTTCTTTCCATGACCACAGTATCTACAGCATCACATCTGCTGAGCTCCAGCTCCACTCTGTGTGTCTTCCTCACATCTGGACTGACAGACTTCCAGTCAAACATACCTACACAAGAGAATAAACTCATGTTGAGAGAATTAAACAAGTATCCAATAAGTAGAACGAAATATAACATAAAAAAGACTGTAAGTGTTGTCACTAGCAGAAGTGCCAGACCCTTCTCCATTATATTATAACACAACTGTACTGCTGAATCTTCACTGAGACAGTCATGTTTGTTACCAAAAGGTATAAAGTAAATATGCTTCCTGTGCATGTTTTCTACAAGAATGGAATCACAAAAGAAGTTGACTGGCACTCATCTATACCACAGGTTATACTAAAATGTGGTTAAATGTGCATGTACAACTCGACATGTTGGATTAACTTCAGAAGAGTGAACGTGCTTCGAGTGCACTTTGGGCAATGGTACAGTCAAGGCAATGAGGATCTAATACAAGAGGCTAATCATTCAGAGTAAAGTTACTGACAGTGCTTGTCTCCATCTTCTAATGTTGACAATGTGCCTCTGAAGGAAAGTCAGTGTCTTTCTCAGGTGTGGTGGATATGTAATGTTGAACACAAAATACATCCAGAAGGCTGTTATGAAGCTTCATCAAGGCTGGTGCATCTATTCTTCTGTCACCACACTGAGCCCTCGAACTATTATTACCATCTTACAGTCAGTATCCATCAGGTGTATAGTGGGAAACGTGTAGCAGGGTCCCACTACAGAAGAATAATAATAATTATTATTAATAATAATAAATATTTGTTCTGTTGCATCCTCTTTGGCTCAGACAGTGGAGCTACGTACAGTACAGAACTGCAGAAACAATGAGAAGCTAATGTAAGGGTCACAATATACGATGCATTTCATCTTCTTTTATACACTGATAAATCTTCTACAAAATTCTAAATCTCATTGCTATAAGACTTGTAACAGATGGAGTTAAATGGTACAGAAGAATAAAATATTACCTGAAAAGATTTGAAACAAGATATTTTACAGGTGATGTTTACTATACTCACTCCAGCAGGTGTTCTTACTGTAAGTTTGGGTGTTTTGAGTGCATCCTCCACAGACATGTGCTTTCTCAGCGTCTCCAGGAGAATGTTCCTGTCATGTGGTCTTTGTCAGTCCATGTGTCTGGATGTGTTTCAGATACTCACTTTATAACACATTCACATGGGCCTCAACAGACACTGAATCCTCCTCAACACAAGCTTCCTTCATCAGAACAACAGAACAGATAATGCTTAGACCGTGACTCAGATCTAAATACTTCTATATATATATATAAACCTGCATAAACATTAAGATGATGGTAAGGCGGTGAAAAAGTAATTAAGTCTAGTCGTCTTCATAGATTGTGGATTGATCTTAGTACAGTTGTAATAGCAGGGGTTGTAATAATTATTATACTTACAGGATGTATGCTGTACTGTACTGCACAAAAAGGACACTGATGTGAACAATATCATCTCTGAGGGCTTCACCTTCGATGCAGATGCGATCTTCGTTTTGTCTCACTGTACATATGTCTGTCAACAACAATAAAATATGATACAATTATGATCATTTTATAACAAGCTAATATACATATTTGTGGTATATAAAGTATAGATAAACGTATTATGAATAATTACCTCATGTCTTATCACTGCAACCTTCTCTTGTCTAAAGGATTTACGTAAATGTATATTTACCGCTGATTGGCCAACACAGTAAAACTCCTTTAACCAATGAGAAACCTTTCAGCACACATTGCTCCATGCTGCAGCTAGCCCTTCTGAACCATGTTCTGAACGCTAAAATGACAAATGGGACACACTACGGTCTCGTGGACTTAACGGACATGTGCACGCAACGCCTAATGTACAGGTGCTGGAAATATACTTAGAATATCATCAAAAAGTTGATTTATTTCACTAATTCCATTCAAAAAATGAAACTTGTTTATTATATTCATTCATTACACACAGACTGATATATTTCAAAGTTTATTTCCTTTAATTCTGACAATTATAACTGACAACTAAGGAAAATCCCAAATTCAGTATCTCAGAAAATAAGAATATAACTTAAGACCAATACAAATAAATTATTTTTAGAAATCTTGGCCAACTGAAAAGTATGAAGTTGAAAAGTATGAGCATGTACAGCTCTCAATACTTAGTTGGGCTCCTTTTGCCTGAATGACTGCAGCACTGCGGCGTGGCATGGAGTCGATCAGTCTGTGGCTGTATCTAGCAGAAAGAGAGCAAAGAATCAATCCTCAAAGTCAAGAACATTATCATTGACTTCAGTCTAGCAAGAGTTCAAGCTCTCTCAAAAACTCTGATTATAATCACTGAAGCTGTTCACACTGTCAAATTAATCTCTTACTTACATTGTGTGCACAGCTCTACATTGTTGTTCATGAAGAGAGAATTCACCAGAGAACAGCAAGCGTGCGTTCTGCCTCATATCTTCTTTTGTCTTTGGTAAATCTCATTCAAGCTCCACTTGTTCAGAAATCTGAGGTGTCTGTCTGAAATCTGGTTCCGGGAGCAGCAGTATTTCGGCGGGGTCCCTCTGGTCTAGTTCTCCGAGTACGTGTCCAGTAGAGCCGTGTGTTCATCCGTCCCTGGAGTTATGACGCTCACACCTCGTCCAGACTGAAGACAGAAGAACCTGTGGATTATAATCAGTGATAGTGTCTACACTGAATGTGAAATCTCCAACAGCAAACGGATTCCTGTTCTATTTCTGACAGAGTCCGAGCTCTTTACAGGACGCTTTGTCACTTCAAGCTGTTGCGTCCCGTATAGACACGGTGATGCTACTTTTACACCAAATATACTTTAAAACAAACACCAGAGACCGCTTACACAAATGTGTCACATGCTGGGAATGCTAACATAATATCTAAATATAAACCATAAATGCTTAAAAATCACTTACCTCTGGATTCATGATCAGCAGAAGAATGAGCTCCTGAGCCGGACGCTCGCGCCAGAAATCTGCTGCAGCTCGTGATTGGACAAAACCCTTCGTTCCTTTCGGAGATGATCTCCCTGTGAATGACCTCTGACCTTCTTTCTGTACGATCTGAATTTCTGCACTTTGAATTTTAGAAAATTTAATTTGATGTTCCGAATTTCTTCTTCGTTTTGAAAACTCAAAGCTGTATTTTTAAAAACTGGATATTTGCAGTCTAAAGAACAAAAAATCTGTTGAAAATCTGTTGAAAATACATGTCTAGAAAACTTTGCCTTAAAAATCCATTGTGTTAAATTTCAAACGTTAAATATTAAAGTGAAAAAACACCCAAAAAAATAAAATTAAAAATCTAATTAAAAACGGTTTTAAATCCCATATATTATTCATTTTTGTTAAATTACACTTGTTTATAATTAAAATAAAACACAATCCAAAATTCAGATAGTTTTGTATTAATGTTATGTGCAGAACCATTTGAGGAAAAAAACAAATATATATATATATATATATATATATATATATATATATATATATATATATATATATATATATATATATATATATATATATATATATTATATTAGTCTGAATAAAATGCTAGTAGCAGGATTGTAAAATTAATAGTTGTGATTATAATAATTTGATAAAATGAAGATCACTCTAGTGCTCTAATAAACCACATTGAAACTCTCTTTAAAATTAACTGGAGCTCAGTGTATTAGACACTAGAGCTGAAAAAACTAAATTATAATTATGTTCTTAAATATGATACATTTTCAAATTATATTGGAATTTAAAAGACATAATTTCAGTTGGAGGGAAAACCAGCTTTTGTCTTCTCTCCTGAGGACACACGAGAGCACATCGAGGGAAATATTACTAATGCACGTTTCTGCAAAGCAATAAAATAACACGACTATCTTTGAAAAAAAGTGCATGTTTAAAATAATGTTTATTAACCATATATTATTAATTACGTTGCTTAAACAATTAGAAACAAATCCACATAATCATTTCAAATTCATAAGCATTTTAGCATTAGAATAGTTTTTTTTTTTGAAAGCTTTATTACACATTTACATTACATTTACATTTATTCATTTAGCAGATGCTTTTATCCAAAGCGACTTACAGATGAGGACAGTGGAAGCAATCAAAAACAACAAAAAGAGCAATGATATATAAGTGCTATAACAAGTCTCAGTTAGGTTAACACAGTACACATAGCATGGGATTTTAACTAATATAATAAATAAAAAGAAAACAGATAGAATAAAAAAATAAAAGAATAGAGCAAGCTAGTTAGAGGTCTTTACACACATACACACACACATATACAATTGCATAATAAATGAAAAGAAAATAAAATAGAATACAAAAAGATTAGAAAGGTATTTAGATTTTTTAAAGAATAGAATTAGAATAGTGAATGTTAAAGTTAGAGGGTCAAATAAAGATGGAAGAGATGTGTTTTAAGCCGATTCTTGAAGATGGCTAAGGAGATGACTGCTCGGATTGAGTTACACATTTAAGAGGAAGATTTAAAGAATCAAACAAAGCAAATATATTCTGTAATCTGCTGCAGATGCTGATATTTACAGCGGCATACGAATGTAACAGAATCTGAGAAATAGTGAATCATTTTAACAAAGTAAGAGATCATACAAAATGCATGGTTATTTTTTTAGTACTGACCCGAGTAAGATATTTTATATAATAGATGATTACGTTTAAAAATAATAGAAATCCTCTAGCTCCTGCAGATTCTTCAGTTTTCCAGCATCTTTTGCATATCTGAACTCTTTCCAGCAGTGACTGTATGATTTTGAGATTCATCTTTTCACACTGAAAACAACTGAGGGACTCAAACACAACTATTACAGAAGATTCACACACTCACTGATGCTCCTGAAGGAAACACAATGCATTAAGAGCTGGGGCGTGAAAACCTTTTGGATGCAGCAGAAGATACTTGCATGTTTCCTGACACACAAAATAAAGTACAATTTACCTTGAACTTCAAATCAAAAAGTTTTCACTGGCTCCAACCCTGATCAAATACAGCTGAACCAACAATATCCAGTTCCTACTATTGTCAGTAGCAATCATTTTGATCAAACAATTACATTTCTGTTTGCAGTTTTATTTATTTGGTGAATTTTAAGTCTATATTTTGTATTTCATTTCTAATTGATATTGTGCTTTGTTTCTCATTTTATTTGAATAGGTACTTTTACATTTACTATGTATTTATATGTTTTCATACCGTGCCAATGAAAAAAAAAAAGTTTTGAATTGTATCTAAATCAAGATACAGCAGGGACACATTTCTCATGACGATATCAAGTGGATGTCCCTCTTCTCGAGATGATACATATTTTAATAAAAATAAACACATACATACAAAGGTTACACACTCAAATGTTAGACTGGATTAAAATATAAGAAAATGTAAAAGTGATAAGTTTTCTATTTCTGAATTTCAGGATACACAGTTATGATGATCTATATTAAATCTGGACAGCTCAGGATATAAGCCCATCACTGAAAATATCACATTGATTTTCTTGGTTTTCAGTGTTGTATAAACATATCAACTATTTTCTTAATGTCCTTTGGATAAAAACGTCTTTTGATGAATTAGTTTAGTTTCCTTGAAGCTTGTTTCTTCTGTTCATCAACACTGCTCCACACATTACACTTCCATGCATTCATTTAACTTCACATCACTGATTCCTGTAGCGGCTCTTATTCACCATCAGCTGATCCTGAGGAAACTGAACTGACGTCTAAATACTGAGAGTCCTACCCTAAAACACACAGACAGTCAGATATGAGTATGAGACATTAGTGCTGTCACATCACATCAGCAGATCCAGCTCAGAAACACACAGTATATTCATATTACAGTCAGAGATATGAATCAGAGTATGTGAGCGGAGCGCGGAGTGGAGCGTGTGATTTTGACTGGAGCGAGGAGCAGATCTTTTAAAAGTCGGAGCGTCGTGGTTTTCACTCGCTCCAAGATCGCTCCAGCAACGCTCCGTCACGAGTACAATTCATGCCAACAGCCCGTAATATAACTGGATATTTAACAAGAAATCACATGTTAAACATATTTAGCTAGCTTGATAGATAAGGATCACTCAAATCAGAAAGAATGTGAAGGCTATGACGGCGATATGGACATGAGCGGGAAGTTATAGTTCTCAAGGATGTTTGAAAACACGTAGACTACTACAACACTTAATTATTCACACGCAATCGCTTTCTCAATAATGTTTTCAAGCAAATATAATCTTACAGAGCTACTTCATCTGTATCTGATTTTGAATGAGCAGAAATCTGTAGAAGAAATGCATCGATCCGTAGTAAAATAACTGGAGAAAACATTACAAACTAAATTTGCACCGCAAAAAGCTGAAATTATACCTTTTAATGCTGACGTATGATATTTGTCATGTGGGAGGAAAAAAGTTTGCACACTAGTGTTCCAATAAACCACTTTGAAACTCTCCTTGTTTTTTTATTTATTGTTTAATATAGGTTATGAACAGAATTTAAAGTGTGTAATTTCACACATACTGAAATACTTTAGACGTGGAGTGAAGGTGGAGCGGTGTTTCTGATATCAGTGAGTGTGGAGTGGAGCGGAGCGGAGTGATAATTAAATGATCGGAGCGCGGAGGAGAAATTGTTGACGCTCCACTCCGCTCACATACTCTGATCTGATGAACAACTGATCATAGATTAATAACAGTGAATGATCAACAACTCTCTCTTTATCATTTACACACAGAGACACTGGAGGAGATGAACATATTCATATATTCATAGATCATCACAGAATTAAACAGTTTAAAGAACAGAAACTAAAGTGGAGCTGAATTATTATCTTATATTCTTCAAATATGTCTGTTACTAAACTTTGGCCATTTTAAAAGATTTAAATAATAATATACTCACAGTAGTGTAATGTCTCCAGTTTATAACGTGGATCATCTTTCAGATCAGAGAGTAACTTCACTCCGGATTGTCGTAGTTTATTCAGAGTCAGATTCAGTTCTCTCAGGTGTGAGGGGTTTGATCTTAGAGCTGAAGTCAGAGCAGAACAACCTTCATCTGTGATGCCACAATCAATCAACCTGTAGAGAACAATGACACAGTGTTAATTGTAGTTGAAGTGTGTGTAGTTTGTTATTGACTCTGGTCTCAGAGCAGGAGAGGAGATATAATGACAAGCATTGCCACAAACTGCTGCTGATAGAATGAGATTTCTGCATGTTGATGCTCAATGCTGCTGTTTGAAACTGTCATGTGCTTCAGGACTGAACAGACACACAGAGCTGAATGTGAGATATTGTTTCATAGTGATATAAGGACAGATCTGTCTGGAGAAACACTCACTTGCTCCTCTAATTACGATTTACAGTTTACCTAAAAATGAAGATTAAAAATCATCAAAATCCCACAGACTTACATTGACGAAATGTTCAGATGAGCCAAGACTACTCAAACTCCAACTGTCAAAATTCAAATGTAAACAAACTGAAGGTCTTTAGACTCCATTTAACTGCCATTCTATGTTCTATTTCTAGACCATTCAAACTCATTTAACCTTCCATTCTGTCTAATATTTCTAATCTATCAATCATCTATATGGCAGGGCTGCCAACTTTTGAGTTCAGCTTAGAGTGTGATTTTGGGGGCAGGGTTTTGATATGGGGAGGGGCTTATAGATGGGCGTGGCTTGGTGTGGAGAAAAATACAAACAAAAAATCCTTGCATTAGCAGAAGTGTATTAAGTATATATTGACTGTTGTAAGGTCCAGGCACTCGGCCAAAGGAATGTATCCGGTGCTGGATGAAGGTTTCCTGCGTGTTCGGTCTTTCAGCGCGTAGAGTTAATTCAGTTTAGGTTAAACTCAAATCTGACTCCATTATTTATTTAATCCATTTTAGTATGACCTCGAATTTAGGTTGAAATGCAAATTGGTTGAATGCCTTTTTAATTAGTATTATTCTGACATTTGATTATTCTAGTTAACTCCTACTCTTATATTAACTCGTTCATTCAGGTGCTCATGTTGCTAACAAGGATACAACGTAATCTACTACAGTCAATAATCACAGAGTAAAACAGAATAAAATCAAATGTAACAATTTATTATCAGTCAGGTAAATATGTGTTCTGCCAATTACATATCCAATTGAACCATATCAAATCATAGCATTATAAAACATCAAATTCTCAAAGATTAATCTTAAAGTAAAATAAGCATACCTGACCTTAGAAAATACATAGTATGAAGTGAAGAGACACACAACACACTGTAGAGACACACAACACACAGCTTTCTGGCTACAGAATCGCGCTGATCCTTTTGCTGCAATCCTTTAAATACCTCAGACCAAGACAAACATCCCCCGAGATGGAGACAGAAACTAACAATTGGAATTTGCATTAACTCAGGTCCCAAGCCTGGCTGGTTTTACACCTCAATAGGAACAGGGGGTAATTTACATGGAGGACCCTAAGAAAGGACACTCCCATCATAGTAATCAAGATATCTCTTGACTCTTCGGATCTGTATTATCTTCTAATCTACTTTTGTAAGATTGAGACCATTGTAACAGTTGCACTGAGACATTTCCAATGATACCAGACATTGACATTTTCATGTAATCATTTTGAGCAGACTGAGTAGAAGGAAGAATGGGTGAAGGGATTTATAATGAAACAAATGGCCAGAAGGGGAGGAGGTCTCCTGCTCCTCCAGTCCATGGGGTGTCTCGAAGATGCTCGTGTATGTTTGTATTGTCTGTTTCTCAGGAGATCAAAGTATCTCAGGTTCTTTCATCTCTACACTGTCAAAGTATTTAGTATCTGTACAGAATTTCTTGGGAGATTTACATTTCATTTTATTTTCACAAACATTTATTAGCATTAACAATATTAATATTATTATTAACAATAATTAAAATTACCTACTAGACATGTCCACATATTTGTCATCTTGAAATGCTTTTGAACTGTTTTTTATTATAAAAATGTAAAATAACTGCTCAGTGCTGCAAAACACAACAACTCTGCTAATGCTAACTTAATTCTATATAAACTATATAACAGCATAGGTCTATTAGTTACTAGCCTAAACTGGACGGAGACACGGAGCGCCCTGTAACTCACTGACCTGCCTGCGTTCACCATTCACACGGTGCAGATGGGAGCAGTGGTGCCCCCAGAAAATTATAATAGGGGTGGCCAGATGAGGCCACGGTAAATAAATAAAGGGTTTGCAATATTGACAATATGATATCTCTGTGATTTCTGGGATTTTACTGATATCAATAAGTAGACAATATTTTGCTGAGTGTGTTATTGTGCTGAGATCTTATTTCTAATTGTGCGGACAGCTGACTCCAAAAGGTTTTATTTGTACATTTATGCCATTTTTTTTAAAGTGATCACCATCTTTTAGGTCAAATATTTGCATTTGGGCTGTTAACAAGCAAATGCAATCAGTATCAACAAAATTGATCTTTGCAATGCAGAGAAAACAGAAGCTGCATCTGAAGAGCCATTTAGAGGTTTTTACACACTGTTTAATGCAGCTCTGAGGGACATGGAATACTTTAACCTGCAGTTACAAATGAAAAAATAATGTTTTGATATTTTAAACATAAAACATTGAAAACTGATGTTTAAAATAGTTTTAAAAATGAAAAGGTACCTTAAATGTGAAATTAAAACCGCCAGTAGGTGGCAGCGAGTCACTGTTAATAAGTGAGTCACTGTGATTGAACCGAATCATTTAAACTGTTGATTCATTCAGGAACGAATCACTCTCATGTTGCTCAGAGACACAAAACAGTGCTGTGTTTGTAATGATTTTTGTTTTTAGAAATAGAGCAAAAACAGGGAATATGTTGTCTAAAACATAAGTCTCTTGATATTAACTTCTTGTTTATTGAACTGTTGTATAAAATCAATATCACAACTGTAATTATATGCTGACTTTTGGAGAAAAGCGTCACTCTTCATGCGATAGTAACCATTTGAACTTATATAAATTATACAGATCTATAAATGTTCTGCCCCATATCTTGAACATTTCTATAATTCTAAATTTCCAGTGAAAGAACACATTATAAATGCGTATGCGCACTAGTCTAGACCATCACGTGATGTATGCGAGCACACTGTGTTTTGATTGGACGGGGGAAAAGGGCAGCTACTCTGGTGGAGCAAATATCTGCAATCTTTCTTGGTGGCTTTTTTTTTCACTTAAACTATTGTGAATTTACATTCTGGATTTAAATTAATAGTGCCCACCGCAAACCATCCTAGGGCTGGCCAGAGTTTATACAGTGGTGGTCCGTGGATGGGAGGGAGAACGGCTGACTTCAGTTTATGGGAATAAATTGCGTATTTTCCTCACTATTGTCACAAAACACTCACTATACTGTCTGTCTGGTCTCTCTGCACGTTACTTGCGAGATCATGAGGCACGATTTTTCCCCCTCACTGCTGCACGAGTCTGCGTGAGAATATGGGGGTGTGAGAGCGTGAGAATTGGGTCAATTGTGTGAGTCTCACCCTGAATGTGTGAGAGTTGGCAGCTTTGTATATGGGGCAGTCGTGGTCTGACTTGTAACCCACAGACAGGGATGTACTGGTCATCAGGAGTAAAGTGATCAACAACACAAGTGTCTTGACCCATTCAGATGTGACACAGAACTGTGTTTTACAGTCGTGTGATATGAGAACATTAAAGCTTCTGTAGTGATGCTGGCTGAAAACACACCTCACAATTTAAACTTCATGACGAGGTCAATTGGAAAATGACAAAACATAGACTTGTAAATTCATCACCATAGTAATTTAACTTGCAGTTATTAACACTGTACAATAGAGATGTATTTATTATAAATGTTACTGTTATTAGCATACTTAAATATTAAATATTACCAGAAAATACGTTCTTAAAAGGACAGTTCACCCAAAAATGAAAATTGTCATTTTGTCAAAATCGTGTCATTTCAAACCTGTATGAATTTCTTTCTTCAGTGGAACATAAAAGATGATAATTTCAGAAATTCAAGAAGTTTTTTGTTCCACACAGAAATCAAGGGTAAACAAAAATGGTTTGGTCACGTTCTACAAAATATCTACAGAAGAAACTGAGTCACACAGGTTTGGATTGACATGAGGGTGAGGAAATGATGACAGAATTTATTTATCAATAGATTTCCTGCATTCTAGCTCAAAATCAATGCTTTACTGTCAAGTGCATTTCTATGTGACACAAATACATTATTAAGTTTGATGCATTTACCATGAATTCAGTAATATCTGTTATTATTTACTCCAATTAAAGGCCCTGTCACCCAGTAAAACATTCATGGAGGAACTCGTGGGTCAGATGGACTGGATTTATAATCTTACCACAGTTTCTCCAGTTTACAGTGAGGATCCTCCAGTCCAGCACAGAGACACTTCACTCCTGAATCTCTTATTTTATTCCAAGACAGACTCAGTTCTCTCAGGTGTGAGGGGTTTGATCTCAGAGCTGAAGTCAGAGCAGAACAACCTTCATCTGTGACGTCACAATCTCTCAACCTGTAGAGAACAATGACACTCTTCACTCTCTCAGATCAGATCAGTTTAGCTGTGAATCCATTAGTAAAGAGAAAGAACAAATCAATGTGTGATGCATCACTGGACTGAGATTTAAAATGTCAAAGAACAAAAAAACATGATCATAAATCATTTAAAACCTCATCCAAAGATAAAATAAAAATTCTTTATTACTCTGTCAGGATTTTTAACCAAATACAGGCATGTGATTGGAAACATTACAATTATTAATGATTCTGAAATAACTTGTCACCAGTAATGGGAGTAATGCATTACAGTAACATATCACGTTTTGCTGTAACACAGTAGTGTAAGGCATTACTAATCAATTTTCAGTAATATTTTACTCTGTTCTTGTTCAGTAACGCTTTACAACACACTTTTAGCCCAAAATTGAATTGATCAAAGAAAATAGAAAAGAATAAAACAGCAGGACATGAACGAATCAAAGATGCAGCAAATTAGTTCCATTTCCTGTTTGTGGTCAGTCAATAGCTGCGTGTGGTGTCCACGTTTGGAAATAAAGACTAAACGTCAGCTTCTGATATATTTGTTTAGTGATGTTTTTTCATTCATCTCTCTCTCGCTGGTGTAACTCTGTATTGTGTGACGTAGTCCAGTGAAGGTGTGTTTAGGACGGGGTTTACAGGAGTGTGTGAGGATACGGTCATGACACAGAATGATCTCGTCCTCTGTGCTCGAGGTCCGAGGCTATTAGCTCCGTCCGGCTCGCTGTTAGCCTCGGCTCACACTGGACAGTGGAAAAGAGGCTAATGAGTGAAGATAGCAGAAGACTGTACATTCACGAGATGAATGTGTGCGCATCTTGACATTTTACAATTGTATATGGCATTAGAGTTTACATATAGTCCTGTTGTGTCTAATATGAATAGACCCAAGCAATTCACAGATATTGGCAGATAATCTCTTTACCTCTACCATACTTGTAACAGACTTGGATCGTTTGTGATTCTGACTGTCATCCTGTCTTGTGTTGTCTTGATCCTTCACTTTGTCGATTATAAGCTCTATTGTTAGTAGTCTGGATCGCCCACAGTCATTATGTTACTCCTCAACTGGAGCTAAAATACTCTGCAGTACATTGTGACATTTCAGAACGTTAACTTCTATTTCTGTAGTTATTTTGGTGAAAGTAACTCAAAAGTAATACTGGAGTCATGTAACGCATTACAATTCTGAGACAGTAATATTGTAATGGAAGGAATTACTTTTAAATCACAGTAACAAGTCATCTATAATGTTTTACAGTTTGGAAGTAATTTGCACAACACTGCTTGTAACGCTCAGCCTAAAATAAGCTGACTACACAAATAAACTTTTCAGTTACCTCTTAATAGTGGGGTTTGAAGGAATGAAGGAACTATAAATAACCACCGCAATAAAGAATGAAAGACAACCCAGCGTGTATTATACAAGAAGACAGAAGAGAAAAAAGTACTAGATATAAACAATATATACAATAAATATATGAGGGTGAGTGAGTAATGTCCTTGGAAGTCCAATGGGGCTTCTCGGGTCGACATTAACACACTGACAAAATTATATTCAGAATTAAAAATGTTTTTAAACCACTTTTTAATGTGTGATTGTGTAAAGGTGATCACCAGATACCAACCTTTCGTGAACTTGCTTACACTCGTTCTCATGGAGGGTCTTTCTCTCTCTCTCTGTGTGTGTGTGTGTGTGTGTGTTCGGTTCGGTCTCACCGGTGCAATATTTGGAGTCCGGGAGCAGGTTGAGAACAGCGCTGTCCTGTGACGAAGTCCTCAGTAAAATAATCCAATGGCGTCAGGTTATTTCCACGAGGAAGCAACTCAAAGTCACAGGTAAAAACAGCAGGTAATAAGGATCAGGCGATCGATCGCTAAATCCTAAAGTGAGCACATTGACGTCACAGGGATTCCCGCATCACGAGCGAACTCTCGCGAGAAGAAACAGAGTCCACAGTTCTCAACGGGGCAATACAAACACAGAAACGTTAACCCTTAAGGCGCCAGGGTTTTTTGGAAAAAAAATGTTGTATTTTGGCATCAAGATTTCAAAAGCTTGTGACTTGAAAGGGCTTAAAGATAGAGATCTACCGTCAATTAGAAAAATGTTTGGCATGATCGAAAGTTTACTTGGGGTGTAAATATACTAATCTAGGGGGAATTTGGGGAAGTCGTGGCCTAATGGTTAGAGCGTCGGACTCCCAATCGAAGGGTTGTGAGTTCAAGTCTCGAGCCGGACGGAATTGTAGGTGGGGGTAGTGCATGAACAGTTCTCCCTCCACCTTCAATACCACGACTTAGGTGTCCTTGAGCAAGGCACTGAACCCCCAACTGCTCCCCGGGCGCCGCAGCATAAATGGCTGCCCACTGCTCCGGGTGTGTGCTCACAGTGTGTGTGTGTGTGTTCACTGCTCTGTGTGTGTGCATTTCGGATGGGTTAAATGCAGAGCACAAATTCTGAGTATGGGTTACCATACTTGGCTGAATGTCACTTTCACTTTCATTAGTTTGCATATTATGACGTCACCATGGGTGGCTATCTCAAATTTCATAATATTCAGGAAATATTAGATATTGAATTGATGTTTGAACATATTCGCATGTTTTTGTGTGTGTATATGTCTTTTTTTTCCTCATTCCAAATGATCAGAACAGAGGAAGCCAACAATAAAACAGGAGAAAGTACTAAATTATTACTATATCACTACACTATATAGTAGTAAAACACATGTGAACAGTAGCTTACTTTTTGATCAGTTCATCAGTAATATTCAGGAAATAATAGATATTGAATGGATGTTTGAACTTATTTGCAAGTTTTTTTTTTTTTTTTTTTTGTATTTGATTGCTGTTGTTGTTGTTTTTTGTCTTTTTATTCTCATTCCAAATGATCAGGGGAAAAAATCGAGAAAAGTAGATTATTACTATATTACTGTGCCACAGTAAAATACATGAGCCTATTTTTTGATCAGTTGAGCATCTATCTGCCCAATCAGGCATCTATGTGACACAGTTGGTAGTTGTTGAGAGCAGGGTTCCTCTCATTCATTGCATGACACAGCGCACCTTCTCCACACAGACTGCACCTGTACTGTCTGCCGGCCGAGTATTAGAGCGTGCGCGATCAGCAACAGCTCTCCTATGGACACTATGACCACGTTCACCTCTGCCACCCGCTTCCGCGTTGAGCAAAGGCTCGAAACGATCGCTTGTTTGTGCTTCGTGAACACTCTCGCTTTGCACGGTGGCACCATTGCGCTGCAGAGATGTACCGCGAGACGTGCGATCATTAGACGGCCGATCGTCATTTCCAAAAGGCAAATATTCCCCTTCAGAGTCAGAATCGGTGAACAACATTTGCAACACATCCTCTTTGTATTAGCCATCTGGCGATTTTCTCTCATAAATCTCACGATTAATAAATTCCTTCACACAGTTTTTGTCGCTTTCATGAATGATGAATACAATTATTAATTTCTCTCTTTTTTTAAATCTTATACAAATGTTTGAGTCGTATCATAGTTTCCACAAAAATATCAAGCAGCAAAACTGTTTTTAACATTGATAATAATCTGAAATGTTTCTTGAGCAGTAAATCAGAATGATTTCTGAAGGATTGTATGACACTAAACTTCTTTGTAAACAACAACAGATTTATAAATGTTTCTAATGACGAATGTTGTGTTCCCAAATACAAATTAAAGCGTCTCAAACCAAGCGCAGCACTAACAGTGAATCAGAACCAGAAACAGTACAGTAACAGCAGACATGGAGCGTCACACTACAGTCTTTATAAACTCATCCCTGCAAATAGTCTCTTATGTTAAATCACACTATTCATTACACAGCTGAGCTTTATATTGATCTGTATTTATATGTACAGAGTAGTGGTGTGTGTGTGTGTGTGTGTGTGTGTGTGTGTGTTTCTCCATCACTCAAGGATATCAGAACCTGAGATCTCCTTCACTGTGAGATATTATTCATACTTGCAGATAGTACTCACACCTCAATGTACTGCAGTGCTTTACTAAACAGTAGGTAATAACATATTCTTTCTCTGATTCTGTTGACTATAATGCAGATTTGTCCTCAGGTCGGTCTCCTCAAAAGCCCACTGTTCTTACTCTCTCACTTATCTGACTGCTTTATTTAGTAATTTTGTCTGCTAACAGTCAAGCCTTTGCTAACAAGACGAGCTATTAGCACTTAGTGTAACAGAATCCATGTAAAGGTGTTGCTAATGCAGAAACAGCTTTAACATGAACACAGAAGTCCACACATGAACAAGAAACTAAGACACACAATGTTTTACTTTCTGTATCTCTGTCTCTTGATACAACTATTGTGTTTTCTGGCTTTCTGGGTGATTTGTTTTTCACTTCACAAATATTTTACAGTGTGTCATATATAATCTTACCACAGTTTCTCCAGTTTACAGCGAGGATCCTCCAGTCCAGCACAGAGACGCTTCACTCCCAAATCTCTTATTTTATTCCCAGACAGACTCAGTTCTCTCAGGTGTGAGGGGTTTGATCTCAGAGCTGAAGTCAAAGCAGAACAACCTTCATCTGTGACGCCACAATCTCTCAACCTGTAGAGAACAATGACACACTCTTCACTCTCTCAGATCAGATCAGTTTAGCTGTGAATCCATTAGTAAAGAGAAAGAACAAATCAATGTGTGATGAATCACTGGAGTGAGATTTAAAATGTCAAAAAGAAATCAAAATATTATAAATAATTTAAAGCCTCATTCAAAAAGAAAAAAAACTCCTTTACACTCTCAGGATTTTTAATGTCTTATGTAGAAGTTCATGCAAATCTATTTAATTACACTATTCATTACACAGCTGAGCTTTAGTGTTATTTTTCAATCTGTATTAATATGTATGGAGTAGTGGAGAGTGTGTGTGTGTGTGTGTGTGTGTGTGTGTGTGTGTGTGTGTGTGAGAGAGAGAGAGAGAGAGAGAGTGAGAGTGTGTGTGTGTTTGTGTGTGTGTGTGAGAGAGAGAGAGAGAGAGAGAGAGAGTGAGAGTGTGTGTGTGTTTGTGTGTGTGTGAGAGAGAGAGAGAGAGAGAGAGAGTGAGAGTGTGTGTGTGTGTGAGAGAGAGAGAGTGAGAGTGTGTGTGTGTGTTTCTCCATCAATCAAGATATAAAATCCTGAGATCTCCTACACTGCGAGATATTAGGTAGTAACATATTCTTCACATTCGCATTCAGTATTATAAATACAAGTAGTTTGTGTCTGTGCTGTCCGTGTACGTGTCTGGATTGCTCACACAGAAAGTATAACACAGTCTTTACACTCCAACAGTCTTTTGGAAACAGGGTTTTTAACCACACAAACAGCTCTTCAGCTCGACTGAACGAAGTGTTCATAGAATGCAGTTCTTACAGGAGAGTGAATAAATGAATCTGCTCCTGCGCTGATTGTAAAGAAGAACGTGATTGGCTACAGCGAGAACATGCTACGATTGGTCAGTGAAGTGTGGCTGTTATCTGATTGGCTTGAGCAGACGGTGGGTGGAGTCACAGATACACAGAAAGACTTTCACTAATGAATGACAGGAAAAGTTGTTTGTAGAATAAAAAGATATTTGTGAATATGGTTTTTATTTTCAAATATCATTATATTTATTTGCCAATATTTTTATATCATTTTTAATATATATTTTTGTTAATCTCAACATTCATTTGTGGATCATAATCTTTTAATTTGTAATTATGCAACAATTCTATCTCCATGCACCTAGCTCTAATATCAGTTATTAAAATGATCAATATTCCTCCATTGCTAATAATTATTTGTCATTGTACTATAAAATAATTTCATCTCTCAGAAGCTGTTTGTCACTGCAGAAGAGTATTTGATGAATCAAGCTGCTAAAGGAGTGTTTTCTGCTTCCTCCTGATCACTTCTGAAGCAGAACAGCAGCGGAGAGCAATGAGGAGACGAGGAGAGAGATCACATGACATCAGCCAATCAAAACAGAGCGCATTTATCATAAACCCAGCGTTTCTGACACTAATATTCATCTTTTCAACATCAGTCACTGTTTGAGCAAAAACACCTCGACATTCAGAAATCAAGATACATTTACTGAAGAAGAAGAATCACTTCAGATAGAAAGACCTGTTTTCTGAAGAAAGAAGTAAACATTCTGCTAATGGCAAGAAAAATAATCGTTTTCCCTTTGAATTATTAATATTATTTTTCTCTCCTCATTGGCAGCTTTTTTTATCTTATTTTGAGCAAAACCAAAGTTTTTTCCGAAAACAAGATTTAAAATCTGAAATAATTTGGCTTCTCAAGTAAATTGATCTTGATTCAGGAATGTTTAGATATTCTTTCTAGAAATCAAGACAAAAATCCTAAGAAAATCATTGATTGCAGTGAAGTAAACTGAGCACTTCTGAAGTTCTGTGTTTGTTATTCAGAACAAATTCAAGCAGCAGTAAATCTCAAGACTGTGTGTGTGTGCTTATGTTTTACTGTACGCTACACAGCACTGCATCAGATTTAGACCGTATTTCACTGTATTCATGACATAAAATCAAGAAAAGCTGGTTTACTTCACATCGGAGCATTAAAAGTGTCACCTGTTCAGTTCATGGATTTATATTCTGAATGAATCACGGTGAAACATCAATCAAGGTGTTCCAGAACTGCAGAATTCACACAAATCTCTGCATTAATTCAAGAAATCAACAGATAAATGAGTAAATGAGAAGAAGGAGCAGGTTTGTTGTGGATCTGAAGCTGTGTCTCTGACATTGTTGAGCAGCGCTCGAGCACTAAACTACTGATGAACTTTTCCTGAAACACACAGAAGAATCTTCTCCAGCAGCGTGTTCACGAGAGAGAAGCTCTTCATTCCTCTCCTTCACAATCATAAAGATCATCAGTGGTGTCCTGCACATCATTGTTTTGAGCTGACTGTGAGATCTGATGCTCTAGAGCTGGATTTGTGTTTATTATAGTCTTCAGATCCTGATCTGATATATAGACCGTCTTTTATTTCTGTGTTTGGACACTAATGTTGTGAATCAGAGCTTGTTCTGTAGTCCTTCACAGAAACGTGTCACATCTGAGTTTGTAAAAGTCATTTTCACTAAAGGCTGACATGTAACTGGATATTTAACACAGATCTCATTAAATGACAAACTCTCAGCTTGTTTTGTGTGAATAATTCATGAATGTGTGTGACCTGCTGAAATGTAAGTTTTAATCTTTTATTTGTGACATTAATGTGCTCACAATGCTGACAGAGTAAATATGTGTTAGAAAACTAGACCTATATCACTCATAATACTAACATTCACAGGAATACACCTTTTCTATGGTTTGATTTATTTTATGGCATAATGCAGATCTCTTTAAATGTGTAATAATGTAAAATAGTGTCTAGTGTTGTCCAGTAAAGAGTAAGACACTTCAAGCACAAGTGAAATGTCTGAAGGTCAGCTTTACTGATTAATGTGTGGAGCGTCTCTTTGCTGCAGCTGCTGCTGATTTAATGAACCAGTTTCTCATGTGACGGGGTTGTTTTTACCCGCGCCACTAACACACGCTTTACTCTAATATCTACTGGATTAAAAACACCTGTCCTGACTCCTTTAAGATTCTGTTATTCAGGAGAAAATCTCTCATTCAGGAACATTTATTGTAAAGGAGTCAGATTGATTATTAAATATGATAGTTTAGTTGATGATGAAACACTCACAGAGCTTTTCTGCAGTTGATCACAGCTGGTATCAGTCTTCTTCTCCCCTCATCTGATGTCTTGTATTTCATGGGGTTCAGTTCATCCAGTGGCTCCTCTGACATCTGAATCATGTAGGAGATTGTTGAGCAGTGAGCAGGAGAGAGTTTCTCTGAGTGTTTGGCTGATTTCACAAACTCCTGAATCTCTCTGAACAGAGTCTGATCTTTCACTTCCAGCAGACAGAGGAACAGATTGATGGACTGATCAGCTGAGAGAGGATGGTGTTCAGGATCATCTTTGATCCTCTCTTTAATGTCCTGTGTGGTTCTGCTGATGGTCTCTGAGCTGTTCTCTGTGTGTGTCAGTAGATCCTGTAAGAGTCTCTGATTGGACTCCAGTGAGACGCCCAGCAGGAACCGCAGGAACAGATCCAGACGTCCATTCTTACTCTTGAGAGCTTTATCTACTGCTGATCTTAGTAGATCATACAGAGAGACTTCATCAGATCTGTATAATCTGAATGCATACAGTGTTTTCTTGTTCTTTGTTAAATAGCAGTAAAACAGATAGAAAGCAGCGAGAAACTCCTGAACGCTCAGATGAATGAAGCTGTAGACTTTCCTCTGATGAATCACAGATTCCTGCTTAAAGATCTCAGTGCAAATCCCAGAATACACCGAGGCGTCAGTGACGTCTATGCTGCTCTCAATCAGGTCCTCCTCATAGAACATCACATTGCCCTTCATCAGCTGTTTGAAAGCCACTTCAGCAAGTTTCACAATCACTTCTCTGTTGGACTGCAGGAGTTTCTCTGGATCTCTCTCTTCATACTTCTGCTTCCTCATGTTGATCTGAATCAGCAGGAAGTGGATGTACATTTCAGTCAGAGTTTGAGGGATTTCTGCTCTCAGATCTTCTTCCAGGAGCTTCTGAAGCACAGTGGATGAGATCCAGCAGAAGACGGGTATGTGGCACATGATGTGGAGGCTTCTTGCTCTTCTGATGTGTGAGATGATTCTGCTGGCTTGATGCTCATCACTGATTCTCTTCCTGAAATATTCCTCCTTCTGAGGCTCAGTGAATCCCTGAATCTCTGTCAGACGGTGGATGTATTTGGAGGGGATCTGATTGGCTGCTGCTGGTCTGGAGGTGATCCAGATGAGAGCAGAGGGAAGCAGCTCTCCTTTCATCAGCTTTGACATCAACACAGCCACTGATGAAGTCTCAGTCACATCACAAACTTTCTGAGCGTCTGAAAACATCAGTGTGATTCTGCTTTCATCCAGACCATCAAAGATGAACACAACTTTACACTCCTCATAAATCTGTGAGTCCAGATCTTGAAGTTCAGGATGAAAGTCCAGCAGAAGTCTGTGAAGACTGTACTGATGATCTCGGATCAAGTTCAGCTCTCGAAATGGAAGCACAAACATGAAATCTACATCCTGATTGGCTTTTCCCTCGGCCCAGTCCAGAATGAACTTCTGCACAGAGACGGTTTTTCCGATTCCAGCGATGCCTTTAGTAAGAACAGTCTTGATCTGCTCTTTCTCCTCAGATCCTGCTTCAGCGGAGGCTTTAAAGATGTCATTGCAGTAGATTGGAGCGTCTTGTGAGTGTTGTGTTCTGGCTGTTTTCTCCATCTGTAAAACCTCATGTTCTTCATTCACTCCTTCTCTCTCTCCCTCTATGATGTAGAGCTGTGTGTAGATGCTGTTCAGGAGGCTTTCATTCTCCTGGAGTTTCAGTCCCTCACATAATCTCTCATACTTGTTCTTCATGCTGGTTTTGTGCTGCTCTTTGACTCTCTGTAGTTCATCATTCACTGCTTGATCATGTTTATTCAGAGACGCTGTAACGCTCGTGTTGTTCAGACAGAAGACAGAGGAGACACCTCCAGAGACGCTTCGCTCTCCATCTGCTCTGCTGAAATATCACAAGAACAAATGATTAAACATGTCTCAAAATAAAGGACGTGTAAATTAACATCTAAACCGATAGAGATTTCAGTCTTGTATTTTCAGGATAATTTTACTCTGATCTGCAGCAAACACTAGATGTGTGTGAACAGTGAAGTGTGTTCAGGAGCACAAGAGCCAATAAAACAAGCTCCTGCAGCTCCTCACAGAGTCTTCAACACCTTACACTGCAGAACTAACATCTTCATTATTATTCTTTACTCTCTTAAATGTGGAGAATCACCATACAGTGATCATTAAACTTCAGAAGTCTGTTGTGATGAAGTAAATCTGAGCGCTGCACATTCAGAGTAAAACCGTGGCACTGTTGCTCTTCTACAGACTTGTGTTTCACAGCAGTTCACAATCAGTGACTAGAGCACATTTATTCCAGATGATTGCTTGTGATTGACAGCTGATGAATTATAACAGTCTGTTCTTTATGCTGTGGATATTGTAACATGTTAGATGGCTGTAAGATGCATATATTATCTCCCTCATCTTTCTGAAGGAGCAGCCAGCAATAGACAAGCAGACATTTCAAAATATGAGTCTGCTTATATTTTCATGACATTTCATACATATTTCACATTTTCATTTCGCTCCTGATGTTTGTTAATGTAGGAGCTCGTGTGCTCATTGTGTCGAGTGTGTGTGTGTATCGAGTGTGTTTCTGACTCCCATAAAGCAGTTCAATCATCACCACACGATTATCCTCACCTGGGGTCAGAGGTCACTGCTTCATCACTGAGGTCAGGAGGATAACCCATGGATGCGTCACTCTTCAGAGACACACAGCTGTGATCAGGAGATGAAGATCTCTGACTGCAGATCCTGAGAAAACACACAGAAATATCACACTCTTTTGCTGTAAACAGTGATGATGACAGAAAGTGAGAATCTGCAGCATCAGTCAGATGTGACGCCAAAACACATTTACATCATGATCATCTGATCCGGACGCCTTCTCCACATGTGTGAATGGTTTCCAGCAGAAGACAGTTTGTCTTCCACTAATAAACAAACTCTTAGCAATGCTGTGAGGTTTTCTGACCCACACTCTCAGTCATACAGGGGTCAAGCATCCTAACAAATAGTTCAGACTACATTTATCTTGAGGAAAAACCCAGTGTCTGTACGAAAGAAAAGCTCTACAAGACTATTATAAAGCAGCCAAACAACTATAAACTGATTCTGAGCTGCACTTCTGGGTAAGTGTGTTATTAACTGTTCTTCATGATAAAACACTAGAACTACTGCTACTACTGTCTAGTCTATGAACATGTTTAAGGTTTAAATATCACTATATGTTATAACTGTAGGGCTAATACACTATTTCCTCAAATAATTTGGTTTTCCAGCCTTTTCGTGTATCTGAACTCTTTCCAGCAGTGACTGCATGATTTTGAGTTTCATCTTTTCACACTGAAGACAACTGAAGGACTCAAACACAACTATTACAGAAGGTTCAAATGCTCTCTTCTGGGAAACAAGTAACTTTTTTCTGTAGCATCTGAAGGGCAGTACTAAATTAAATATATACAAAATAGGAAAATGTACACATGTCCACTCTGAGGGACTCAAACACAACTATTACAGAAGGTTCAAACTCTCACTGATGCTCCAGAAGATAAAACCATGCATTAAGCCATGGGTTAGTGGTTAGAGAGTTTGACTCCTAACCCTAGGGTTGTGGGTTCAAATCTCAATCATATTTGGCTGAATGTAACATCACTTAAGAGCCAGGTGAGAAAACCTTGAACAGAAGGGAGATGTGTATATTTTTCTTATTTTGCCTAAATAAATGAATAAATATATATATATATATATATATATATATATATATATATATATATATATATATATATATATATATATATATATATATTAAATGACATACTACCATAACTAAATTAACAATGACATACTACCATCAAGAAAATTAATGTGATTTTCCTCACTTCTTTGTCCTCCTCCTCCCCCTCCTGCTTCATCTCTAATAGCTTCCGACTTTGCAATGTTTTTCATTAATAAAATTAAACACATTAGTGCACAATTTTCCACAGCACAATCAGTCAAGCTCATATCACCAAAAAGATAAAACAATACATTAAAAGCCAGGCGTGAACACTTCTTGAATTTAAAAAGTGTAAAGTTCAGGGTAAATCTAACTTATGTTGTCTTCTGGGAAACAAGTAACTATCTTCTGTAGCCTCTGAAGGTCAGTACTAAATGGAAAAAAAAAAATAATAATTTTAGAGATGGGTTGTCTTCAGTGTGAAAAGGCTCTCCTCCACTCATCATCATAGACAGCTCTGTAACAACAGTGGAGTCATTCAGGTTCCTGGACACCACTATCTCTCAGCTCCTGAAGTGAGACACTCACATCGACTCCATCGTGATAAAGACCCAGCAGAGACTGTACTTCCTTCATCAAACACCATCTCCAGCTTAAACAACTAACACATCAATCATTACCTGTGTTCTGTAATTCATTCTCCATCTCTAATCACTGCCTCTTTCTCAAGAACTCGATAGATACATATGCATATCTCTTTATGTATACAACTGTATATAGAGTAGATAATGCACAAATCTGTACATAAATCATCTGTTCCAGATTCATACACATTATTATTATTATTTTTATTTATTGTTAAGTTGTCCTATTTAAATGTTTTCTGCTCTCATCCCATATATGTATATATGTTGGTAAGTCTGTATGTATGTATGCATGTACCAAGAGCATCTTAAAAACCACAACAAATTCCTTGTGTGTCTGCGCACACTTGATAAAGCAGATTCTGATTCTGATTTTCTCTTGTGGACTATATGTACATCTTTTATATGAAATATCTTATTCAGATCAATGCGAATTTTGTATGTCCCTCTTTTTTTAGTAAAATAATTCACATTTTTCAGATTTTGAAAGGGGGATGTAAACTTTTGATCTTAACTGTAACTTTGATAGAAATGTATGAAATGGATTACAATCAACCAAAAATTCAGACGACTGTTAGTATAATAACCCTGCTGAGTCACCTTTAAGTCACCTTTATTTATAAAGCACTTTAAACAAAATTCATTGCGTCAAAGCAACTGAACAACATTCATTAGGAAAACAGTGTGTCAATAATGCAGAATGATAGTTGAACGCAGTTCATCATTGAATTCAGTGATGTCATCTCTGTTCAAAGAGAATAACAAAAACAAAAAAAAACAATAGAACCATCAGAAAAAAAGTAGTGTGTCATGTGCTTGGGACATGTTCCATTAGGATTTACTGGTTTTAACAAGTCACCAATAGAAGGTTAACAATTACCAGTAGAGACCATGATGTGATGGTGTCTATAGTTTTTTCAGCAGGGAATATCTACACAACTATCAATACTTTGTTGACCAATTACCAAGCAATGCATAACTTTGTTCAGTCTGTGGTGTAAAAAGATCACATTAGCAATTAAAGAAAAAAACACTTTAAAACATGGTCAGGTCAAAATTGTCCCATTTTTCGTCCCAATTTTTCGTCCCAATTTTTCGTCCCAATTTTTTATTAATTTTACTGGTAGTCCACTGTATGAAGAATTTAATGTTAAATATGTCACAGTTTACTTTATTTTGCTATCCTCACTTACACAAATAAAGTATAGTGTTCTGCACCCACTAGTAAAGAAATATCAAATATAATATCTGGTGTCTTAATAATTTTTGGTTTGACTGTTTGTTAAATATCAGATAAAGATAGAAAATAAATCTTTTAACAATGTACAAGAATAATTTCTCATATGTTTTAGAAAATATAGACACTGTTTTGATCATATAAAATGGCGTACTATAAATAATATTTATATAAAACTGTACCTGAGAACAGTCTTTGTATCTCGACTCATTACTGGATGATCCATAGACGTATCACTCCTCACAGACACACAGCTGGACTCTGCTTCTGATCTCTTCTGATCAACTGAACTATAACTAAACAGATTTAATTCTTTATGATGATAATCATTTTAAAGACTAATCTTAACTTTAAAGCCAGACTCAAAAACACCCATCTCTCATCATTGAAGGTGATTTAATACAGTGTTTCTTCAAAGTACCTGAATCCTGGAGAAAACTCTTGATCTGTGGATGTTTGTGTGTTACCCATGATGAAACAGAATCTGATCTCCAGCACTGACTCTGAATAGAAATGACAAACAAACTCAATAATTCAGCTGAACGGATCCTGAGAGAAACGGATCATGAGATACACATGTTCAGACACACAATGTTAGTCGTGTGTTAACAAATGATCAAATAAACCACACACAACACCAAACACCATCAAACCACCTTCATCTGCTGGAAAAAGAAAATATTAAATGTAAAAAATAAACATAGAGGACATATAAAATAATCGTCGTTTAAATGAAATCTGAAAGCGGAAGTCACTGTAAAGCACTCAGCACTCACCTTATTTACACAGATTCACAAAATCCACCGTCTTTCTATGAAGCAGCTACACGACAATCATACTTTAGTTCCTCTGAAACACTTTGATATTCCGTACAGAATCGATGCTGGTTGTTTAAATGGAAAAACATCAACTCTGAACATTTGCTTTCACTTTTGATTTGTGACGCGAAAAACTGACGTCACTTCCTGAGCGCGATCTCTCATCCTGTTCACGTTTGATCCAGTTTTACAGGCTTTCACGTCTAACATACTAATAGAAAACATCAGATCAAACTTCAAGTTTTATATATATATATATATATATATATATATACAGCTTTGCCTGTAGTGTGTAAGCGAGCGTCATTAGTCATCAGTGGGAAAACGTTACATGCCCGTTTTAGCATACAAAATAAAATAAAATAAAATAAAAGCTTTTATACAAAAAGGAGCAGAGTTTATTAAATAATCCTAGTTGCTTGTTTCAGTGCTCAGACGTCATCTGACCAGTGAAAATAAACTGTTCCTTCAATAAAGTCTTCTGAATACAAGGCAGAACACACAGGACAAGATACCTCACAAACAAATGCAGGATTAGGTGTCACAATTAAGTAATTATCTAAAATAGGCGCAATTATAGTAGTAGTAGTAATAATAATAATAATAATAATATATATATATATATATATATATATATATATATATATATATATATTATATTATATATATATATATATATATATATATATATATATATATATATATATATATATATATATATATATATATATATATATATATATATATATATATATATAAATAACCAAAGGGGAGGTATATCTTTTTGAGAAGTTAAACTGGGATATGCATGATGAAATTGAACATCCTACGTCTTTCTCTGACCACATGCCTGTACGTTTTACTGTTCCTCTCATTGGACGCACACTTAAAATCCATCACTGGCACGTTTAACTCGTTGTCTTACCCAACGCTCTAGTGAAGATTTTTCCACAGCCTATCACGATGTACGTAACTGCCTGGAATCTGTCTCTACCCTGCATAACCTGGATGCTCATGCACATCTTAATCTTTTTAATTCCACCTGCGCAGATATCATGAATTCTATTGCACCTTTGAGGTACAAAAATCACAAGCCTGCACCAGTGCCCTGGCACACTGACACTACACGTACCCTTAGACGGGTATGTAGACAGGCGGAGCGCTAATGGAAAAAGGACCGTCTGCAGGTTTCGTATGAAATCATGCAAAATGCCTATAAGGTGTTTCAGAAAGCTGCAAAGTCTGCAAAATGCAAACATTTTTCTGAACTTATTTCTAATAATTGCCATAAACCTTGAGTTCTCTTTGCTACTATTAACTCTGTTTTAAATCCACCTGTGCATCCCACCTTAGAGCCCTCTACTGCTCTCTGTGACAGTTTTGCAATGTATTTGTTGATAAGATCACAATTTTAAGATCTCAATTGTCTAACTCAGTGTATACACATGATGTTCCATTATGTTCCTCCATCTGGTCTGAGTGTGAGTCGACTGATCTGGACACATGTAATGAAATTGTTGGTCATTTAAAACCCACTATCTGTCCACAGGATGTTATTCCACCTTCTTTCCTTAGGCAAATTATGGACACAGTTGGACCTTTTAATTAACAAATGCCTGTCAACTGGTTCCTTCCCTAACAGTGTGAAAGTTGCTGTGGTGACGCCATATCTTAAAAAAACTTATCTCGATCCTTCCACTCTTTCTAACTATCGTCCTATTTCTAATCTACCTTTTATTTCGAAGATCCTTGAGAGAGTTGTACTGGTTCAACTACAATCATACTTATCCGCAAATTCTCTCCATGAAACATTTCAATCTGGTTTTAAAGCTCTACACAGTACTGAATCTGCTCTTTTAAGAGTGTCAAGTCATATTTTCACTGAAACTGACTCTGGGAAATCAATGGCCTTAGTCTTATTAGATTTGAGTTCTGCATTTGACTTAGTTGACCATGAGGTACTGTTGCGACGTCTGGAGACATCCGTGGGTTTTCGAGGCGTTGTCTTGCAGTGGTTCCGCTCTTATCTGAACAATAGATGTTTTAGTGTCCATATTGGTCATCAATCCTCCACTAGTGTACCTCTGAACTGCGGAGTCCCACAGGGATCAATCCTCGGCCCCATATTGTTTATTCTGTATCTGTTACCTCTGGCTTCCAGAAGCAGCTGGCCAGGATTTGTTGTGAAAACCTGGCAACCCTGATCTGAATGCACGTGCTAAATATATACTTCTAATTACAGGATTGTCTTTACTGATGAGATGTGCATGAAAATGGCATTTGATTTTTTGCACAGCCCTACTTTAAACCCCCTAGACCAAAGAAGGGGAACGTAACAACTGTCTCACCACTAACTGATCTGCTAAGCACTACAAAGAGGTTTATCTGGACACCCAGATGTGATTATGCTTTTAATGCAGCAAAAGACTTACTCTGTAGTGCTCCGATACTCAAAGCCCCTAAATTTGATTTAAATTAGAAGTTGATGCCTCAACTACAGGAGCGGGTGCAAGACAATTTCAGCATAGAGCATCCGGTTCCATTCTTTTCTAAAAAGTTCTCAAGGTGTCAGCAGAACTATAGTGTTATTGAGAAACTAAATGATGTATTGGTTTCATTTTCAGTAGTATGTGTTCTATTACAGTTCTGTGGCTAAAACCACCATCAAAATGTTCTTCCAGGAACCAGACGTTGTTTCTTTGAAGTCGAGATGGAATACTGTATGTTTTAAAAATGAGTGTGTTAACAGATCCAAATTTAATTCAATAGTATGCATCCTGATTTACATACGATAGTAAAAGATGGCTGTAAATATTGTTCTTTGAACAAGTAACAAGACAAACTGTATGCATTCTAAATTAATTAATTTAAACTTCTGAATGTCAAACTTGGTCAGGACAAGTGTAATATGTTCCTCTAGAAAGCGGTAAACTGCACAATCTTTGTATTGCTTTGCAAGCTTTTTCTCAGTCGGTATATTTTCAACAACTTTTGTTTTATGTTTAAACAATATATACCAATTATTACAAATTATATATTTATTAGAAGAGAAATAATGCCTATATATAAGCATCCATGAGAGTAGCACCTGCTTGTGAAAATGACTGGAACTTGATTTAATTCAAAGTTGCATTGCAACAAGAAAGCAACACCAGCCATCTTTTCAAAGATTAGATTAAGAATTAAATACCACATTTTATTTTTGTATTGAAAAGTCATACAACATTTTACATGCTAGTAAACATATTTGTGAATCTTTGGGGGTCTGAAATAGATGTTGCTCAATCATATTAAAAATATACACATAATTTCTTCAGAGAAATAACTGATGACATACAGTACGGACTTGAAGCTTTCTTTCAAGATGTTAAGTTTTTCATTTCAGTACAGAGCAATATATAGTAACAGAGGCTATTGAGTTATTCTTTGTATATTGAAATCAATTTCAGATACTGATTGGTTCATGTTTAATAATTCCTGAATAATGATGTTCATAAAGAAAAAGATTATATTTTGTGTTTGATCAGTCATCTGTGTCAGCGGTGTGCAGCAGACATACAAACACCTAAACGGTTTAAATATATCTCTTATCCTGCTCAAAAAGACCAAAAACATTCCAGATAACATGAAGTAAAAAACCCGTATTTTCGGGTCGAAGCATGATTTAAACAGTTACAGCACATTCACACGCAATCGCTTTCGCAATAATGCATTCAAACAAATGTAATCTTACAGTGTTACTTCATCTGTATCTGATTTTGAATGAGCAGAAATCTGTAAGAAATGCATTGATCTGTAGATAAAATAAAAAATGTACTGTTATTTTCATCACAAACAAAATTTGCACAGCAGAATACAGTAATTATATTAATGCTGACATCCATGTTATTAGCTTGGCATGTGGTAGGAAAAAAAAGTTTGCACACAATAGCCTAAGCCACTTTGAAACTTATTAAAAATTTTATTTTAATATAGGCTACGTTATGAACATAACATTTCAAACATACTGAAATACTTTAGCCACAGAGCGAAGGCAGAGCAGTGTTTCTGGTATCACTGAGCGCGGAGTGGAGTGGGAGCGGGAAATTGTGAACCCGGAGCGGAGTGATAATTAAATGCTCTGAGCGCGGAGGGGAAATTGTTGCCACTCCACTCCGCTGTTGACTCTTGCAGCTCCAGGTGTTTGAACTTTGGTTCGAGGGGTTCTCTGTGTTCTCCTTTTCCTTGTCGAGGTAAGCAAGGTTAGCCTCCTTGTGTGCGCTTCTCAAATGGACTTTCAAATTCATAGGATTTTTCTCTTTCATAAATTGTCCACATATTTTACCACCTTCCACTGCAAGACACTTGCTCTTATCTGACACACATCATATTCAGAGTAATTCTAAATAGGACTCTGCCGCTTTCTTCCAACTCTCGGTAACACCATGATGCATGATATTAAATATGATTCACACCTTAACAAAATATACACATTTAACACCCTATAAAAAATTCACACCCCATTGAAATTCCTTTACCTCTTACAAAACCCACACGCCGAACCTTAACTCTACACATCTTCTTTACAGAATTCACACTCTATACAGCCACCACAGCTGTATGTTAGACTACAACTTTCACACCCTATAACAGTTACTAAATTTACCTGTACAATAACCTCCTCATCTGGACTGAAGCAGCACACATTCAGTGTAAGAGTAAACACATGACATAACATTATTTCATATTTGAATCACAGCTTAAATAGTGTTTTGACATCGACAACCCAAGTGTATTTTACATGGAAGTAAATTAATGCCAAATGTATTTGAATTAAAAAAGCTTATTGAATTACAAGAATTGAAAAAATATGCATTGCAATAGCCGTACCTGCATTTAAATGCTTTGAATTTTTAAGTCTTGCATAATTATGGGCTGACATTCAACATGAAAGTTGTATATTTAAGACATGAATATTTCAATTAAAAACATTTCAAACTGATTTTCATAATCAAAAATTCAAGAATTCATATTCACCTTTCAGATTTCACTTCCAAAATATTCGATCTATTTAAAAATACAACCTATAATATTCAACAGGCAAGTTTCAGTCCATTTTATTTCGCTTTACAAATTCGCTTCCACAAATTCAGTGGTTCAAATTCGACAGTAAATTCACCGTTGGAAAATCAGTAGATTACCGATCACAATCTCATCTGCTGTAAATCGTCTTCACCGGCAGGGGGTGCAAGCGCTACTTTGTCTTAACAAGCATCAACGAAACCGTCACGAGAGGCCTTCATAAAACATCATTTGACGAAATGGACCGAGAGGTGGGTACAAGTTATGATTTTATAGGTCAGTATGCTGTATTTATATGCGGAAAATTAAGATTAAGACCCAAATCATTGTTTACTCAAGAGTCTAAGAGATTCCTCTTGTTACCCCGAGTACGCAAGCTGTGTTTTTTTTTTTTTACTACAAAGGTGACATATTGTGATCAATATAAATCCATAATTCTCTTGCCTGTGGTGTTTATATATTTTTTCAAGTAAAACCACTATAATACGCTGAAATTGAGTGTATTGTTTGGTTATGCTATGTTTGGTTAATGACAATATACTAAATAGCACCATTTTTATATATTATATAGGACCATTAAATACAACCAAATCGCAATTATAAAATAAATCTGCCACTTTTAAATTAAGTTACATTTCTACCAGTAGATTAGTTAATCTCCGTCTTTTAATTAAATAGGACTTGTCACTGCTATGTCCAGGTAAGGGCTTAATTTCTCAAAAGCATCGTAGGCATAAGCAGATGATAGAACTAATGTCACAGTGTTTCCAGCAGCCTTACACTCTATTCATATTCTGCCTGCAGGCCCCGCTTTAATCGCGGGAGAGAGAGAGCTCCGGTAACGGCTGCTCTGAGCTCACAAACACTGCCGTATCGAGCATTACATGCTAAATGAAAGAAAAATGAAATCGAACATTTTCTAAACGCAGTCAGTTTCCTTCTGAAATACAGTGATGAAAAACGCCCGCTCTGGTATTTGATTTTGAAACGTGCAGTGGTCATGTTTATTAAATCAATTTTTGGCGGTCAGTTTTCGATGGTTTTCAGAAAGACAGTTCTGTATCTACATTAATAATTTTATATCTATGTTGACGTAATATTTTTTAAGATACTCTCCATCTTCCATCCATGCCGTGTTTGTTTTTCACAAGGGAGACAATGAAGTGCTGAGATCAGCAAGGCACCTTTTGGCACTTTTGACACAAGAGAGAGCTGATGGGTCTTCTACTAGTCAGGGTATAAACAGGTATTGCTTTTTTTATTATTAAATGGCAACACATACATTGTGATCAAAATGTAGATTTTTGTTGTTGTTTGGTCTGTCAGATCATCTCATGTTAGAGGCCAAACTCCGGGGCCATCTTCTGTCCAAACAGAAATGACCAGGTTAGTAGAAACTGTATATAACAATCCTCGCCTATTATGAATCGTAGGTCTGTTCTGACTTCCATGTTACAGTTTTTAAAACAGGTCCTTTCCTGGATTGTTCTCAAATCGTAGAGGAAAACGACGTTTCACTGGACCATGTCCTGTGCCCATAAAACCCAAACCATTTCAGGTCATGTTCCTTCTGCTGCCAGCCCAATGTGAGCGGTCCCCTAGTGCAGTGCTTCTCAAACTGGGGTCGTGACCACTCGGGGGGTCGCAGAATGATTTCAAGGGGTCGCGAGTTGGTTTGAAAAAATTCTGTATTTTCTGACTACAAAAAATATTTTTCAATACTAAAAAATTAAGATTACAAATAAATATTTTTTTTGATTTCTAAAGACAGAACTGATTAGAGATTTAAAAAAATATATATATAATTTCGTGACTCTAAGATAACGTCACCCTGCACCGACTGATCGCTAGTTATCAATACTGCACGCAACTGCACGTGGAAACTGCAACGGCAAGAATGGATAAATTTGTAATTTGCAAGGTTAGAAATGTTGAGAAAATTGTGGACAGCCTGAATCATCTGAACCGTGTACCTCTACAAAACACAAGAGCTAGACCCGTTCTGACCAATGTAGGAAACGTCGGAAATATCAAGAGGAATTCATAAAGTATGGATTCACTTGCTCTTCTGTCAACGATTTGGACCATTCTCAGTGTGTAATCTGTTCAGAAGTGCTTGCCCATGAAAGTATGAAGCCTGGAAAAACGCAGAGACATTTGGAGACAAGAAACCCTGCTTGTGTTGAAAAACCTATAGACGTTTTTCGCAGAAAAGAGAAGGAATTATACAGATTCATATTTGTGTGAGCAGACTTTTTCAGCTGTTACGTACATGAAAAAAAAATACAGATCACGTCTTGATGTTGAGGATGATCTGCGAGTAGCCGTATCCAACATCAGGCCACAGATTACACTTTTGTGCACCGAAAAACAAGTGCACCCATCCCACTGTAAGGTAAACCTAAATACAGTAAATATTATCAAAGTTTGTTTCCGCCACGTCAGAAAATATTTGAAAAGATCATTTTTTAAATCTAAAAATTGCGAGTTTAAATCTTGCTATTCTGACTTGGTTTTTCATAATTGTGAAATACAAACTTGCAGTGTGAGTTATTAAGTTATAAATGGTATAAAATCGCAATTACCTTTTTTATTTTGTTATTCTGCAAACAAGCTTCCATAGGAAGTGGATGTGGATTTAAAACAACATTTATTTTTTCTGTTTATTGTTTGTGTATTCTGTGGTATTGGGTCGCGAGTTCTCGTTGATGTTTGTTTAGGGGTCGTTGGCTAAAAAGTTTGAGAACCACTGCCCTAGTGGTCCAGATCAACTGCTCCATACACAGCAGGACTGGGACCAGAACTGCACTCTAGATGAGAGTATGACTCATCAGGAGGTAATGTGCCATTACACTTCCCCTCAAAAAGAACCTGTTCACTTATTTATTTTTGTGAATTGTCATATAGATTAGCGATAGAATCTAGATGAATTAATCCTGTTATCTTTAATAGTTATGTTTCTTTTCTGTTTTTCTTTTTTTTTTAACAGTTATGTGATAAACTCATGGAATTGTATCAAAAACTTGGTGAGGTAACTGGTGCTTGGCTTCTTTATAAGGCAGCAGGTAATATTTACTGCCTTCAGTAATTGGTTGGCCTAGCTGTCTAAATAATTAGTTATTAATTACGCACACATACATACATGCATACACACAAAGAGAACAGTACTGTGCTGAAGCGTTATGCACATTTGATGTTTTATAAGAGAAGTCTGCTTTAGTGTGTTAATAGGAAATAGATCTATCTATTTATCCATACATACTGTATATATATAAGGGGTGTAATGGTACACTAACATGACTGTTCAGTATTAACCTCGTTATCGAAGTCATGAAGTTACAGTCAGCTGTGCAGTAAAGTATACAAAGAGAGCACTCTCCTGCACATTACTATAATATTAAAGGGATCGTTCACCCAAAAATGAAAATTACTTCTTCATTTACTCGCTCTCAAGTTGTTCCAAACCTGTATGAACTTTCATTTTTGGGTGAACTATCCCTTTAACAGAACCCAGACTATTAAACTCAGTTGCCTTTTTTTATTTTTAGATTTAATAATCAACACTCAAATAAATACTATAAAGAGAAACATGTAAATTGCACTTAAGGCAGGTTTTGATACATTTATAGTCAGAATACTAATCATTGTTATATAGCTCAACACGTTTAGTCCTTTAGTTTTAATTCAAATTTTCTTACATTTTTTGCAAGTATCATGCCTTTATTGATATTTTTCCATGGTTGAAGCACTGGCTGCAAGATTACATGTAAACAAAGATTGTCTGTTATTTTTCTTCTGCTATTTGTTCTGTTGTAAACAGCGTTGCATTATCATGTGCTGTGCCTTCTGAATTAGAGTGTGGATCGCCTATGACAGACTTTATTCATTATCTGACTATGCACTGAACCGTGTCGTCCATACCGTGATGGTTCAGGCCAATTAAATGTACCGTTACACCCCTACATAGTGCTTAACACATTTATTAGACCACCTGCCACAGAGAAAACAGATATTTTAGAATCTGTCTAAACTTGTTTAAAACTATTTGACAATAATACTGTCATTTATTAGGCAAATAACAAACTGAAAATGTAATATTTGGTATGCAGTCCAAATGCCACGCTGGCTTTCATTGTTTTATGTACAGTACTTTTCCACAGTCTCTGATGACTTCCAAATGATTTCTAGTTGTTCCTAAAGACTTGCTTTTGATTAAACTTTTGTCCAATCTACTGTATCTTTCTGTAATAATATGAAATCCCCACATTCATCGGGAAGAAGGAGGCGGGAACCGGCACACAATCAAATTACATTTTAATAATACCAAAACAAACAAAACAGCGCACCAGCCCCTCACGGACGACTGATGCGCACAAATAAAAAGCATTAAATCCCTAATTTGTTCAATAGAATGCAGTCTATACTTTGACTTGGCCAACTGTGACTAAATAGCTCAGTTTACACAAGCTGATGTATTAACATTTTTAGTTAGTTTTGGGCAGCTGTGGCACTAACCTTACATTGTGTGGTGGTCTAGTAAGCGTTGTCGTAGGCTATATATATCCTTATATTATTATTATATAGAACATTTGTATTAAACATGTTGTATTAAAGCCGATAAGTGATTGATTATTTCCCTCAGCAGAGACACTTCAGATGTGCACTGTTCACAATGATGGTTTTGAATGTCTTGATCTATTGTTTGAAATCCCTTCAAAAAAGGAAAATACCATTAATGCAACATGTGCAGCGCAAGTCTGGCAAATAGGCTACATTTAATTAATGGTGAGACATTTGTGGCACCTGCAGACTGTGGGTACACAGGCAGGCTTATCAAAACCTCCAAAATAGGGGAGAATTCTGTCCTCTATATAGCTCCAGTACAAGATGAGCTCGATGTCACTCCCTTGCCACCATCATCAGAAGCAGTCCGAGATATGCCTAAAGCAATGTGCAAAAAATACTGTACCCACTTCAGATCCTCACAAATCACATTAAGACTTGTTCTGATGTTGTTGTGGTCGAAGATGGAGATGAAAGTCAGGATGAAACTCTGCATGATCCACAAGATGTGGAAAGTGAAAAAAAGAGCAATGAACAGGTAAACTCTCTCGATATTCTTGCATTTCTTGCTAAATGTAGTTGGTCAAATCCTGTAGTTGAGGCAAAAAAGTTTTTAAGGAATGGTTGGTTATTCTATATTATAGGCTTGAGTCCTATTTGTCAAGAAGAAATGACCCTTGACATCTTGGAAGTTCATGCCAGTGAATGTGGGGAAAGGTGTGCATGCCAAAGAGTATTACTTTTGGCATAAATAGAAAAATATTTATAAAAGTACAGTACTCTTTACCTCATATTAGAAGCAGAATTGTAATTGTTGTTTTTTCCCCACTTTCCTAAATTTTTGATCTATGGATGATGAAAATAACAACACAACTGAGTTGTCATGTATGGATAATGAAGTGAACGACACTGCTGAGTTTTTATACGTGGATAATGGTACCGGTAATTGAATTTTTTTTTTTTTTGTACAGTGCAAAAGAGGATGATGTGACTGTTTTTGACATAGTTCTGTTGCTGACATTATAAATAAGTCTTTATTTTTATAGTCTATCTTGAATTTATGGTAAACAAGTAGAGATGGAAAAAATATATACACTTCTATTGATGTGCATCAAAGCTCTTTTGATTTTGCATGATTGTTTATTTTTTTACCAGATTGGAAAACCCATCCGGATCCAAAAGTAGCTATGGCTTTGTACAGAAGGGAAATTCTCAGACTGCATGAGACAGGGAAACCTCTTTAAATGTGTATGGACTTGAGAACGTGTGCTGAAGAACAGGAAAGGCAACTGATCAACTTCTACAAGCAAAGAAATGTAGAGTGGGCCTGTCCTGTCAAATGTCAACTTGAAGGTACAGCCTAGAGAAAATGAAACTGTGTATGCTATAAAATATGCAGCTTATAGTGTATCCATGATGTCAGCTTTAATAACTGTACTTTCATTGATTTTAGGGGATGCTGCAGTTGGTGATGGAGTCACCAGACACTTTTTTTCTACAATTCTTGAAAAACTGAAGTATGGTTTCAGTTTGAACTTGGGTATGCAGTTAATTAGTTGCACTGAAAAATGTAAATTTTTTGAATTAGTTATTTTGATGGGATTTACTAAAGCTGATTTGCAATTGAATTAACAGGAAACACAGGAGTTACTTGCCTCTTTGAGGGACAGCCAGACCACTTGGTGCCCTCATCCTCACAATTCCTCATTGAAAGTGACCTCTTCCTAGTAGCGGGGAGAATGCTAGGTCATTCTTTTCAACTTGGTGTGTGTGTGTGTTTATTTATTTATTTGAAAATGGTTTGGAAAATGGTTTGACCTATTTGGAATGTAATGCTGTTGCTGGTATGTATGTGTGTTACAAATATTTGTATTTTTAGCTCAGTGGACAGTCTCCATTGAATGAGGACCAGTCTAGTAAAGTCCTGGAACTTTGTTTGTCTTGGGATCTTCCTGGTCCAACAGAAGAAAACAGAAGGTGGCTTTACGAACGTCTGCTGTCACATGCGGTAACTAACATTTGTGGATAGTATCCACTACCCTCATTTCTATACATTTCAATTATATTTTGCAACTAATTTTAATTGAATACATGGTAATGCATTTTGTATTATGCTTCTAATGGCACTGTTACACAGGTGTATAATAGTTTTTTACTAATTTACTGTTTAGATTGTGTGTGTGTATATATATATATATGATCTTTTAATTTTTATCAAAAACCTTGTTAGTATGTTCTGTCTGTGTTGAAATTTTAATCATCTAATAAATTTTTTACCATTTCTTTGTATTTTGTAGGTTCTCGGGAGAAGAGTACGCCAAATCAAGCAACTGAAACGAGGACTGAAAGACACTTGTGTTTGGCCTCGTCTAACTGAGAGGAAGGATGTGCTATTCTTTCCCAAGGAATCGGAGGACTCATGCACTCCTGAGGTAAGGCTTTCTTCTCCAGAAGAGGACTACAAATAGTTTTTCCCTTAAACATGATATCAATAGCCATTTTTTGGCAAACATGAATACATGACTGATTATAGACTCTCGTTCTGTTTCTTGTTTAGATGCTGCTTTCACACATCTCCTGTCCTAGAGAGAGTGATGACGAAGATGATGAAGAATACTCAGCTGATATAAAGGAACGGATCACAGGGTATTTAAAGCAGTTCATTGAGACAGGTATGTGCATTGTCAACATTCTTACACAGTTTTTGTTTTAAACAGCAGTTGAAGTACAAGTGTAAAAAGCCTAATGTATGAAGCTAGTCTTCCATGTTTCATTTTTTCTCAATGCTAATAATGGCTAGCAGGTGAGCGGAGGCAAGGCTTTTTTTATCCTCAAACAGCAACATTACACACTAACTAAAGTTGAAAAAGTGGAAAAGCATAATAGGACCCCTTTAATATACTGTACAGTAAATCCACATAGCTATGTGAGATAATGTGCTTGTTAATGATTGCTTATGAACTAGTTACATAAAGATTAACAGATTATTTACTGTAAATCGAAGTGCTTACAAATGTCATTAAACTTGGAATTTATATGATTATGCAATTTAAATAACATATTAATTCATAATCACAACCTATAAGGTCATTAATTTAATATGTTTGCTCATCTTTTGTTGTGCTGTGTATTTTTTATTTTTTTTACCAATCATTAAATTATTGTTTTTGCTGTGCCCGATATGAAGTTGAAAATATTCATAATTTGTAAATGTTTATTATTAATCATTTACTACCTTTGTGTGTGTTGGACTTAACGCTAATGAAACAATACTTGTGTAAAGGGTGGTTAGTTAAGATTAGACTCCTTTACCAACCCTTAAAGCTACCCATACCAGCAAACCTGTCCCTAACCCGTATCCCACCTCAATAGCAGCTCGTGTGTTTGCAATAGAAGATGAACATAATAAGTACATTGTACATAATATTTTTTGACGCAAGTAGTTTAAGACACCTAATATAAAGTGTGACTTGTTCATTCTTATATTCTTACATTTTTCTCTTAAACATCCAGATCACTCATAGCTACATTTCCTTTTTGCATTTGTACATTTGTAAATGTAAAAAAGTGCATTACTGAATATATGAACTGGAGTTTGATGACATTTGTAGATTTTCAAGAATTTTTGTGTAAAATTGTGTCATTACTCACCCTCGTTCCACACCCATAAAACTGCAGTTCATATTCGAAACACAAATGAAGATCTTTTTGATGAAATCTGAAAGATTTCTGTGCCTCTGTTGACATCTATACAACTATCAATTAGATGCTTCAAAAAGTTTCTAGCGATCGTAAAACCAATCCAAGGAATAAAGCAGTTTAGTTCAAGGGCTTCTAAGACCAGTTTGAATTCAGGGTGAACGATCCTTTTAACAAGCACATCTCATATTTATAGCTATGTATGTTCTCATGATTTGATCATTATATAATGCTTATTAAGGATTTATTAAAGTTATTATAAAATGCTACCCCATCTTTAAACCCTCTGAAATTCCATTATATGAATCTAATCACAAATATCACAAGGGAAAGACTAGAGTTTGATTTTCTGAAGGAGTAAACAATAAGGCAATTATAATTTTAGGGTGAAATTCTATAATTTCTGTTATTTCAGCATCCAGCAAGGACTTAAAAAACCTTCTGAAGTTCTGGGTCGGACGGGAGCAGATGGAGGAAAATATGGCTGTGGAAATTGTGAAAAGTGATCTCCCAAAATCCTCTAGCTGCTTCTGTGTTCTCCGGCTCCCAGGGCACTACAACAGTTTCCAGTCCTTCAACAAGGGCTTGATGATGTGCATTGGCACTTGCAAGTATGGTTTGGCCATGTGTAGTTTTTAGACACATGCACATATGTTACATTTGTTACACAGTGATACACACTTTTATTAAATGCTGTTACTGCACTTAGGACCAATGCTTTGTTCAAACCCAGCTTACAGGTTTTTTTCTTTTTCATTTTTGGGATTGCTTTGTACATGATGCTTGTTGATCATGTTGCTATTTTTTTGATACTATGCTATAAGATATAGTACATTAAGTAATTGGTTAATGTTATGTACACGCAGTCACTTATACGGTCAACTTGTATCGTTCCACAATGGTTTTTTTCATGCATGGGCTCATGCAGTGGTATAGACATTGTTGTTCCATAGCTTGTCTGAATTTGCTAAATACCATTAAGTACTTTATTCTTTTAAAGTATTAGAATTTATGCAAAATGTATATTTAAACGTGTTCAATAAAAGTACAAATATTCAAAATAAGTCTATTCTTGAATAAAAAAATCCATAATCCACTGTGCTTATGACTAACTGATGGAAGTGTCAAATTAAACAAGTACAAATTAAACAAAAACAACATTCTTACATACAGGTTTTTTTATTCAGATACTTTAACGTATTGAGTACAAATATTAATTCTTTCTTAATTGCTTCTGCTAGAAGTCTGCCTCTTTAAGGCTAAAGATGACAATCACATTTATTCCATAATCGATTGGCAAAAATGAAGTGCAGCTAGATAGATGTCCCAGCCAAAAGTCTGTGAAGGTCCTTTGGGGTCAACATTTTCTCTGAGTGCTTCTATTCGCTCATCAGTCAGGGGACATTGGGTTTGAGGCACAACAACGCTGGAATGTGCATCAACATCAGTCCACTACTCTCCCAGTCTATCTGTGGTGTGCTGAATCCCTTCAAACAATAACACAGCATTTTATGTCACAAATGAGATACCAATTACAGTTCTGAACACAGAATAACGTTTCATCAATACAGTATAAAAATGTAATATCTTGTATTGAATACAGTGTGATTACTCAAAAGTTTTTACTGTCAAAATCCACAAACATAGCTCTATGTCAGGCTCAGGTACAGCATTGCGGACACTTCCCATCACCCACAGCTGGTTAGGAGACATATTACCCTCTGTGCGTATTGGGTGATTGTCCCAGGTGTTTCGGAATAGGTTGAGATCATCTTGAAGCCGTGGGAGAAATACACAGTGGCAACAGAACAGATGAGTAAGGTCAGAAATATTAAGGTGGCCACCTTCTTCCAAAGCATGCAGAACATCGTAGTAGACATTTGTCACTGATGACCAGACGTCTCTCCACAACCTCTCTATACTGAAAAGAAAAGTAATATGTCAGTTAAATCTAACATTTTTAGGCAGATGTTATGTACTGGTTGATAAATCATAGAAGTGGGTAATAATAATAAAATTGATTTTCAACAAAAAACTATTTAACTCACCGCTGATTGTGGACGCTCTTTCCTGAAATAAAGCTTCCTCTTTCTGTCCCACGAACTGTGAACATCAGGCGAGCCACGTCCACATTTTCAACACCCTGATCTCCTAGTACCCTAAGAACATGGATGTTTAAGCACTGAGATTGAAACGCATTTCTCAGAAATGTTAAATTACTCAAAGCAAAATTCATAGACATAAGCTCCTGTTTTACAGCTTAAGCTAGTGCTAGACTAAAATACATTTTGAGCTGTTAAAACTGAAAGCAACTTTTACTGGAATATCATAACATATGTCAGCGCCACTGTTTGGTCTTAAGAGTGTCGATCATTTCATTTATTGAACTTGAACTGAACTGAATATTATGAGGAGATCTTACTCTAGATCAGGTCTACCTGAGAGGGAAGCCAAATGTCTCCGCTGCTTCTTGAAAAAAATCCAAGGTGGTTTTAGCAAGTTTATTAGATGAAGCTCCAAGGTACATTATCTATTAAACAGAGGAAATTATTTGCCGGATGATTAGTGAATAGAATATAGAGAAGTCAAAAAATAGTTAATAGTGGGCACTACCTTGCGTGAAAAGCCATCCACACCCAAAGATGACTATATTGTAGCTGTAACAAAAATATCATGCAAATGTTTTAAAAATGCACTCAGAGCTCTGGAAAGGACTGCAACATGCAATAATGGAGTAAACAAGCCTGACAAACTTACTGAATCCGTTTATAGTTGGTGTCAATGTGCATTATTGACCTAGGACCCGACACTGAATGGGTCCTTCGTACCACGCAGCCCAACTGTGCCCTTCGGGACATGACTCCCACTGTATCTGCCCTGACCCGGTCGAACTGCACTTGGTGTCCTTTACAGCTGCTCTCATCATTCTGTATCCACACTGAGGCATGTGTTGCTTTACATCTGTCACACAATCATCTAACTCTTCGTCCGTGAGAGTGCTATATCGCGCCCGAATGGAGAGGTTACATTCAGCCATTCGTCTGAAAACTGCGCGAGTACTTACTCCAATCATGCGAGCAATGGTTGGAACAGAAAAGTTCATGTCCAGGAGATTGGTGATGTAGTCTGGTGAGATTAGAAGACGTGGTCGTCCCATCGACCCTGACTCCTGCAGAATAGTCGAAGTGCGCGTCTCCCCGTCTGACAGGTTTAGTCGAACTAGTCTGACAGTTCTGTGATGCCCTCCAAAATATCAGCTGGGATGGTAACTAAATTGGTCACAGCACTTAAAAAGACTAATTCTTGAGAGCAGATGAACTCCAGGTAGTCCATGTCAAGGGGTTGGCGTCCAACAGCATTTTCCAAGCGTGAACGGAGTCTTTCCAAAACATAATCCAAAAGCAAATGCTAAAGGGAAATTATAATAGCATGTTAAATACCTCAGTATTGCTGGCCAGATAAATGAAATAAAAAATTACATCCTTACAATGAACAAACACTTCACTAAAACACACTTTAAAAAATTATTACTTTAAACAATTAATATAGGCCTAATCAACTCACCGCTCGGTCCATTTCGTCAAATGATGTTTTATGAAGGCCTCTCGTGACGGTTTCGTTGATGCTTGTTAAGACAAAGTAGCGCTTGCACCCCCTGCCGGTGAAGACGATTTACAGCAGATGAGATTGTGATCGGTAATCTACTGATTTTCCTGTTGTTCCCGGATGTGAAACGGTGAATTTACTGTCGAATTTGAACCACTGAATTTGTGGAAGCGAATTTGTAAAGCGAAATAAAATGGACTGAAACTTGCCTGTTGAATATTATAGGTTGTATTTTTAAATAGATCGAATATTTTGGAAGTGAAATCTGAAAGGTGAATATTAATTCTTGAATTTTTAATTATGAAAATCAGTTTGAAATGTTTTTAATTGAAATATTCATGTCTTAAATATACAACTATGTTGAATTTCAGCCCATAATTATGCAAGACTTGTATAATTGTACATCTTGAAATGTACAAGAGACTGTTGTCCACAAGACCATCGAATCGGACGGGAAGGTAGCTGTGGTCATGTACTAGGGCAGGAATATCAGCAAACGTGGATGGAAGATCTTCTCCTCATATCTGACAGGTTTGAAGAGGTGTTGAGGACAGATGGTAGGGACTCATCCTGCGCCGTCACATTGCCTCTGTTTAACATCAGCTTCCTAAAGATCTACTTTAACTGGACGACATTAGGGTTGTTATTCCAGCCACCTTAAAATAGAAACACAAGATATACGAGTATAGTACACAGATATTAAATCCATGCTTTAAAATGTTTTATGCTTTTAAAAAAAGACAAATTAGAACGAGCCACCCCTGAATGATCTTTCTACATAAGTTAAGTTGAATGACATTATCACACAATTCAGACTTTACCAGTGGTGATCAATTCTGAACAGATTCAGTCAAGACGTTTGGAGTGTCTTAAATATGATGTAATAAACAACACATTATATAACTTGCAGAAACTAAAACTAAAGTGCCATTTAATCACATACTGATATATCAATCTTATACACCTTGAATTATTGTTGGTCAGTGATACACAGACCCTTTGAAGATGAGCTGGAAAGTTAAAATGTTTGGCACAACAGCATCTTTAATCTGGACATTGTGCCCCGTTCTGTCAAAGTCCTCGCTCCTGAAGAAAAGAAACATTCTGTGATTGTGGAAACAAACTTGTGAAAAGCTTTGGGTCAACAACAATCTTGTAATACTATTATGTCATAGCCTCGCTGTTCCTGAACTTAAAACAGTGACAGGGACATAAGATATTTCATTATTTCTCATGACAATGGAAAACCTGTAAAAAGCTGCAGATGAGAGTCTACGAATGAGTATAATGTCCCAAAAACATCTAACCCTGATGTGTGGATTGAAGAGAAAGGAGAAGAGTCAGATGGACAGAATCACAGATACTACACCTGACAATGTCTTCCTTTCATCACATGTTAGGATCCTGTGTACCACATGCTACGATTCTTTCAGAAAGCTCAAGCAAGGCTGTAGTGTCTGCAGTCTCAATCTAAAGAAATAAAAACCAGGAGTAACACACACATACACGACACAGATGTATATACAAATCTGAATTGAGTTGAATTAGGACTGAGTATTGACACAAATATTTATATTATATTATATTATATGTATGTGGTACATAGCAGCTTAGTTGCTACTACATTATTATAATATTGAAGATTCAAATTTAATTTATATAGAAACACTTAAATTGTAAACAAGGATCATTTCATTAAATTAAAGTTACAAAACTATTTTTACATAACAGTTAAAAAAAATGTAAAGATGTATTAAATATAGATTAAACATTACAATGAATGTAATATGGTGTATTTATTTATCAAAATGCTCCTCTCCAGAAGAGAGAGTGCTCCAATCGTGCCGTCACAACATGCGTCTCGTTTCTGTGTCTCTCTAAAGTAACAGCATGATGCAGACCAGTGAAGTCTTCCCATCTGTCCACAGGAATGATGACCTGGAGGATACAGCACTCAGGAAAACCAGCTCCTGAACACAGATCAATTGTAAGAAGTCCACATCCACAGACATCTGTGAAAGAGCGTGCTCCAAACGTGACTGAAGTCTCCCTCATATCTGCTCTAGAAGTATCTGTACCTGTACAAATAAAGACAGAAGTTCACTCGGGAAAAGGAGCAGAAATGACACGACTAAAATAGTTCATACTCATGAGGTACTTCTTCTGCAAAGCTGACACTTGGTCGCTCATTGTTGTAATTTATTACAAATATGCACATTTATTCACACACAACAAAATAATAAAACATTAAAGAGTTATACATTTTGTGCTGTTTGCTTAAACTTCATTCACAAACGATTTATGCTTAGAATACCCTTAAAAATTAACTATGTTTTTAAAAGTTAAAAAGCAAAAAACAGAAACTATATACTTAAACTATTTAACATGGATTAGTAAAAACATTGTAAGTTACCGATTATAAGTGTTTCACTGAACAGAAAGAGAGCAAAGAATCAATCATCAAAGTCAAGAACATTATCATTGACTTCAGTCTAGCAAGAGTTCAAGCTTTCTCAAAAACTCTGATTATAATCACTGAAGCTGTTTACACTGTCAAATTAATCTCTTACTTACATTGTGTGCACAGCTCTACATTGTTGTTCATGAAGAGAGAATTCACCAGAGAACAGCAAGCGTGCGTTCTGCCTCATATTTTCTTTTCTTTGGTAAATCTCATTCAAGCTCCACTTGGTTCAGAAATCTGAGGTGTCTGTCTGAAATCTGGTTCCGGGAGCAGCAGTATTTCGGCGGGGTCCCTCTGGTCTAGTTCTCCGAGTACGTGTCCAGTAGAGCCGTGTGTTCATCCGTCCCTGGAGTTATGACGCTCACACCTCGTCCAGACTGAAGACAGAAGAACCTGTGGATTATAATCAGTGATAGTGTCTACACTGAATGTGAAATCTCCAACAGCAAACGGATTCCTGATCTATTTCTGACAGAGTCCGAGCTCTTTACAGGACGCTTTGTCTCTTCAAGCTGTTGCCGTCCCGTATAGACACGGTGATGCTACTTTTACACCAAATATACTTTAAAACAAACACCAGAGACCGCTTAAAGTTACATGCGATATTGGTATACACTTTTCTAAAGTCAGTAGCATTAATGACTTACAGTCATAAAAACAATTGTAATTTTTCATCTATTGAATGTTTGATATTAAAATAAACTGTAAATCATATGTAAATTATGCTACTTTTTCACATGGGCTCAAACGGAAATTTGAAGCTCAAAAGCATTTGAGGAGAAAGACTTGCAGTCATAAAACAATTGTAATGTGTTCATTTAGGTGTCAGCTTGTCACGAATACGAACCCCGTGAGTTCCTCCAGAGGCCAGCAGAGGGTACCATCACCCGAATACTGACACCTACAGGCATCCAAACACTCACTTACACTGATACTCACTACATTACCCAACAGCCCCGTACCTTGGACTGATCACCGGCCAGGTGTTCCATATCAGAGACTGCCATATAAGCCAGACCTTTGCGTCACCTCATTGCGAAGTCTTGTTTCTGCCACGGCTAACATTTCTGAGCGTTCTACCCTGTCTTGCTATCCCAGTTGCCAAACCCTTGTTGTTTATCGACCCTAGAACCTTTGCTGCCTACCTTTGAACCCAGATTGTTATACGGACTGTGATACTTGCTTGTTACCCCGACCCACTGCTTGGTATTGACTACGATTCTGATATCTCTATTATACTGTGTTTGCTGATCCTGACCCTTCGCCTGTACGACTACGAGTGTTCTAATAAAAGCTTGCAAATGGATCCCATGTCGAGTCAGTCATCGTTACACAGCTACAATGCACACCTTATACATTTTTAATATATATTAAAATAAATTATAAATAATTTAGGTAAAAAAGAGGCCCGTTTATCACTTTCAGGCACATTCCTGTGAAAGTTTTTTTTTTTTTTTTTTCAGGTTCATATCACAACCCTTACAAAAATAAACCATGGTTTTATAATAGTAAAACTGCTTAATTTTCTTTTGCATGATTTCTGTATGCTTGAGACTATAAATAAATTAGAGTCATAATAAAGTTATAGCCATAGGTTAATGTCGAGAGCTACAATTTTTGTAATTTGTAAATAATATAATTTATTCATTTACTTTTTATTTGATTAAAGTTCTATTTTCACCCGTATAGTAGGTGTGTTTTTCCATCATCATATTTGAGGAAGGGGGGCACAAAAATACAATCCTGCTTAGGGCACACATTTGGCCAGCAGCGGACCTGAAAATACAGGTCTATAACACTTTGCCTTAAAAAAATCCATTATGATAAATTTCAAATGTTAAATATTCAGTAAAAAAAAAAAAAAAAAAAATCAATATCAATATCCAATTCAAAAATGTTTTAAATCCCATATAATATACATTTTTCTTAAATTACACTTGTTTATAATTACAATTTACACAATTCAAATTCAATCAGTTTTGTCATAAAATAAGTTCAATACAATCCAACTGTTTGCATTCAGGGATGTAAATTTTTGATGATTGATCATCTTTTAAATTAAAGATCAATTAATAGATAACCTTAATGCTGTGAAATGCATCTGCAGTGGTATTATTATATGTGCAAAAGTCACTCAAAAAAAAAAAAAAAAAAAACCTTTCTCACCTGAATTAAAGGGGTTTTAGTCTGGATAAAATGCTAGTAGCAGGAGTGTAAAATGAATAGATGTGATTATGATAATTTGATAAAATGAAGATAGCACGCTGTAATGATAATAGTAATTGGAACCAGGTGTGGTGTTGGTGATATATGTCTGCACATGTGCAGTATGGGGCAGATGCCCTGAGAGTGTGCGTGGTGACAGCACGTCACAGTTGTAACCGCTAATAAACACCAGCGTTACCTTTCAGTTGTGAAGCTGTTTTATTTAATGAACTCACAAGATCGTTACATGGTGTCAGAAGTGGCTTGTTGAAAGGAACGTATGGAATGGAGCGGAATATGAAAGTTATGAAGAGGAGTTAAGAGAGCATGCACACGTGGATTACAAACACAGAATGGAAGGATTGCAGCCGCCTCCGAAACGTCAATTTACCGGTAATGTTGCTGAGAATTGGAGACGATTCAAGCAACGATTTCTCTTGTATTTATCTGCAATTGATGGAGATCGTAAGGGGGAAAAGATGAAAGCCTCATTGTTTCTTCATGTGGTGGGTGATGAAGCATTGGAGGTATATAATAATTTTACTTTTGAAGAAGGGGAGAGTTTGAAGTTGCAGCCAATAATGGATACATTTGAAGCGTTTTGTATCGCGAAGAGGAATGTTACTTATGAAAGGCATCGATTTTTCACGTGTATGCAGAGAATTGGAGAAACCATTGATCAATATGTGACGGAGTTGAGACGAGTAAAACGTGTGAGTTTGGTGAGTTGACAGATTCTCTAATAAAAGACAGGATTGTGTGTGGAATACCTGATAATGGATTGAGGGAGCGATTGCTCAGGGAACAAGACTTGGATTTGGAGAAGGCGCTTTTGCTTTGCAGAGCAGCAGAAACTGTAAAGACACAAGCTGAAGAGTTGTTAAATGAGACCTGTACTGTGGATGTTGTAAGGAAATGTCAGACACCACCTGGTGAAAGTGTAAAGAAACCAATATTCAGTGAAAGGGGCAGAGGTACAGATGAGAAACGTCAACGAATATGTGATCGGTGTGGGATGCAACATCCACCTAGAAAATGTCCAGCTTATGGTAAAAAGTGCAACAAGTGTGATAAAAATAATCATTATGCACGTTGTTGTAAAAGCAAGAGATCTTTTAACCAAGTGAATACAATTACTGAGAGTGAAGTGGAAGAATTTTATGTTGATGCAGTAACTGACTGTGAAAGTGATCAGAAAGACTGGATTGTACATCTACAAATTAATGATTGCACAATTGACTGTAAGCTGGATACAGGAGCTCAAATTAATATAATGTCTGAAATGGAGTTTAACAAGTTGAAACCAAGGCCAAAATTGCACCCTGTTAAAGTAAAAGTAACTGGATATTCTGGAACAGATATACCAGTGAAAGGAAAATGTGTTGTGAAAGTGCAATATAAGGATAGACGCATCATTTGTCATTTATGGTGGTACCAAAGGACGTTCCGGCACTTTTAGGCTTGGCTACTTGTGAGAGGCTGAATTTGGTTAGAAGAGTGCTAGTTGTTGAAGAGACCAATAATACTGAATATGACTCCATCTTAAGAGAATATGAGGATGTGTTTAAAGGCTTGGGTTGTTTGCCAGGAGTGCACAACATCAAAGTAGATGAAACCGTCCCACCAGTTGTCCATCCATGTCGAAAGGTACCGTTTGCACTTAAACATCAATTAAAGGAAGAACTGGACAGAATGGAGAGTCTGGGTGTAATCCGGAAAATTGATGAGCCCACGGAATGGGTTAGTTCCTTGGTAATCGTTGATAAAAAGAATGGAAAGTTGAGGATTTGTCTTGATCCCAGAGATTTAAATCGGGCTATTAGGAGATAGCATTTTAAGCTTCCGACACGTGAAGAGATTATGGCACAATTTGCAAATGCTAAATATTTCAGCAAACTCGATGCATCTTCAGGATTTTGGCAGTTTAAGTTGGATGATGTTAGCTCGAAGTTATGCACTTTTAACACCCCACATGGAAGATATTGTTTTTTGAGGCTTCCTTTTGGAGTTGCTTCAGCTCCTGAGGTATATCATAAAACGGTACATATGATATATGAACACATGGATGGTGTGGATACATCAATGGATGGTATAATTGTTTGGGGAGCTTCAAAAGAAGAGCATGACGCAAGGCTAAAGAAAGTTTTAGAAGCAACAAGAAGTGCAAATTTGAAGTTGAACAGAGAAAAGTGCCAATTTGGAGTAACAGAGCTAACTTTTCTTGGTGATATTGTCAGTAGTGAAGGAGTGCGACCAGATCCCATGAAGGTTTCTGCAATTGAACATATGCCTAGACCACAATGTAAGAAGGATGTACAGAGGTTCATGGGAATGCTGAATTACATGAGTAAATTTATCTCTAATCTGTCTGAAAAAATAGCACCACTGAGATGGCTGATAGAAAAAAAAAATGATTGGGAGTGGAGTTATAGTCAAGAATCAGCATGGCAAGATTTGAAGGTGATTTTAACAAAAGAGCCGATTTTGAAATTTTATGATCCTGAACGCTCCATTAAAATTTCAGCTGATGCCTCACAGACAGGACTGGGAGCAGTACTGCTTCAGAATTATGATGGAGCCTGGCAGCCTGTTGCATATGCCTCGCGTTCAATGAATGATGCGGAATGCAGGTATGCACAAATTGAAAAAGAATTGCTTAGCATTGCCTTTGCTTGTGAGAGGTTTCATCAGTTTGTGGCAGGACAATCCGTTTATGTGGAGACTGATCATAAGCCATTGATTGCATTGTTTAAAAAATCGTTGAACAACTGCCCTTTAAGAATTCAAAGGATGATGATTAAATTACAACGTTATGCATTAACTGTGTGTTATACACCAGGTAAATTAATGTTTGTGGCGAACACCCTTTCACGAGTTCACCCTTACATCTAATCTGAAGGCAAATAGTAGGCATATTTTGGCGTGCTGTCCTGGGGGAGGGGTCCGGGCCCGGAGCATAGCCCGAACCCAAATAACTCCCCCTATCCCAATTTGGGATAAATAGATTAGAAGTGAGGAGTTGGGGTGGAGGAGGGTTGCCGAAAAACTGTCGTGGGACAGGAGGTAGGAAGACTGGATATATATACGCGTGCGTGCTATAAGATGATTAGCTAAACGAGATGCACCTGTACCAAATTGGATGATTATCTGATCGTGCTTCTCCCGAACTTTGTTAATAAAACCACATGTCCAGAGCTGTTGATCCAACTTCATCTAGTGGAAAATTGACTGAGGATATTCAGGTATATGTGAACATGGTTCTGGAAACCTTGCCTGTCGCTGACTCCAAGTTGAAGTTAATTGGTAAAGAGACGGAACGGGATCAAGTGCTCCAACAGGTGAAACAGTATGTTCTGGATGGTTGGCCAGATAAAAAAACAAAGCTGTGTTGCAGAGGTGTACGAGTTTTGGAACTGTAAGGATGAAATGTCTGTTTGTGGTGACATTCTGTATAAAGGAAATAAAATAGTGATTCCCAGAAGTCTCAGGAATAAGATGTTGGAGAAAGTCCATGAAGGCCATTTAGGCATTGAGAAGTGTAAGAAGAGAGCTCGTGAGGTCATGTATTGGCCTGGAATCAATCAAGATATTATAACGGTTGTATCAAAATGCCAGACGTGTGTTAAACATCAATATAATAATCCAAGAGAGCCTCTACAACCACATCCAGTACCTGAAAGACCATATCAAAAAGTAGGTGCGGACATCTTTACATGTCATGGAAAAAATTACCTTTTGGTTACTGACTATACTCCTTGTACCCTGAGGTGTGTATGTTAAGTACAACTACGGCAGAAAATGTTATCTCATGCATGAAGTCAATCTTTGCTCGACATGGAGTACCAAAAGAAGTCTTTACTGATAATGGCCCTCAGTTTATTAATGCTGGCTTTAATAATTTTGCAGAAGAATGGGATTTTAGTCCACATTTTCCGCAGTCCAATGGTCTTGTGGAAAAGTCTGTTGGAATAGTAAAGAGAATAATGCAAAAAACAAGAGATGATGGAAGTAGTTTTTACATGGGACTGCTTGTTTATCGTAGTACACCTCTTGAATGTGGATATTCCCCAGCACATCTTCTGATGGGTCGACGTCTTCGTTCAAATCTGCCTGTGTCTGAGAATCTTTTGTCAACACAACATGGTAAGAAAGTCAAGAAAGACAAAGAACATCAGAGAGCTAAGCAGAAGACCTACTACGATAAAATAACTCGTCAGTTGCCTGAGCTTTGTGTTGGTGAGGAGGTTAGACTTAAAGACCGATCCAATCTTTGGAATCAGAAAGGCATTGTACTTGAACAAATTCAACCAAGATCTTACAATGTTGAAATGTCAAGTGGTGTTGTGTTGAGGAGGAATCGTCAACATTTGTTGACAGATGTGTCTGCTGAATTGGAATACACTGAGCAAGTTGAAAGGACTGAGATACCTCTGAGAAGATCTGTTCATGTACGGAAATGTCCTGAGAGACTTATTGAAACATGCTGAGAGACTTATCAAAACATGATGAACTAATTGAAACATGCTAAAATACTTATTGTATATTTGTTGGTAGTGTGTAAATTGTTCTTTATGAATTATGCTAAGTGTGGTTAAGATTTATAATTGTCATTTGTGTAAAAAAAAACAAAACAAGGGAAGATGTAATGATAATAGTAATTGGAACCAGGTGTGGTGTTGGTGATATATGTCTGCACATGTGCAGTATGGGGCAGATGCCCTGAGAGTGTGCGTGGTGACAGCACGTCACAGTTGTAACCGCTAATAAACACCAGCGTTACCTTTCAGTTGTGAAGCTGTTTTATTTAATGAACTCACAAGATCGTTACACACGCCGTTTGCACAAAAGTGTTTCAATGAGCCACATTAATAGAAACTCTCTTTGAAACTCCTTCTGCTCTCTCGGACAAATAAGGATTTCTCACACTCTCTGCTGCTCCGTTTTTTTTATTTTTATTGAACAAACATAGCAGCAAATACAGTTTCATCTACAAAAACAAAAAATAAAATAATTATCAACAGTAGACAAAGAGCAAGTAAAGTAAAAAGCAAGTAAAATAGATAAAAGTAAAACAAAATAATAACAAAATATTAAAAAAAATACATTTACAAAATAATAATAATTGAGCCAGGGGTAATATATCCTTTAAATAAATTCAAGAGAGACAGAGATGCCTCGAGTCCCTTTTGTTTACATTATAAAAAAGCATAAATATTATACTTTGTGCATAATGTAACTGATTTTAAAGCTTTGGCATTGTTGGAAGAAGATATAGTACTCAAGTAATAATTAAGGTCATTACAAAAGACAATAAAAATAGGTTTGACAGACAAAAATTTACACTTGTGTACAGAAAACTTGGCTAGAAAAATAAAAAGATTTACAAGAAAATACTTGTCTTTCAGATTTTTGTCAGAGTTATAACAACCAAATAACACATGCTTAAACCCCATAGAAAAATTTACTAATAAGGAAGTACGTACAAATAGGCAAAATTTTTACCAAAAAGTAGCTACATGAACACAATCCCAAAGAAGGTGAGGTATAGACTCGTCTTCCACTCCACAGAAGGAGCATAAGGGATCCAACTCTGGAAACATTTTTTTGCTAAAAAGATTGACTGGGTAGAATCGATGTAGCAGCTTGAATGATACCTCTTTAACCTTATTAGTGATTAGATATTTGTTGGACAGAGACCACACTTTCTTCCAAGGAATATCATTAAAAGAATTACTCCAATATGATATTATAGATGGGACAGTAATAATATCATTCTGAAAAAGTTGTCTAATCTTTCTATTCCTAAGAGAGGGACTAGATAAAAACAGATCTTCCCTATTGCTGTCTCACAAGGCTGTAACCAGGAGGTAGAAGAGAGTAAAGAATCGCCTGAGTTTTTCAAAAGTGCAATATCTCCACTGGGAACGGCATCCATCACTATGGCAAAGTCTCGTGGGGTGACAGGAATACAATATTTAGTTAAGAATTCAGAATAAGAAAACAAATGACCATTTGGATTTACAAGTTGAGAAACCAAAAGAATATTATTATTAAACCAATCTGAAAAAAAAGAGTGTCTTATTTTGGTAATGGATATCATGGTTATTCCATATAAAATACCTGTGGGGGCTAAAATTATGTTTGTAAATCAAGTGCCAGGCCAGAAGTACCTGCTTATGGAAATTTGACAATTTTATGGGTAATTTAGAAATATTATAATTACATACTAACAGAAAGGGAAGACCACCAACTTAAAAAAATATATAATTGGGAATAGCATTCCATAAGGAATCAGAATCGTTCAAGAACTGCCTCAACCAATTGATCTTAAACGTATTGTTTAAGGAAGCAAAATCAGGGAAGTTAAAACCACCTTGTCTCTGCTGCTCTGTGTTTCACAGAAACCTAGCTGAATGACGTCATACCGGACAGCGCGCTCCATCTGCCGGACTTTCAGCTGTTTAGAGCAGATCAGGACGCAGAATCAACGGAGAAATCGCACGGCGGCGGGACATGCTTTTACATCAATGAACGCTGGTGTAGAGATGTAACTGTGTTAAAGAAGATGTGCTGTCCTGATCTAGAAATGCTGTTTGTCAACTGCAAGCCTTTCTATTCGCCGCGGGAGTTTCACTCGTTCATTCTGGTCAGTGTTTACATTCCTCCGCAAGCGCTGATCAGATCACAGAGACAGAACAACAACACCCGGACTCTGTTTTAATAATTCTCTGGGACTTTAATAAAGCCAATCTCTCCCATGAACTGCCAAAATACAGACAGCATGTTACATGTCCCACCAGAGACAGTAATGTATTGGATCACTGTTACACCACAATAAAGGATGAATATCACTCTGTTCTATGGGCAGCTTTGGGACGTTCTGATCACTGTCTGGTTCATCTTACACCGTCCTACAGGCAGGGGCGGAGCTAGTGGGGGGGAGGGTTGCCATGGAAATAATCACGGCCACCCCACTGGTCATCCCGATCATAATCGCAATCTATTATAAATAATAATAATACTTTCTTAGAGTTTGATCAAAATGACCTCGATCGATCATGGCAAAAAGATTACGTTCGGACTGCGAAACTATCGCGACAATTGAATCACTTGTCACTTACAGGCAAATGCGCTATCGCGAGAGTTTCCGTAGCATACGTTTCTTTCCAGCATTTGTAAAAAGTCGAGGACTGAGAGACGAGAAGTGAAGCTTCGCTTTTGTGTCTGGTTCAACTCGTGTTTGAGCACACAAACACATCTTTTCAGGTGAGTTATTAAAGTCAGATAAATTATTATTTTAGTTCCGTTCAACTATTTGTGTCTGAAGTTTTATCATTGTCCTGTGTAACAAACAGACTTATATTAGCCGACTCAGATGCTCAAAACTAAATTAAATCTGGACAGCTCAGGATATAAGCCCATCACTGAAAATATCACATTGATTTTCTTGGTTTTCAGTGCTGTATAAACATATCAGCTATTTTCTTAATGTCCTTTGGATAAAAACGTCTTTTGCTGAATTAGTTTAGTTTCCTTGAAGCTTGTTTCTTCTGTTCATCAACACTGCTCCACACATTACACTTCCATGCATTCATTTAACTTCACATCACTGATTCCTGTAGCGGCTCTTATTCACCATCAGCTGATCCTGAGGAAACTGAACTGACGTCTAAATACTGAGAGTCCTACAATAAAACACACAGACAGTCAGATATGAGTATGAGACATTACTGCTGTCACATCACATCAGCAGATCCAGCTCAGAAACACACAGTATATTCATATTACAGTCAGAGATATGAATCAGAGTATGTGAGCGGAGCGCGGAGTGGAGCGTGTTATTTTGACTGGAGCGAGGAGCAGATCTTTTAAAAGTCGGAGCGTCGTGGTTTTCACTCGCTCCAAGAGTGCTCCAGCACCGCTCTGTCACGAGAACAATTCACGCCAACAGACCATAATATAACTGGATATTTAGCAAGAAATCACATGTTAAACATATTTAGCTAGCTTGATAGAGAAGGATAGTTAAGGATCACTCCTTATGTTTAATATACATTATGAACAGAAGTTGAAGTGTGTAATTTCACACATACTGAAATACTTTAGACGTGGAGTGAAGGTGGAGCGGTGTTTCTGATATCAGTGAGTGTGGAGTGGAGCGGAGCGGAGTGATTATTAAATGATCGGAGCGCGGAGGAGAAATTGTTGACGCTCCACTCCGCTCACATACTCTGATCTGATGAACAACTGATCATAGATTAATAACAGTGAATGATCAACAACTCTCTCTTTATCATTTACACACAGAGACACTGGAGGAGATGAACATATTCATATATTCATAGATCATCACAGAATTAAACAGTTTAAAGAACAGAAACTAAAGTGGAGCTGAATTATTATCTTATATTCTCCAAATATGTCTGTTACTAAACTTTGGCCATTTTAAACGATTTAAATAATAATATACTCACAGTAGTCTAATCTCTCCAGTTTATAACGTGGATCATCTTTCAGATCAGAGAGTAACTTCACTCCTGATATTTGTAGATTATTCAGAGTCAGGTTCAGTTCTCTCAGGTGTGAGGGGTTTGATCTCAGAGCTGAAGCCAGAGCAGAACAACCTTCATCTGTGACGTCACACCTCATCAACCTGTAGAGAACAATGACACAGTGTTAATTGTAGTTGAAGTGTGTGTAGTTTGTTGTTGACTCTGGTCTCAGAGCAGGAGAGGAGATATAATGACAAGCATTGCCACAAACTGCTGCTGATAGAATGAGATTTCTGCATGTTGATGCTCAATGCTGCTGTTTGAAACTGTCATGTGCTTCAGGACTGAACAGACACACAGAGCTGAATGTGACACATTGTTTCATAGTGATATAAGCACAGATCTGTCTGGAGAAACACTCACTTGCTCCTCTAATTACGATTTACAGTTTACCTAAAAATGAAGATTAAAAATCATCAAAATCCCACAGACTTACATTGAGGAAATGTTCAGATGAGCCAAGACTATTCAAACTCCAACTGTCAAAATTCAAATGTAAACAAACTGAAGGCCTTTAGACTCCATTTAACTGCCATTCTATGTTCTATTTCTAGACCATTCAAACTCATTTAACCTTCCATTCTGTCTAATATTTCTAATCTATCAATCATCTATATAGCAGGGCTGCCAACTTTTGAGTTCAGCTTAGAGTGGGATTTTGGGGGCAGGGTTTTGATATGGGGAGGGGCTTATAGATGGGCGTGGCTTGGTGTGGAGAAAAATACAAACAAAAAATCCTTGCATTAGCAGAAGTGTATTAAGTATATATTGACTGTTGTAAGGTCCAGACACTCGGCCCAAGGAAGGTATCCGGTGCTGGATGAAGGTTTCCTGCGTGTTCGGTCTTTCAGCGCGTAGAGTTAATTCAATTTAGGTTAAACTCAAATCTGACTCCATTATTTATTTAATCTGACTCCATTTTAGTATGACCTCGAATTTAGGTTGAAATGCAAATTGGTTGAATGCCTTTTTAATTAGTATTCTTCTGACATTTGATTATTCTAGTTAACTCCTACTCTTATATTAACTTGTTCATTCAGGTGCTCATGTTGCTAACAAGGATACAACGTAATCTACTAGAGTCAATAATCACAGAGTAAAACAGAATAAAATCAAATGTAACAATTTATTATCAGTCAGGTAAATATGTGTTCTGCCAATTACATATCCAATTGAACCATATCAAATCATAGCATTATAAAACATCAAATTCTCAAAGATTAATCTTAAAGTAAAATAAGCATACCTGACCTTAGAAAATACATAGTATGAAGTGAAGAGACACACAACACACTACGGGCTTTCTGGCTACAGAATCGCGCTGATGCTTTTGCTGCAATCCTTTAAATACCTCAGACCAAGACAAACATCCCCCGAGATGGAGACAGGAACTAACAATTGGAATTTGCATTAACTCAGGTCCCAAGCCTGGCTGGTTTTACACCTCAATGGGAACAGGGGGTAATTTACATGGAGGACCCTAGGAAAGGACACTCCCATCACAGTAATCAAGATATCTCTTGACTCTTCGGATCTTTATTATCTTCTAATCTACTTTTGTAAGATTGAGACCATTGTACCAGTTGCACTGAGACATTTCAAATGATACCAGACATTGACATTTTCATGTAATCATTTTGAGCAGACTGAGTAGAAGGAAGAATGGGTGAAGGGATTTATAATGAAACAAATGGCCAGAAGGGGAGGAGGTCTCCTGCTCCTCCAGTCCATGGGGTGTCTCGAAGATGCTCGTGTATGTTTGTATTGTCTGTTTCTCAGGAGATCAAAGTATCTCAGGTTCTTTCATCTCTACACTGTCAAAGTATTTAGTATCTGTACAGAATTTCTTGGGAGATTTACATTTCATTTTATTTTCACAAACATTTATTAACATTAACAATATCAATATTATTATTAACAATTATTAAAATTACCTACTAGGCATGTCCACATATTTGTCATCTGGAAATGCTTTTGTACTGTTTTTTTTTTTATGATACAAATATGTAAAATAATTGCTCAGTGCTGCAAAACACAACAACTCTGCTAATGCTAACTTAATTCTTTATAAACTATATAACAGCATAGGTCTATTAGTTACTAGCCTAAACTGGACGGAGACACGGAGCGCGCTGTAACTCACTGACCTGCCTGCGTTCACCATTCACACGGTGCAGATGGGAGCAGTGGCGCCCCAGAAAATTATAATAGGGGTGGCCAGATGAGGCCACAGTAAATAAATAAAGGGTTTCCAATATTGACAATATGATATCTCTGTGATTTCTGGGATTTTATCGATAATGATAATTACACAATATTTTGCTGAGTGTGTTATTGAGCTGATATCTTATTTCTAATTGTGCTGACAGCTGACTCCTAAAGGTTTTATTTTTATATTTATGCCATTTTTTTTTTAAAGTGAGCACCATCTTTTAAAGGTGCCATATGCAGAAATTGAGGTAAAAATATCCATAACATGACCTACACGCATCGAAAGAATGAGAAGAAATAAAGGCGATGATGTCATTAAAAAAATGTCAAGTTATAGTGCTGCAGAGATATCAACCTTAATTAGCATTAGCATTACTAGCCCCGGCCCGGCAGGTGTTGTAATACCAGTTTCGGCCGTGGGAGGCAGTATGCGGACAACATAACCACCAGCCAACCTGCAACGAATACACGAATAACTCGCAGGGCGTACCTGGACCTGATGTCAATTGTGTGGAAAGTACAGCCCACTACTTTCAGTTCAGAGAAGAGAGCGGAAGCATAGCTGAAGCCCTTGGCAAGAGACCAACACCCGCTACAGGGAAACAACCGCGCTCAGAATCACAAATCAAATCCGATAAGAATACCAGAGTAAACATCGGCACTGCTTTTAATCGCTGGAGACAACTGATGGACCTGAAAGAAATGAGGTTTGACTCCGAACTTGCAAGTTAGATGCTGTTAGTATTTCGCTAGAAGTTTGTTTTATATGTTTGTGTATTTGTTTTCGGGAAGTTATAACATAGAAATGTATCGAAGGCTGTTCTATAAACGTGCTAATGTTAGCGATGGCTAACCGTAGCTGCATTTGATAATCAGCTAGCTATAACTTAACGTTACCCATTTTATTATATAGGGCTGTGCATGTCTTTACTCATGTACATCTCATCAGTAAAGACGCTCCTGTAATTAGGAGTATATCTCCAGTACGTGTGTTCAGATCAGGATTGCCAGGTTTTCACAACAAATTCTGCCCAGTTGCTTCTCAAAACTAGCCCAGTCACGCTTCCAGAAGGTTCCCCGATAAAACATTGCTTCCCGGGGTTAAAATATAGTTTTTTTAGCAGGGTTGCCTTGGTATAATTCGCATTTTAGGGGCTAAATATCACGTTATTTGTATTGGGGTCGCTGTGACCAGCGGACATGAAAAACAACCGCCACAGACTTGGCAACACTGGTTGGCATTTACTACACGGAGCCGTAATTCACTGACAATCTACACAACATCGATGTTAAAATCGCAGGCGATTCTTTGTCGATTTTGAAAGCGATTTTGTGTTAGTTGTCGGTAGACTAAGGCTCTGTGCAGTAACTGCCGCTCCACCTGAAGCAGTGTTGCCAAGTCTGCGGTTGTTTTTCATGTCCGCGGTTTGAAGCAATCCCAATACCAATAACGTGATATTTAGCCCCTAAACTGCTAATTTTACCAGGGAAACCCTTCCCAAAAAATTATATTTTAACCCCGGGAAGCAATTTTTATCGGGAAACCTCCCGGAAACGCGATTGGGCTAGTTTTGGACTAGTTTTAAGAAGCAACTGGGCAGGATTTGTTGTGAAAACCTGGCAACCCTGATCTGAATGCACATGCTGGAGATATACTTCTAATTACAGGAGCGTCTTTACTGATGAGAGGTGCATGAAAATCGCATTCGATGTATCATAACTAACCTGCTTTGTCTAGTCTGTTGGTCTCCGTGTCCTCTTTGCTTCGTGGTTTTTCTGTGCGTGAAAAAATTGATGTGTGGCGTGAAAGCGTGTGAAAAGAGTCAACTGCGTGTGTCTCACGGTGAATGCTTGAGAGCTGGCACATTAGTTCTCAAGCAGAATAAAGGACAGGTTGATTATTGCTGTTTAGCGTTTGTATTAATCTATGATGTGTCCCTGTTTGCCTACAGGGACATAAAAAAAATAAATTAAAAGTGATACGTGGACCAAGGTGTCTGAGATTGTTCATTTTAAGTGAAGGATCCTAATATTTCGTCCACAACAATATTTAATGAGGTTATAACTCCTTGTGGTTAGTCTGCACGAGATCAACAAGCTTGTTTGCTTTGCGGCCGCTTTAAATACAAAATAAGCATTCGATCTACGTTAGAGCGTCTGAGCGCTCACAAATCTTTCTGTAGCGTCGTGAGCAGAGCGGCAAGAGCGATTTTTGATGCTCTAGACGCCGGCGGTGTGAACGCACAGTTAGGCTTCGGCTATGGCTGTAGTGTTGTTGTGAAAGTAGGGGCGGAGCACAGAGACTATGCCGTTTCTCGTTTGTTACTCTAGAGTAGACCAATTCACTTTATTGAGGCATACTGCCCCCATCTGTTATGGAATGTGGAGTATGACTTGATTTTTTTTGCCAAACATTACAGATGGCACCTTTAAGACTGAGTTTTTTACACTGTTAAAGAGTTGGATTCCCATGCTAAACATGGACAAAGTTTCAAAAATTAAGTTGTACGTTTGAAGGAGTATTTTTGTTCCAAAAAAAACTCTTCCGGTTTGTCACAAGTTTCGGAAAGTTTTTTTCGAGTATGGCTCTGTGTGACGTTAGATGGAGCGGAATTTCCTTATATGGGTCCGGAAGAGAGCGCGCTCCCGTATAGCAGAGCACTGAGAGCACAACAGACTTCACTGATCAGAGCGAGAGCGTCGCGAAATGTCACAAAAGAACTGTATTTTTGGTTGCCGGGGCAAGACAACCCTGCATAATATGGGGGTGTGAGAGCGTGAGAATTGGGTCAATTGTGTGAGTCTCACCCTGAATGTGTGAGAGTTGGCAGCTTTGTATATGGGGCAGTCGTGGTCTAATGGTCAGAGAGTCTGACTTGTAACCCACAGACAGGGATGTACTGGTCATCAGGAGTAAAGTGATCAACAACACAAGTGTCTTGATCCATTCAGATGTGACACAGAATTGTGTTTTACAGTCGTGTGATATGAGAACATTAAAGCTTCTGTAGTGATGCTGGCTGAAAACACACACCACAATCTAAACTTCATGACGAGGTCAATTGGAAAATGACAAAACATAGACTTGTAAATTCATCACCAAAGTAATTTAACTTGCAGTTATTAACACTGTACAATAGAGATGTATTTATTATAAATGTTACCGTTATTAGCCTGCTTAATATTAAATATTAGCAGTAAATAAGTTCTTAGTTCACCCAAAATGAAAATTGTCATTTTCTCAACATCATGTCATTTCAAACCTGTATGAATTTCTTTCTTCTGTGGAACATAAAAGAAGATAATTTCAGGAATTCAAGAAGTTTTTGTCCATACAGAAATCAAGGGTATTGTATTGTATTGTATTGTTCTACAAAATATCTGTTGTGTTCTACAGAAGAAACTAAAGCCAGGCTCACACTACAGGATATTTAGCCCAATTTAGCCCCAATTTCCCCCTCCCGATAATCGGAGCAAACATCTTGTCGAGCACCTCGATCTGTCCCGATGTCGCACCTCCCGATCTGCTCGCACACAAATCGGGGCAGCCCTGATTATTATCAAACATGTTTGATATTTAGGATTTAAATCGGGATGATGATGGCTATATGATTACGTCAGTACTTTTCACATTCAATGCGCAAAAACACAAATCAGCTGATGCAGGGCTTCGAAAGCTAGTGGAGATAGAGAAAACTGTACTGGACAAACACAACGGTCTGTAATGTGTGCGAAAACGCATCACAACTGTAAGTAGCTATAAGAGCGCTGGAGTGAAATAAGTGAAAACCAGGTGAGTGAAGACAGACAGAATATATATATATATATAAAAAAAAAGAACCTTGACGATCTTCTGCGTGAGATCACATGAGGCGCTCCCTCTGGCGTGATAATCTTAATAATATCTTACAGTGTGTGATGTGCCACGATGTTCAAATCTTGAAGTGTGTGCATGTTTAATATTTGAGGGAAGATAATCTGCAAAGATTCTCCTCATGTGTGTGCTGCAACCAGATTTCAAAATCGGTTATGATTTTAAAACTCCTGTAGTGTGAGCCCGGCTTCAGTCATACTGGTTTGAATTGACATAAGGGTGAGGAAATGATGACAGAATTTATTTATCAATAGATTTCCTGCATTCTAGCTCAAAATCAATGCTTTACTGTCAAGTGCATTTCTATGTGACACAAATACATTATTAAGTTTGTTATATTTGTCATGAATTCAGTAATATCTAGTATTATTTACTCCAATTAAAGTCCCTGTCACCCAGTAAAACATTCATGGAGGAACTCTTGGGTCAGATGGACTGGATTTGTCCAGGGCTGAATTTTAACCCCAGTCCAGCCCTGACCACAGGTCACAGGTTTGAGTGATCTTACCGCAGTTTCTCCAGTTTACAGCGAGGATCCTCCAGTCCAGCACAGAGACACTTCACTCCCAAATCTCTTATTTTATTCACAGACAGATCCAGTTCTCTCAGGTGTGAGGGGTTTGATCTCAGAGCTGAAGTCAGAGCAGAACAACCTTCATCTGTGACGCCACAATAACTCAACCTGTAGAGAACAATGACACACTCTTCACTCTCTCAGATCAGATCAGTTTAGCTGTGAATCCATTAGTAAAGAGAAAGAACAAATCAATGTGTGATGAATCACTGGACTGAGATTTAAAATGTCAAAAAAGAAATCAAAATATGATAAATAATTTAAAACCTCATTCAAAAAGAAAAAAACTCCTTTACACTCTCAGGATTTTTAATGTCTTACAGTATTGTTCAAAATAATAGCAGTACAATGTGACTAACCAGAATAATCAAGGTTTTTTGTATATTTTTTTATTGCTACGTGGCAAACAAGTTACCAGTAGGTTCAGTAGATTGTCAGAAAACAAACAAGACCCAGCATTCATGATATGCACGCTCTTAAGGCTGTGCAATTGGGCAATTAGTTGAATTAGTTGAAAGGGGTGTGTTCAAAAAAATAGCAGTGTGGCATTCAATCAGTGAGGTCATCAATTTTGTGAAGAAACAGGTGTGAATCAGGTGGCCCCTATTTAAGGATGAAGCCAACACTTGTTGAACATGCATTTGAAAGCTGAGGAAAATGGGTCGTTCAAGACATTGTTCAGAAGAACAGCGTACTTTGATTAAAAAGTTGATTAGAGAGGGGAAAACCTATAAAGAGGTGCAAAAAATGATAGGCTGTTCAGCTAAAATGATCTCCAATGCCTTAAAATGGAGAGCAAAACCAGAGAGACGTGGAAGAAAACGGAAGACAACCATCAAAATGGATAGAAGAATAACCAGAATGGCAAAGGCTCAGCCAATGATCACCTCCAGGATGATCAAAGACAGTCTGGAGTTACCTGTAAGTACTGTGACAGTTAGAAGACGTCTGTGTGAAGCTAATCTATTTTCAAGAATCCCCCGCAAAGTCCCTCTGTTAAAAAAAAGGCATGTGCAGAAGAGGTTACAATTTGCCAAAGAACACATCAACTGGCCTAAAGAGAAATGGAGGAACATTTTGTGGATTGATGAGAGTAAAATTGTTCTTTTTGGGTCCAAGGGCCACAGGCAGTTTGTGAGACGACCCCCAAACTCTGAATTCAAGCCACAGTACACAGTGAAGACAGTGAAGCATGGAGGTGCAAGCATCATGATATGGGCATGTTTCTCCTACTATGGTGTTGGGCCTATTTATCGCATACCAGGGATCATGGATCAGTTTGCATATGTTAAAATACTTGAAGAGGTCATGTTGCCCTATGCTGAAGAGGACATGCCCTTGAAATGGTTGTTTCAACAAGACAATGACCCAAAACACACTAGTAAACGGGCAAAGTCTTGGTTCCAAACCAACAAAATGAATGTTATGGAGTGGCCAGCCCAATCTCCAGACCTTAATCCAATTGAGAACTGGTGGGGTGATATCAAAAATGCTGTTTCTGAAGCAAAACCAAGAAATGTGAATGAATTGTGGAATGTTGTTAAAGAATCATGGAGTGGAATAACAGCTGAGAGGTGCCACAAGTTGGTTGACTCCATGCCACACAGATGTCAAGCAGTTTTAAAAAACTGTGGTCATACAACTAAATATTAGTTTAGTGATTCACAGGATTGCTAAATCCCAGAAAAAAAAAATGTTTGTACAAAATAGTTTTGAGTTTGTACAGTCAAAGGTAGACACTGCTATTTTTTTGAACAATACTGTATGTAGGAAGTAGACATTCACCAATATACTGGCAAAAATCTGTATCAGCCAAGATCATCCTTGCTGACTGATATAGGCTATTGGCTAGTTAACTTTCTATGACTTCATAGATCGGAGTGGCTGATGTTTATCTGTTACATTGCATCAAGCATTACAGTATATATGTATAGGTTTGTATAAAAACAAATACAAGGCCGTACAATAATTTTTTACAACTATTTATGCTGTGAAACTATTATGTTAAAATGGCCCCTCTGTTTTTCACTGTTCTAATGTTGTTATTATTATTTTTTTTTTACTGATACTTACAGTGGAAAAATCTGGGAGGAGACATGGGAGCCGGCCTGCCAGTTCTCACCAGGTGTCAAGCATGTGTGACGTCACCCATTCATCTACAATTCAGTATGAGTTGAATACCTGCTATGAGTTGTCGAGTTCGCTGTTACGGCACAGCCATCCTGTTTGCGCATGTGATGATTTTAGATAAGAAGGAGGAGCCACGTTACACACTTTCAATGGTTTCCACCCTAACATGCTGTCATGCTGTTTTTTTCTTTATTACTGATTCTTGCTAAAAGCTGTGTTCAAATAAATCAAAGTGTTACTATATTTCTGTTTATGTCTTTCCATTCACCTTGTGGGTTAGCCAATTAACTGAAATATTCTTCAACACATCAAATTATATATTGCAATATGATGCACCAAAATATGTAGGAAGGTGGGACATGTTTTCAATCATATTAACTGACACCATGAAGAGACAGTTGATTCCACCAGCTAAATCATACATTTTCTGTATAAAGGGTAGCTGAGGTAGGCAGGGGTGGATAAATGCACAGGCTTACCAAGACCAGATGTCAAGAGGGTCCAGAAGCCTCTAAAAATGTGAAAGCATGGTTTTTTTAATTCAGGAAAGTTTCTAAAGGCTTTTTAAAAAAATGCTTCTAAAGGCAAGGCACATGAAACCCTGGCTTCTGCACTAGTGGCCTTTTCCATTTACTTTGACACACTGAATGTGTGTGTGCAAGTCTACCCCCGGATGGGTAGTAAAAAGAAGAAGACAATACATTTTTTTTTACACTTTTAATGTTATTATTTCAATCTATATGGGCCAGGGAAGCTGGGTTCTTTTGTTGTTTATTTATATTTTTTAAACTATAACTATCAATATTTATTTAGATGTTATCATGGTATTAATTTCTTAATTTGCATATTATTTTGGTCTAATTACCGGAGAAATATTACAGTATGCTGTAATACAGAATATTATTATATGATCCGAGCTAGACGTATTCAAAGCCTATATTCCACAATGCAATGCGGGCATTCATTCACAGAATCGGACAGCGATCAGCTGGTCTTTAACGCCAGTATCGCTTCAATGTACACACACACACACACACACACACACACACACACACACACACATATATATATATATATATATATATATATATATATATAATCATTGGTTTTGTCACCAGCAACAACACTCCAGAAGTGACGTAAAATATATATATATATATATATATATATATATATATATATATATATATATATATATATATATATATATATATATATATATATATATATATAAGCAAAATTGACTTCATTTGTTTAATATATGCTTTTTGGGAAATGTTCTAGCTTTCTAAGAAATGTGTGTTTGCACTATTGTAAAACATTTCTTGAATTAAAAAAAAAACAACAATAACATACAAAAACAACAACATAATATTCGTTATATTAATGTTCTTGTCTAACGTAGTATTTGAAGATTTAAACAATACAGATAACAATAATAATAAAATACAGTTTCATGTATTTGTCTCATGTATTGTGTGCTCGTCGGCCGGCGGCAATTTGAAATGGAATGAAGACCATTCACGGCCATAGTGATTCACGGCAGAATCCAAGTATAGGTCTCTGCAGGAAAGTAATGGGAGTTACTAGATCAAGGTGTTTTTACACCATGATACATGATTGGTTTATGTAATAGTGACGTTAGGTTTAGGGGTGGGGTTGAGTAAGGGGGATCACTTAGATTGCATGATTCAGAAACACCCAGCAGTTTGAAAATACCCACATGGTGATAAACGCCCACTTTTGCTCTGCAGAGACCTAAGTTTCGCAGAATCACAGGAGTCGAACATGTCCCCCACCCCCCCACCCTCCCCCCGAAATAACGCACATGCTTTGTGACAGTTTATGTGGCGCGTCTATTATGGGAGTTGTAGTTTAAATATATTGGTATATTTCTCATAATTAGAAGTCAAAAGTGTACAATTTTGGATACACCCTGTGATTTTGGGGGATGGTGAACACACTAGTGTCATCAGATTTAAAAATGTAATCGTTAAATAGGTGAAAATAGCTTACTACCATATTTGACAGTGCTTACAGTGGTTAAACTTTGGTGACCATATCTACATGACAGTAGAGGCCCAGAGCTTTCTATAGCTGCTGGTCTTGTGTGTTTAGCACCTTCTGTTGCTGAATGACAAGCCTTCAAAGATGGACTGGGTTCAAGGTTCAGAGGTCAATATTTCAAAGCAGGAGTAATGTATCCTCTTCAGAATGAAATATGTTAATCCCCATGTTGAGACCTTTCCAATGATGTGTTTGCTATAGCACTGTTGACAATTTTGTCCTACTACAACGTTTAATTTTTTACATTTCATGGTTTGCAGATGATGGGCGATTTGGGCGATAGCCTCCTTTATTGTCCCCAGAGGGATATCTGCCTTGAGTTCAAATGCTTCACACATAACACTTGACATATTGTTTTATCATACAGCTGATCTATACTTACAATAAAAAACAACATAAACAAAGTGATATGTAGTCAGACTAAAGCCAGGGTTGCCAACTCTTATGCTTTCAGCATCAATCTCACGCTTAAGTCCAAGCGTGAGTGTCACGCCAGATGCGTGAGAGTTGGCAACCCTGCTGAAGCACGTCACACAGTAACAATCTATTGCTCATGTTTCACAAACAGTGACGAGCAACACACAACCATTTGCGTTATATCATGAAGTTATTGCACAACCAGCCTCAAACAACATTATTTAAAGTTTTAATTGAGCTACTGTAGGTCCAAATAGGGCTATAGTTTAGATATGTTACATTTAGATTGGGGTACCTATATCTTCTGCCAGAGGATAAGAACTCATACTTGGTATGGAGAATAAAGATGGATCAGACCCCATTATTTATGCTTGCCTGGAGAGACTGGTTTCTATTCCTCTCCACAATCTTCATATTAAAATACTCTGTAATGCAGCCTTGTATAATATAAAACCCTCTGATTCACCATGAGTGTTTGCTCTAAATGATTACACCCACTTTCAACATGGGCCTTCCAGCCAAAGGTATTGTCCATATACACACCAATAGGCGCAGAGCTGATGGATTGGTTCAACATTTATGACATCTGATACCTTCTGACCCATGTCACGACCCTTTCATCAGCTTGTGAAATGGTTAAATGAGATGTGTGAGTTGCCAAGTCAAGTCACCTTTATTTATATAGCACTTTAAACAAAAAAGATTGCGTCAAAGCAACTGAACCAACTCTTGTTGATGCTATATTTTTCGTCACTGTATTGAATAAATACCTGGGGTTGTTTGTTTTCTTCTTTCTGGACAATCCCAGAGTTTAAGGTCCCGTTGTAATGGTATCCTCCAGGAGGAGGACCAGCACCACCGTCCGCCGCGATGTTCCTGCGGACTCCCGCCGCTGGAAGTATAGGATTTGGAATATCTTTGTGCTCCATGGTTGGCTTTACTATGCTGATAGTGGACTGTGGGGCGCAACTCCTCACAGTCCCGATTTTATTTCAGAGTGACCTTCTCTTAGACAGGTTTCCATCCAAGGCTATGAGCCCTATCTGCCCATGCTATTTGACCCCTAGCTGGGGGCAGTGGTTGGCAGACGCCAGGGCGTATCCACACGCCGGTGGGCCTGCACGTCGTGCCTCTGGGGCCCACTGCTGCTCCGAGATCCCCTGCAGATTAGCCTGGGGTCTCGCGGCACCCAGTATCCGTGTGTGGCCACGTGGAGGCACTGCAGGAGTCTTGGTGGTAGAGAGGCTGTGTACCGGCAGGAGGAGGCTTACGCACTCGGCTCCTCTTATTCACCTCCACTAGGGGGGCTAGCCGGTGGCAGTAGCTGAAAGCAGAGAGTAGCAGGCAGGAGCAACATGCAGCACACAACATGCAACATGCACTGACAACAAGGACTTCTACGCACTACTGCACGTGACGCATCACACACACCCTGTGCAAGCACAACACACTAAGCCAGCATTAGGGGGGTGGACTCATTTAAAATAATGTAATCATCAGGTTTTAGCCAGGTTTCTGTCAAACAGAGCACATCTATATTATGATCAGTGATCATATTATTTACAGAAAGTGTTTTCGTAGAAAGGGATCTGATATTCAATAAGCCAAGCTTTATCATTTGTTTATTCGTATTGCATTTGTTTTTTATTTGTTGAACCTAAATTAAATTGTTACTCTTAACTTGGTTTGGACGTTTTTTGTATTTTCTAGTTCGGGGAACAGACACAGTCTCTATAGTGTGATATCTAGGTGAAAGAGTCTCTATGTGCTGAGAATTAACTGACCTCTGTGACGGGAGGCAGCTAGCAGACGGTCGTTTTAGTCAGTCTGTCTGCTTCCTTGTGTCTGTGTGCAGAAGGCTGAGCAAGAAGTGTGCCAAAAATTGAATAATTTAATGTGATTTTAAATCAAAGTCTCACACATAAATATGCTCATGTTTTTTTTCCCCTGTAGTCTCTGCTATTAATATTTATCAACCACAATATTAGAAAATTAAATAACATGTATGAAAAAAAAATGCTTCTGTTTGTATGGTTTATTTTTTGTTTTTCAAACAGTACAAGTTAAAACAAATGCAAATTAGTCAAACGAGCTATTAGGCTGTATTTTTAAACACTCAACTGTAGGTTTTTCATATAGTCAGGAAATGTAGTTAATTAAAGCAAATCTTGAAGTAATTCAGTGAGGCTTCCCTATTAAACATCCAAATTCTGAAAAATTTAATTGTGTGTATATAATAACCACTATTGTGTATATAATTAAGTCACATTTTCAAGTTTTGGGCCAGTTTTTGCATTTGTTGAACCTCTATGTACTTTCACTGCACATGAGAAGCAGCTGATAAAGTCCTGTCAAGGATGCTTTCAGAGACCATTTGTAGCATGAGATGATGCAAGAGTCCAACTTCAGAAAAAAAATGGGTTTGTGTGTCAAGGTAAAACTGTCAGAAAACTCAGATTTGCCACAGCAGATGACATTAGTGGAATTATGTTTATTATTATTATTATTACAATGCACATATTTACACCTTCCTGCAAACTTTTCCGCACAGTTTTGTTCTACCATAAACAGAAGATTACTATTGGAAAAACAGTTACTTAAATTAATTACATTCATTATTGTTGTAATGTCACATGTAGATATGATGAATACTATTATTCAAGCATATCTGACACACAAACAGTGTTTCCTCCATGTTGATTTGACCGTGGTGGCCCCCCACAGCAACATTTATGACCCCCTACGGTATCAGAAATAGGGCTGCATTGTTAGAGTGGGAGAAAAAATAAACAAAATAAAAAATAAAAAGGAAACTCTGCAACAAAAATGACTTAATGCTCATTTCTCACTTGAGAGCTCATCAAACTCATCTGACAATTCAGAGTCACTGTCGTATCCATCCCAATCATTCTGGAAGTCCATACTTGTTCCAGTCAAAACTTTAGCATAACAGTCTCTTGCATGCTTCATCATTCTGGTGACTTCTTGCTTCTTTCTCAAAGTTAAGCTGAGGAAACCCTTGATCCCTTCTTCATTTAGATCCCACACCTCACCTTGTAAAACAAACATTATCAGAAAAAAAAAATTCCAATGTACAGTATAGTATTTCAACGCATTACTTAATGTGTACTTTTCAATGCCTCACTGGAAAGCTGGCATGACATCTCCTTGAGTGTGTCTGCACGAGTGGAGAGAGATTTCCAATGCTTTGCCATCTCAGAAAGAACAATCTTCTTCTCCTCCTCAAGTCTCCTGATAGCCATCACAACATCAAACGCCTTCCTCTTGGTTTTCAAATCTACAGCGTCTGGGATATAGTCGTGGAAAATAAGTCAATTATAAGTATGATTATTTTTCAAAGAATTTCTGAGATAATCTGGGATAAGGCATAATTATTTTTTTGCTACTGTGAATTAAACAAAATTGTCAACAGATTTGTGTACATACCACCATGTGAAAGTTGCCATGGCCAAACTGTCTCGTCAGAGAGAATGATGTCAAAGGCGATTCTTTCTGTATCTGGAACCATACTGTTGTATTTTTCAACAACAGAGCTAAGAATGGCCTTCTCCTCTCTGATTTTGCGCCGGATCCGGGCCCGACCTTTGCTGCCATCGGTGTCTTTGTAAAGGCGCTGGGACCTTCTTTTAATGCTGGCCACCAGCACCTCTATTCTATTGATCACTGCGTCAAGATCGGCATTCTTTTGGGATGTTGTTGCTGAGAAGAAAAAAAAAAAGTGTAAACATTTCACATTTTCATGGCTGTAACTGAAACGCTATAATGAAGTCATAAGGATGATCCCTCTTTGCTTGTTTTTTCCCCCTTTATAAAAAAAAACACAGCTCCTAGAGGAAGGACATGCGAGTCTCAATCATTTCATATTTATTAGCGTGTATAGGAAGTATGTAACAGGGTACCAAAGAAAATTACAACGTAGCCAAGATGGGATCCACTAACTGCAAGAAATGTCCAAACTTCTGGACTGTGCACCATTCAGGTACTTTCAGGGTACTTTGTTTTGACATAATTTCCAGTGTGTATAGTGTATAGTACATACTAAAATTTGGCATTTTTATTGCATAAGTACATGACCAAAAAAACAGTGTATGTATGATTTCATTTTAAAACAATAATTACTTGCAGAAGCATGTCTCCCATTATTCTGCAGAACTGAGACATTGAAGTAATAGTATAACTCTCACCTTCTGCCCACTCCTTAATATCAGTGACCCAGCCCTCAACTTCAACCTGTGTCACTGCCAGCTGGATTCTCATGCTTTCCAGGTCCTGAAGTTGGCTTTCCAGACGTTTTGTGGCCTTCAAATAACAAAAAAAGGAAACGAAAGTAGAAAAATGTTATACCTACAAAAATATACAATAGAAGGTATTTACAATATAAGAAAATAACAATACTCATCTCTACCTTCTGATATCGGCAGGCAAGTGAAGTAGCCAAGTTATTAAACTTTTGCTGATTCCAGCGCATGGCCATCAATGTAAGCATGTCAGTACGTCCTACAAAAAAAATAAAATAAAAAATAAAATAAAAAAACACACCACCACATGTCCCTCACTGGCTACAATTTTCTTGTAACACTTTCAGTCTAGTGCAGTGTGTGGTTACCTTACCTGCTTTGGACATGTGCTTCGTGGTCACAGCAATCCTAGAGAGGAAGGCGTTACACTGCTCAACCTCCTCGCCAAGTGTCAATCCGGCCCCTTGCTGGTAAGCTCCACTCCATTTAACCTATTGAAGAAAATACTTAAAAGCTGCCAACATTCCTTTGCAGGTGTTTAGGGACAGTCAATGACATTGTAATGTTTTCTTACCTCGCATTTAAAATCATGGGCTTTGGCATGAAACACTGAGAGGAATGGTTTCATGCTCAGAAGGTGCTGGAGCTCCGGGCAGCTTTTTGTGACTTTGTTGAGGTAAGGCCAGTACTTGCAGGTTACATCCATGGCAAAAAAGCTTATTGGCGTATTTGCCAGCTTGTTCTGCAGGTAGAGGGGATAAGCATATATTTCTCCCCTGAACATGTTGAGAGCGGTGAGAAAAACTCCATGTCGACAGACTGCAAGCTCAAGTCCCTCCTCATCAATTTTACTTGAGGATTTCTGAGACGTTTCCCTTGCAGCTGACCACTTCCCTCCACAGACACCTCTTCCAGAGACCTACAAAATGGAAAAAGGTTGTTATAAAAAGTAAGGAATCACCCAAACAATGTCAAGATGTTATTGGTGTTTTTTTTTTTAGAAATATTATAAAACAAGTTTACATGGTTGGTGGTAGAATGAATGTAATCCACAAATCTCTCTACTTCATCATCTTTTGCAATGAAGATGCCATCAAATAAGGCTTTTTCTTCCGATCTAAATGAAAGAAAGATACACATTGACCTTCAATATGACACAGCCAAGGTTACTTTAAAGGGACAATAAGTAACTTTTTAGGTATTTTATTATCTAAAATCAATATTTTTATTCATAAATATGCCCTCAATGGTGTACAAATACCTATGCCAGTGTTTAAACTAATCCTTGTAAATGAAGAATTTATTATCTTTATATACACGGGACGGGTAGGTCGACGGATGCTTCCATGTAGTTCCGCCATCTTGCAAAACTATAATAGCAGAGAGGGACAAAAAGTACTAAGCCAACGCGTTTCCACAGCGCGTTTTCGGTCAGAGCCAGAAACGCAGGTGCAGAGCAGTGAGAGGCGCTTGAAACTGCACCGGCAAGTTTAAAAGTCTGGATTGCATTCTTATTATGGACCATACATATGCCGCGCCACAGGAGAAGAAAACATCGTCGCCAAAACAGTCAAAAATAGAACGTAAAAGGAAACGTGACCGTAGATTACAGAAAACAAGAGTTAATGCCGGGGAAGCTTTTTCTAGGTGGAAAGAGCTAATGCTGGATAAAGATTTCAAAAGAGACGCTGAAGTGGCCAGTTTTCTTCTCGACAGGTAAGTCAGTGTAACAATCTATATTACAATATTTTTTTTATATCTAACAATGCATATAATTCAGAAAATATAACGAATAAATTAGACATAACTACTAATTACAATATTTCATGTTTTCCACAGTCAGTAATTCATACTGTAACATTCGTTTGTTAGTTGTCATGTTGCAGTTTGTTTGAAATAACACACCTGTTCACCTGAAGGAAAACTCGACGAAGTGCTATTAGAAGACATCCTGTCAAAGCTTTTTGGTACATATCGCCTACCGTAGATGCAACGCGCATTTGAAAAAGCCAGGCGCTGGAGAGCAAAATTAGTTTGAATGCAAAATACAATTTCACCACTAGATGGGAGTAATTCCTACTCAGTGTCCCTTTAACAACACTGCAAATTACACACATTTTGAAAGTACCTTGCTGCATTCTTAAAGCGGTGGTGCTTGCGATTTCCATCCACAGAAACAGCAAGCATGTCTGGGGTGCATGCAGGGCAGACAAAATGCTCCTCCCTGCAGATCTTATCCACCTCAAATCTAACAGCCTCCCACTCCAAAAAACTTTTTCTGAAGCTGTCTGCTGTGATCTTCCCAATCTGTTTCAGAACAATAAAACATGCCAACATAATTCACAGTAAACTAAAGTCAGTAAGGTCAAAGGTGACGCCAAATCCTCCACCATCGAGCCTCCAAAGGCAGCTGCTCAGCCCAGTGCATCATTGGAAATCTTTTGGCTCTTTGTATGTCACGGACAGAAAACATCACAACCAAAAAATTTTTACATTTAGTGTACGAATTTAGATTTTTTTACAGAGCGGTAGTTTTTACACAAAAATTTGGAATATTAGATGACGTTCTGTCAATGTATCGTGTATAGCTAAATCACTGTGTTTTGATATCATCAACATGCTCCAATTATAATAATCAATGTGTTGATAATGTCACCATAGTCATTCTACAATACACGTTAATACTAGTACTAGTTGTTAGTGATTCCCACCACTAATACTCACACGGCCAAAGCGGAGAGTTCGTTGATCAAGCATTCTTAAAAATGCTTGGCATGACAGTCCTGGTGCTGCCATCTTCAACTCTTCATATGAATAAAACACATCTGTAGAGTCCACTGTGGAAAAGTGAAGGGTAGCAGGCCAGTAGTCATTACGGACTAAGTCATCCACTCCAGGGCTCCATGTGGTTTTGCATGCCTCGCATTTCATCTCAGGCACACTGAGATCATATCGTCCTGGAAAAATCAAGAACACATTGTATTATGCACAACTCTGACAAATTCATTGGGAACTAGAGGTCCCTCCCGCATGTCCCGACACAAAAGACTGCAGCGCGGGACAGGTTTTGAAAGCTCTATGCGGGACTGGCCGGGATGAGACAGGTGTGTTTGCTGGTGCGGGAGAAACAGATGATTCACTGCATTTCCGCAAATTAAATATTTGTGTAAAACAACATACACAAATGAGAAAGTAGTGCATGTAATTATAGTTCAGCTGGATGATATGTTAGGCAGCAATAAAAAAAAGAAGGTGTTTAAGCAGTCTAACTGACAATGTTGTTTACGTGGTTTCAATTCTTTCCTGCTGCTCTATCTGAAACTTGAAATTGAAAGCATGACAGAAGAAGTGGACACCACTGGGCTACTTCAGATGTTCTTGAATTTCTAAAGAAAAGTAGCCTACATTATAATCACCCATATAGTACAGTCATAACCAAGAAACTTAAAATCAGACATCTGGCAGTCTTTCTCAGTTGTCAAATGCATCTTTCGTGAAATAATGCAAAACTGAACATCCCTCCTGCCTATCCTGTGGTCTTTCACAGGCGGGAGATGCACATACGGTTATCGATGCGGATGGGAGCGGGACTTAAACAACACATTGCAGAACGGGACCGAATATTGCAGGAAAGGGGGGGGGGGGTGCAGGACTGAAAATCCTGCCCAGCGCAGACCACTATAGGGAACGTTTGAATAGAAATAGATAAGCAGTTTTTTTTTATTCAAATAGGACAATGGAAAATGTCAGGAAGCAAGTGGGAGAGCCCTATGGGGTGGAATCAGGTTAAAGTCCAACCCAGGTCCCTATGGGCACTTTGCCCAGAATGTGATATGGACACTAGAGCCACTTGATCTGGAATGTTCCCTTAAGTTCATCTTATTCTTACCATTCATTGTAACCACAGCAACAACTTTTCCTGTGTTGACACTCAACGATCCTGGAGAACAACTACATATTTTTTTGGGCATCTCCAACGGCACAATACACACTGAAAGACACATCATATGCAGGGATTAAAGACATGCATCGTACTATGTACTAACTCGGAAGTATTCTGTAATCCTTTTTTTTAATAAATGATTTAAAAAGCTTTAAAGATAAAGTGTGTTTCAGAGAAAGTACTCAAAAGATTCCTGAGAGGCCTATTATACTGTAAAGTTATTTAAATAAACTGAGAATGGGACTAGGGCTGCACAATATATAATTGCGCTTTTTCTGACAGATAAAGCGATTACCATTTCCAATATGATTTTTGAATGTGAATGATTTGATTTAGTTCAATATTCCAAATGTCTCTTTAATTTGTGCCACCTCTGATAGGTAAGCACAGCCAGTGTACAAGACTAACACCCACTGACTGACTGAAGTTCGCCAATCAGAATTTTTGTACCCTTTACGCACTACGCAGACCCACCAACCAGAAGTTGCACAGTCAAGGAGGATGACGTGAATATACAAGTCAAATGTCACAAATGTACCTAAGCATGATCACAATCAGCACAGAAAAATGGTTGTGGTCTGCAGTCACGACAACGGACAGCAGCTGGACTGATGCCACATTGTTGGCAGATCTGAGTTGTCACATTTTCTTGTGCTACCATGGTATTCACCAGACAGGCTCTTTCTTTCCCCCACCTCTCTGAGAGGAGACTTTTTCGAGTAGACCAGTCTGAAGAGGCCCGTGGTGGTGCTGGTGCCGTTTCCTGATCATCCAAGTCATCACCCTGTGAGTGGTTTAGCTCTTCAAGGAAAGTCTCTGTTAAAATAGTACATCATATTTAAAAAAATAATTTCTACACTATCAAAGTATGTAACATGGATGTTGTCGGTTATCCTGTTGCAAAAACATGTAATTTACATTCTAATTATTAGAATCTGTAAACAAAATGAACTGATAGCGACAAAAAAAGAACATACCAACAGTGTCAGGAGGACAGTAGCTGTCCAACATTCTAGGATGAGCACCAGCCTTACGACTGTAGCTGTGACTAGCTGTAGCAGAAAATAAAACCTAAATCAACCTTTACAGCATTACAATTCCAAAGATTTTGACAAGCTCATTTTATTCCACACAATGATACAAACTTTTATTAGCCCAATTACGTTGTCTATACCCCTTTGGTGAGTATGTCATAAAAACTGCATATCTCATACCAGACACATGACTGATTCATGTATTCAATCCCAAGAGGTAAAACAATCTACATCTCCATTTTAGATATATGTGAACAATCACAGGAGTTCTCCTTTAAGTAATATAACTGAAAAATAAAACTGACCCATTTGGTTTCGGGATGACCTTGGTCTGTCATAGACAACATTTCCATCACTGTCTCTCTTCAACCACCTGACAGGTTGATGGCTGGTGGATGGTGCTGCCTCCTGTTCTCCCGACATCTTATTAATGAAATCATCCAAGCTCTGGAGTTCATAATTTTATTCAGAATGTTCAACAAGCTCATCAAGCTCATCAAGGACCTGTTCGAAATTGGAATGGTCACTCATGACGAACAAGGACAAACAAAACAACACTAAAGGGATAGGGGGAAGAGCAAATGAGCAAGAACCACGGAGAACTAGACGGACTAACAACAATTAAATAGACAAACGTGGCTCTTAAAAGTGCCTTTGTTTTTGCTTTTTAATGAAACAGAAGTTTTAAAATAAATGATGAAGGAACAAGGGGACCTGTTGAGAGAAGGGAAAGATAATACATTCAGATTTGAAGATCATGCTACATACAAATACATATATACTGAAAAACTGAAAGGTTTAAGAACTTGAGAAAATGTTGGTCAAGTTTGCCCATGGTTTGGGATGTGGCGGGGAGGTCTGTGGGTGCTTATAGTATTAGGCCAGAATACTGTAGGGCTGGGTGTTGCCTGAAAACTCACAATACAATAGCTCAAAAGGGATGGACTGATCTTTACAATCATGGCTGATATTGATACCAACCATTCAAAATGCCAGTTTGGCTGATAATCAGTGCCATTTTTTTTAATATGTTTTATAAGTTATTAATTCTACTTTTGTACTAACAAGGAAAAATATTTCTTTAACTGGTTTATTTCCTTTTCCCTGTGATAATTTTACTGTATATAAATGGGCACAAAACCCTTGGCAAAGAAAGAGCAACGACATACAACCACAAGAAGAATCCCAACGCAGAAATACATTATAGCTGCTGTAACACGTTATGTCTCATGAAAATCTTACATTCTCTTATGATTGTACCTTACATGATTATATGCGACAAAAAATTAACTTGAATTCAATTAGCTAACTTTGCTAGCCTGCACATTTGGTACAGAAAGCCATTTTTTTTAGAATGTTTTCCATTATTTATCGTCATAAGATATGGCCACCTTAAAAAATGTAAAGTTCCTAAACACAACTTCTTGTCCTGATTCAACAGTTTTGATGTGTAAATGTAAGAATAGTATCGATCTTTATTAATTAAGCCTTCTAACATTACTTTTCTTACCGAGTGGAAAATCGCAATGGACCTTGGGATCGCCCATACGGTGACGTCAGCGTTATTAATTTAGAGGATTTAATAATAATAATAATAATAATAATAATAATAAAAAGATTAATTGAACACAATCGTAGCATTTATATGCATTTATTAAAATCAACAAACCTCTGATAAAAATACGTTGTCCTGATTCAACAGTTTTGATGTGTAAATGTAAGAATAGTATCGATCTTTATTAATTAAGCCTTCTAACATTACTTTACTTACCGAGTGGAAAATCGCAATGGACCTTGGGATCGCCCATAAGGTGACGTCAGCGTTATTAATTTAGAGGATTTAATAATAATAATAATAATAATAATAATAATAATAAAAAGATTAATTGAACACAATCGTAGCATTTATATGCATTTATTAAAATCAACAAACCTCTGATAAAAATACGTTATCCAGCATGCTATAGTTAAAGCGGTGTCCTACCAATGATTACTTGCACGCGCCTTGGAGCGTTGTTGTTAAACTCACCTTTTAATGCTGTTTTACCTGCAGTCGAGCGTTGCTTTGGTCAAACTCATCTCTGAATGCCGTTTTCCCTGCAAGTGAGCGTTGTTAAACTCACCGCTGAACGCGCTAAACCTTTGCGGGCGCTTTGATATCAGATTGCGAGGCTTTTTAAACATCAAAAACCCGCCATTTGGGGGCCGCCATTTGACTCACCTTGGCATAGATCATTTTTTGTAACCTGTTCCTTTTTATTTTTATTTATTGTAGTCTAGATCCATACGAGGCAGACAATGGGTTGTGGTGTGCTGAAACAAGACGTCAAATTTCAACGCTGTTTAGTTCCATAGAAGTCTATCGGACTACCCCCCACGTTGAAAAAAGACGTCAAAGGTATACCCAGTGCGTCAAAAAAGTGACGCCAGATCCCTTGACCATGCGTCAGACATTTGACGAGTAGCGAGTGAGACTGTGTTGGTGTGACGTACACTTTCTGTAAACTGAGCCAAACATTTTCACTGATTTAGGGTAGAGTAAGAATATTTACAGTATTGTGCAAGTTAGTTCATACTTGGATATAATTTTATATGCAATATTACCTTTTCTTTTCATCATCATCTTTAAGAGTTGATGATCATTTCTGTTCAACTTTATTTCTCAGTTGATGAATCCATCCACAATTCATAAAACACAACACATGCAACTTCCTGTCATTGAAATCATTTAAAAATCAAATCGACAGGTTAGAAAAAAAAGCCTCAGGCCCAAATATTCAGTTATCACTAATGAACTGTTTGACAAACACTTCTTGCTTCGAAGTACAGATCTGAATTAAAAAAAAAAAATCACAGACAGTCCCCGCCCTGCTGAAAAAAACAATAGAAACCATTACAGAAATTCTAATGGTTTCCATTACAAAACCATTACAAACCATCAGCAATTAACCATTTAAACCATTACCAAATGGTTTCCATTACGTAGTGTGTTTTGGGCATATTCCATTAGGATTTATTGGTTTGTATTGGTTTCCATTACAAGTTTGTATTGGTCACGATTTGCACATAATGGTTTCCATCACAGTTTTGTATTGGTTCTGATGGTTCCATTACAAGTTTGTATTGGTCTTTATTAAAACAAATTTAATGGTTTCTGTTGGTTTTGTATTGGTTCTGATGGTTCCATTACAAGTTTGTATTGGTCTTTATTAAAACAAATTTAATGGTTTCCATTGGTTTTGTAATGTTTCTGATGGTTCCATTACAAGTTTGTATTGGTCTCTATTAAAACAAATGTAATGGTTTCTGTTGGTTTTGTAATGGTTCTGATGGTTCCATTACAAGTTTGTATTGGTCTTTATTAAAACAAATTTAATGGTTTCTGTTGGTTTTGTAATGGTTCCATTACAAGTTTGTATTGGTCTTTATTAAAACAAATTTAATGGTTTCCGTTGGTTTTGTAATGGTTCTGATGGTTTCATTGCAAGTTTGTACTGGTCTTTATTTGCATATATTTAATAGTTTCCGTTGCAGTTTTATATTGGTTCTGATTTGAAATGTTTAACTGATAGCTGGTAATTAGGCCATTAATTAATATAAGTAAATAATTTAAATTATTAATACAAACTGTACACAGGTTTTGTCAAGAATATAATGTTTTTATTTATTTAAACTTCATACCAACCTTTCAATAGCAAACAGTTCAGGTTGTTTTGCAAAGAATTAAGAATATGCACCTAAAATCAAAATTATTCACAGAATACTCAACATAGCTGGAATTAACACAAAACCTTGACATTACATTTTATTTTAATTATTGTTATTCATTAATGCATTATAGAAATGCAGGAACTATGAACTGTTTTTGTGGCTTGTAGCTGTCTCAGACCTGCAAAAAAAAAAAAAGAAAAAAAAAAGGACAATTCATTAGGACAATGTACCACATTACCAGTATGTGAGATTATCCATACATATATTTATATGGCAGTCTCAAAAAAGTTATTGATTTTTCTTTCATGCCTAAAATCATTAGGATTTTAAAAAAGAAAATGTTCCATGAATATATTTTGTAAATTCCCTACCATAAATGTATCAACTTAATTTTTTATTAATAAAATGCTTTGCTCTAGATTTGAAATATTTTTCACAATATTTAGATTTTTTAGCACCATCAGATTCCAGATTTTCAAATAGTTGTATCTCAGACAAATATTGTCCTCCTAACAAACCATACATCAATGGAAAACTTATTTAGTATTATTATTGAAATAAAAATCTAAAAAATAAAATAAAAACAATTACCCTTGTAACTGGTTTTGTGGTCCAGTTTCACAAATAGGCTTGAATAATTACATTATCTACTTTTTATGGTACATAGTCTCTATTCACTTCGAGTCATATAAGAGGTTGTAGCACACTTACCACTGACAGTTTTATCTGGTTTATGTCACTGATCTCCTCAGCCAGGTATTTCCGTACACTTAGGAGGCGTTTATTTCCTATAAGGTGTGGCCTTTTTTCTTCAGCTTCTGAGACAGACACTCTTGTTTTGAACACACACACACATACACACACACGCACACACACACACACACGCACACACATAAACAAAAATTGAAATTCAAGAACTGATGGACTAATCTCAGACTTTAAATCTGACCACTCTCAAGTGGAAATTAAGTAGCATATGTGACCTGTGCTGGCAACACAATGAGCAAAAATCAGTTGAGGTTTTTTTTCTCATTAAAAAGTCCTTCAAAATGATGTATAACTGTATATATATAAACAAAAATGACTGAGCTACACCCGTTTGAAGTTGAAAGAGTTGGCAAAGTCAACTCTTTTCTATTTTCTAAAGGTTCCAAACCGAAATCACTGAGCAACATTGCATCTTTTCCTGCAGTTCTTTTCTTAATAATAATTCACTTTTTTATTTTACAACCGAACAAAAGCATTCAAGTAAGAAAAACTAATAATCAAATGTAAAATCCCTTTATTCATTACAAATAAATTAATTATTAAAACTATAAAAGCAGTTCAATTAGTCATTCTGTGTATACAGGTGCTTGTCATATAATTAGAATATCATAATTTCAATTCAAAAAGTGAAACTTGTATATTATATTCATTCATTACACACAGACTGATATATTTATTTATATCTGACAACTAAGGAAAATCCCAAATTCATTATCTTAGAAAATTAGAGTATAACTTAAGACCAATACAAAGAAAGGATTTTTAGAAATCTTGGCCAACTGAAAAGTATGAACATGAAAAGTATGAGCATGTGCAGCACTCAATACTTAGTTGAGGCTCCTTTCCCCTGAATGACTGCAGCAGTGCGGTGTGGCATGGAGTCGATCAGTCTGTGGCACTGCTCAGGTGTTATGAGAGCCCAGGTGTCTCTGATAGTGACCTTCAGCTCTTCTGTATTCTTGGGTCTGATATATCACTACTCAGCAGCAGTACAGTCCTTTTTGAAGCGAGACACTTCTGGTTCTGTCTGTTGTTCAAGAGTGGCTTGACACAAGGAATGCGAAGCTGAAACCCATGTCTTGTATACGTCTGTGTGTAGTGGTTCTTGAAGCACTGACTCCAGCTGCAGTCCACTCTTTGTGAATCTCCCCCACATTTTTGAATGGGTTTTGTTTCACAATCCTCTCCAGGGTGCAGTTATCCCTATTGCTTCTACACTTATTTTCTACTACATCTTTTCCTTCCCTTCTCCTCTCTATTAATGTGCTTGGACGCAGAGCTCTGTGAACAGCCAGCCTCTTTAGCAATGACCTTTTGTGTCTTCCCCTCCTTGTGCAAAGTGTCAGTGGTCGTCTTTTGGACAACGGTCAAGTCAGCAGTCTTCCCCATGATTGTGTAGCCTACAGAACGAGACTGAGAGACCATTTAAAGGATTTGCAGTTGTTTTGAGTTAATTAGCTGATTAGAGTGTGGCACCAGGTCTCTTCAATATTGAACCTTTTCACAATATTCAAATTTTCTGGGATACTGAATTTGGGATTTTCCTTAGTTGTCAGTTATAAACATCCAAATTAAAAGAAATAAAGATTTGGAATATATCAGTCTGTGTGTAATGAATGAATATAATATACAAGTTTCACTTTTTGAATGGAATTAGTGAAATCAACTTTTTGATGATATTTTAATTATATGACCAGCACCTGTATTTATCAGAATATATATATATAACTGTAATTTGAATGTCGGATTGAAATGAACACTGTTATTAGAGTAGTTAATTGTTAGCATAAGTGCGGCTAATAATAATAATTAAAAAAAATAACAATTAGCATGTTTTTGTGTTTTGCTTTGGTACTGAAATTGGTACTGTGACAACACTAATAGTTAGACCTCGATTAATGTGTTCAGGTGCACTGCAGGTTGGAGCAAAACTCTGCATGTAAGTGGACCTTAAGAGACAATGTTGAGATCTCCTGCAATATGTTCTGAACATGCACTATAAAGAGACAGAATGACTTACAACACTGGTGTCCAGTTCTGGGCTGGAGGACCACCGTTCTGCAGAGTTTCTGCTGATCCTTGATCAGCTGCTCAGGTCTGCTTAACTGGGGTTGGAGCTAAACTCTGAAACAAGAGAAGACAACCAATATTATGAAGTTAAAAAAAAAATTGATTCAGAAATATGCACAACGTTTGAAAATGCACAAAGATGAGAAGAAAGTTATGTGTTTAATGAGAACTTTCCACTGAAGAATAAGAAGCAATATTAAGTCACAGATGCATTTTTATTAATTCTTATTAATATTGTTTAAATATGTTACAGTAACCTTGTGCTTTATCAATGATTTTCAGTCTCTGAAATAGAAAAGATCTATCAGTGCTGAATGGGATCATACATACATCATATGTAATGATATTTAACAAGCGTTCTAACACTGTGTCGTCACTGGACAGCACAACAAAATACAACAGAGCCTTTTATAATCAGTGATGTTCTCTACACTCGATGCGGCACGAAACAACAAATCACAGACGGTGATCTGATGCCTTTTCCTATTTATGATGTACTGACACAAAGTTTAAATGATTTTTAACAGTCACTTTGGTGTGAGAGTGTGTAGCTTGGAGATAGAGATCTTTTTATGTTTCTGAAATAAGTCTCATGTACACTAAGAAAACTGCATTTATTTGATCATAAATAAAAATGGTAATGTTGTGAAATATTAGTACAATTTCAAATAACTGCTTTATATGTAAATATTTTGTACAATTTTATTCTTGTTTTCACAAAGCATGATTTCTGAAGGATTTTGTGACACTGGAGACTGATGCTGAAAATTCAGCTTTGATCACTTATTAAAACAAACTTAAATAGAAAATAGTTATTAAAAAAATGGTAATTTCACAATTTAACTGTATTTTAATCAAATAAATGCAGCAGTGGTGAGCATAAAAGATGTCTTTGAAATACATGACAAATCTGACCCTTACATTTTTGAATGGTGTATGTTTGACGAATTGCTTACTATTCATGGTTCATAATGTCTAAAAATGTTCTTCGACAGGAGATATGACTCTAGAGCACAGCCATCAGCATGGAAGAACCTAGGAACATAAGCACTGTCACAGAGACAACAATATTTATTATACAATGCCAGGTATAAGGCATATACTATTATATAGCAGAGGTGAAATGCAGAAAAGAAAAATAATAATTCACAGAATATATAATTTATATAATCATTTACAATAAATATATATATATTTTAGTTTTACTTATTTAGTAATGCTCCTACAGCGTGGACATCAAAATGTGTATGTTTTCATCCTCTCTGTCAGCAGCTCCCTTCAGAAATGTTAAAATCAGGAACTTCTCCTGCATCATAGAAGTTTTTTCTGGCACTTCTGAAATCACAGAACAAGTTTGTATTTATGTGTTTACCATGAAAGATCAAAACCTGAAGGTTTCAGTCCATTTTCACGCTCTATGTAAGTGATGTAACTTTATCCGGTTACGTTAGTGCACATTTTAGGATTAAACAGTGGATACTTTTAAGGTTAAATTAATTCGGTTAAGTTACTTCCATTCATCCATTGATATATATGGAGAGAGAGAGAGAGAGACAGAGAGAGAGAGAGAGAGAGCGAGCTCATCTACACACAAGATGACATTAAAAGCCCAAACTTAATAAACAATAGCTCATGTCTATCGTTACCTCTTGTATTTAGCCTTACCATAATTTACATGAAATAAAGTGTCAGGAACACTTTAATGTACTATTTGTGTAATTTAACAGACTAAACTTACCTAAAAAAAAAGTGAAACCACATTGAGTGTCAGCGATCAGCTGCTTGACGGTTGGGCTGCCGCCTCGTTTCCATGGTGACGTCCTCCGCTCCAGTTCTGCGCGCGCGCACATTACAGCACGTGGAAGTCACGCAGAATTTCACTGTTATTTCACATCTATTTTTGGGCTAAATTTGGACCAAATCCGACAGACAAAACAAAGACCAACTTTTCAAGTCAATTTTGAAGGCCATTAAGAGTCGAGTTGATTTAAAAAAAAATTTAAAAAAAAATTTAAAAAAAAAAAAATTAAATGAATTAAAAATAACCTTTCCAAATGACGTATGGTGGCAATCCAAGACAATACATACCACCAATAGAAGAAAGCAATTTACCAATAGAGACCCACAGGGACCATTACTGTGACCATTACAACCAACATAATTCCCATTATAACCATTAAAACCATTACAAATTTTGTAATAGTTTCTATTGTTTGTGTGTTCATTTTTTTTTTTTCAGCAGTAGCCTACCCACTAAGACCATTACAGTTTTCCAAAGAAACCACTACATTTATTGGAGTCATAATGGTTTCTACTGGTGTCCAGTAGATACCACTAGAAGTTTCTAAAGGTGTTCTATTGGTCCTTAATGGTATCCAATAGACAATACACGCCACCAATAGAAGAAAGCAAATTACCAATAGAGACCCACAGAGACCATTACAGTGTCCATTAAAACCATTAGAATTCCAATAAGAACCATTAAAACCATTACAAATTCTGTAATGGTTTCTATTGTTTTTTTCAGCAGGGCGGAGTCTCAATCTGAATCAACGGAGTCGCGAACATGCTCCGAAGTGCCGATCTGAATCAACCGAGTCGCGAACATGCTCCGAAGTGTCGATCTGAATCAACCGAGACGCGAACATGCTCCGAAGTGCCGATCTTAATCAACCGAGTCGCGAACATGCTCCGAAGTGTCGATCTGAATCAACCGAGTCGCGAACAGGCTCCGAAGTCCCGATCTGAAAACTTCGACCAAAGAATGTAAAAAATAACTCTATTTCTCTAATAACTCTACAACTCTATGAAAGACTCAGACCACGTATCTAAAAATAAATCGCTATAGTAAAAGAGAAATAATAAGAGGAGTGAAGTTTCCTACCGTTCTGCTGTGTTTGGTCCTCACGCGCGTCTGACGCTCCGCGGCGCGTCTCAGCCCCATCACAGGCGCGTTTACAGCGCTAAATTAATCATCTTTGCTAATTATTATACATTTACTTCATTGTCAGCTTCAGGTAATTCCTTTATTATTGTTCATTGAATTGTTTGATACAAAAATGGTTGTATTTCAGTAATAATTCAAAATTATCCAAATAAAATATATAAAATAATGGTTTATATTTTAATATCCTTTAAAATATTATTTATTACTGTGATGTGCAGCTGTATTTTCAGCATCATTCCTCCAGTCTTCAGTGTCACATGATCTTCAGAAATCAGTCTAATATGATGATTTATTATTAGAATTATTAATAGTTGTGATGCCAAATATTATTTTGGAATCTGCGATACTTTTTTCCGGATTCTTCAATGTATATATATTTTTTTAAACAACAGCGTTTATTCAAAATATAAATCTCTTCTAACAATATTAATCTTTGATTTCACTTCTTATCAATTTAATACATCCTAAAAGAGTTATAAACTTTTGAACTCTATTGTTTATTGTTAGAAAAGACTTCTGTTTTAAATAAATGCTCTTCTTTTTAACATTTCATTCATCAAAGAATCCTGTAAGAAGTATCACAGTTTCAGCAGCACAACTCTGATAATAAATCATCATATTATTCTGATTTGTGAAGATCATGTGACACTGAAGACTGGAGGAATGATGCTGACAATCACAGAAATAAAATAGATTTTAATGTATATTAAAATAAAAAAGTTGTTTTACTTCATAATAATATTTCACTTTTTTCCTGTATTTTTGATCAAATAAATGCAGTTTTGACGAGTAAACTCCAACAACAACAACAACAACACATAAAAAATCAATCTGATCCCAAACTCTGACCGGTGTGTGTGTGTGTGTGTGTTTGTGTATAGCACTTACACACTAATCCCCAAAAGAATAAAGATGTTAAATACTCATCTGAGGAGAAAACTATGTTGCATAATAATGAAAGGATGTGTGACGTACACTTTCTGTAAACTGAGCCAAACATTTTCACTGATTTAGGGTAGAGTAAGAATATTTAAAGTATTGCGCAAGTTAGTTCATACTTGGATATAATTTTATATGCAATATTACCTTTTCTTTTCATCATCATCTTTAAGAGTTCATGATCATTTCTGTTCAACTTTATTTCTCAGTTGATAAATCCATCCACAGTTCATAAAACACAACACATGCAACTTCCTGTCATTGAAATCATTTAAAAATCAAATCGACAGCTTAGAAAAAAAAAGCCTCAGGCCCAAATATTCAGTTATCACTAATGAACTGATTGACAAACACTTCTTGCTTCGAAGTACAGATCTGAATTAAAAAAAAAAAAAAAAAAAAATCACAAACAGTCCCCGGAGTCTCAATCTGAATCAACGGAGTCGCGAACATGCTCCGAAGTGCCGATCTGAATCAACCGAGTCGCGACAATGCTCCGAAGTGCCGATCTGAATCAACCGAGTCGCGAACATGCTCCGAAGTGTCGATCTGAATCAACCGAGACGCAAACATGCTCCGAAGTGCCGATCTGAATCAACCGAGTTGCGAACATGCTCCGAATTACCGATCTAAATCAACCGAGTCGCGAACATGCTCCGAAGTGCCGATCTGAATCAACCGAGTCGCGAACAGGCTCCGAAGTCCCGATCTGAAAACTTCGACCAAAGAATGTAAAAAATAACTGTATTTCTCTAATAACTCTACAACTCTATGAAAGACTCAGACCACGTATCTAAAAATAAATCGCTATAGTAAAAGAGAAATAATAAGAGGAGTGAAGTTTCCTACCGTTCTGCTGTGTTTGGTCCTCACGCGGGTCTGACGCTCCGCGGCGCGTCTCCGCCCCCCACACGCGCGTTTACAGCGCTAAATTAATCATCTTTGCTAATTATTATACATTTACTTCATTGTCAGCTTCAGGTAATTCATTTATTATTGTTCAATGAACTGTTTGATACAAAAAAGGTTGTATTTCAGTAGTAATTCAAAATTATCAAAATAAAATATATAAAATAATGGTTTATATTTTAATATCCTTTAAAATATAATTTATTTCTGTGATGTGCAGCTGTATTTTCAGCATCATTCCTCCAGTCTTCAGTGTCACATGATCTTCAGAAATCAGTCTAATATGATGATTTATTATTAGAATTATTAATAGTTGTGATGCCAAATATTATTTTGGAATCTGCGATACTTTTTTCCGGATTCTTCGATGTATATATATTTTTTTAAAGAACAGCGTTTATTCAAAATATAAATCTCTTCTAACAATATTAATCTTTGATTTCACTTCTTATCAATTTAACATCCTAAAAGAGTTATAAACTTTTGAACTATATTGTTTATTGTTAGAAAAGACTTCTATTTTAAATAAATGCTCTTCTTTTTAACATTTCATTCATCAAAGAATCCTGAAAGAAGTATCACAGTTTCAGCAGCACAACTCTGATAATAAATCATCATATTATTCTGATTTGTGAAGATCATGTGACACTGAAGACTGGAGGAATGATGCTGACAATCACAGAAATAAAATAGATTTTAATGTATATTAAAATAAAAAAGTTGTTTTACTTCATAATAATATTTCAAATTTGTTTTGACAAACACTTCTTGCTTCGAAGTACAGATCTGAATTTAAAAAAAAAAAAAAAAAAAAAAAAAATCACAAACAGTCCCCGGAGTCTCAATCTGAATCAACCGAGACGCGAACATGCTTCGAAGTGCCGATCTGAATCAACTGAGTGCCGATCTGAATCAACCGAGTCGCGAACATGCTCCGAAGTGTCGATCTGAATCAACCGAGACGCGAACATGCTCCGAAGTGTCGATCTGAATCAACCGAGACGCGAACATGCTCCGAAGTGCCGATCTGAATCAACCGAGTCGCAAACATGCTCCGAAGTGCCGATCTAAATCAACCGAGTCGCGAACATGCTCCGAAGTGCCGATCTGAATCAACCGAGTCGCGAACAGGCTCCGAAGTCCCGATCTGAAAACTTCGACCAAAGAATGTGTTGGGGATTGCCCCACTGAATGCTGGTTAATATTTATTGACCGCTGCAGAACTCTTGTCAAGGAGTCGGAGTCATCATATTTATTTGATGATTTATTGCACAAGATGTGAACTAACACACATGTTTCTGAAATAAATAAAACAACAGATATAAATACTCATTGTTCACATATTACCAATAACTCAACATATAACAAACTCTATAATAAACAACTGTGAAATGCGCTGATATATAGAATATTAACTGAGAAATGTATCAGCAATATATCTGTGAGAATAGTCTGCTTAGTAAAATTACAAACATCGAAATATAAAATATATATAGAAATGAGAATGTATTATTAATACAGAAGTTAGTAATAATAGCTGCTGGAAGGTATTATCCCCATGAAATGTCACTTCAATGTAATAAAATTGTAAACATGAACAATGCACGCTGCGATGCTAGCGGGCTAAACCGCTCGTTAAACAGGATCAAATTACACTCAAAAAGATCGCTAAACATCAATAACATCAATAACATCATAAACACTGTTAAAGTTAGCACTTTCTCTTGCACATAAACACTGCACCTGAGTGAGAGCGCGCGGCGGGTCTGCCGTGCTGAAGCAACAGTGAATAACCGGTCACGTTACAACCGCACATACTATGAATCCTGCACTACGTTATTTACGCAAGTCATTACTGAAACATAACGCAGATCGCAACTCTTAAACTTAAAAAGGAAAGAATTCACAACAGCCGCCACCACATTTGAGCAGCAAATGGGTAATAAAGGGAATTCTCTAAATGTCTTTGGTATTACCTTCTAAAGCAGGTAACTCTATCAGGCGGGCAACTGGTCTGGTGTAAACTTTACCATTAACGACGATTTCAGCAGTCCGCACACATCCATCACTACTGGGCAATGTCTTTCGAACTCTGCCTATGGGCCACTGAGCTCTTGGGAGCTGCGGATCCACAATCAGTACGACAGAGTCAACTTCCAGGTTCTTTGAAGCCTTATGCCACTTCTGTCGGGTCTGGAGCGTAGGCAAGTGGTTTCTAGTGAAGTGAATCCAGAACTGGTCCACCATGTTCTGACAGTGCCGCCATCGCCGCCGCCCCATGTCTCCTGGAGCGTATGCCACCTGAGGCAGCGATGCATCCCGCCGCCCCATAAGGAGAATATTAGGAGTAATCGGATCCATGTCAGCAACATCTGATGAGGCATATCCTAATGGTTTCGAATTGAGGATCCCTTCTACTTCCACTAGGACTGTGGACAGAACATCTTCTGTGACAGCTTGCGTTCCGAGAGCCACCAGGAGAGCATTCTTTATGGAACGGACTTCACGCTCCCATATTCCGCCAAAGTGTGGAGCACTAGGTGGATTGAACATGAAGCTAATTTGATAGTCTGAAAGCTGAACTTTGAGTTCTGGCTCCATAATTGAGAAAGCTTCCCGTAATTCTCTGTCAGCTCCCCGGAAATTGGTGCCACAATCCGAACGGATCTCGTGTGGTTTACCTCTTCTGGCTATGAACCGGCGGAGCGCAAGAAGGAAGGCATCTACATCCATTGAATTGAGGAGCTCAATGTGTACTGCCTTAGTTGTAAGACATTTGAAGATTAGTCCCCAGCGTTTCTCATTTCTTCTCCCGATTTTGACCAGGTATGGGCCAAAGCAGTCAACACCAGTTGAGTGGAAAGGTGGACAGAGCAATCGGAGGCGTTCTGGTGGCAAATCTGCCATCTGTGGGACCTTTGGCTGAGCTCTCCATCGCTGACAGGACAGACAGTGTAGCTGATGGTACTTTATGGCCTGACGCCCTCTAAGAATCCAGTACTGTCTCCTTATTTCAGCGTAGACTCTTTCTGCTCCTGGATGTAACAGACGCTCATCAAATTCTTTGATAAGGAGCTTCGTTATTGTGTGTCTGGAGTCCAGCACAATAGGGTGGATTTGTTCTGGGTCTGAGTTTGCTAACCTTCTTAATCTGCCTCCAACTCTTATCATGTTTTTCAGTGGATCCCATTCTGGAGCAAGACTGACTAATCGGCTGTGTGCAGGAACTGGTTTCTTTGCCTTGAGGGCAGCAACTTCTTCAGGAAAGCTCTGGAGTTGGCATGCTCTTATCAGGACAGCTTCTGCCTCTTTGCTTGTTATAGGCTCACTGGAAGCACAATCCGATGTGGCCGCCCCATGACAGGCCCGTCGAGTTGCTTCTACTAATTCACACCATGATTTGAACTGGGTAGAATCAGGGAGGTTGGAGACAATGTCAAATGCTATTAGGCAGTAGCTTGGAAGTCCTTTTAATTCGGATACTCCCTCTGACTGGGTGAGTTCAGGTTTTTTAGGCCAGTGTTCTTCGTTTTGTTTCAAGAATGGAGGTCCTTGACTCCAGCGACTAGGCTCAGCCAGACTTTGGAGTGATTTCCCTCGTGTTATGTCATCAGCGGGGTTGTCCTGTGTATTCACGTACCTCCATGATCTGTGATCAGTTAGCTCCTGTATCTCGGAGACTCGAGTTCCGACGAACACTTTATATCGACAGGAGTCTGATTGAATCCATTCCAGCACAGTCAAGGAGTCTGTCCATAGGATTGTCTGACTGATGGAGAGAGTGGTCTCATTCCTCACCAGTTTGGCTAGCTGTGCTCCAGCTAAGGCAGCACAAAGCTCCAGACGAGGCATTGACTGCTGCCTCTTTGGAGCAACCCTCGATCTGGCCATTATGAAGGAAACGTGAATGACACTGTCGGATTGAATTGCAAAATATGCCACTGCCCCATATGCTTTTTCAGAGGCATCGCAGAACACATGGAGGGAAATGTTCTGTTCTGCTGGAGTTGTGAAGACCGTTAGGTAACAGCGAGGAATGGATAATGTCCTGAGATGTTCTAGCTCACTCTCCCAAATTATCCAGGCCGCCTTAAGGGTTGGCGGTAGATTTGGATCATCCCAGTCTCTCTTTTTTGTCCACAACTGTTGGATGATTACCTTAGCCCTTGTGGTAAATGGTAGTATAAACCCCAATGGATCATACTGAGATGCCAGCACCTGGTAGGCTGTTCTCATTGTCAGGGCTGCATGCTCAATAGGCCGGTAATGATAGCCAAGGCTATCAGTTGCGCAGTTCCAACGAAGCCCCAATGTAGGCTCCATTGGTTCAACATGGGTTTGGACCAACCACTGCTCTGTAGCGGAGGAGCAGGCTTCAGTAGGAAGATGAGCAATCACGGCTGGGTGACTACTAGCCCACTGTCTGAGGTTGAATCCTCCTTTTGCTAACATGCTGCGTAGTTGATACACTTTTTGTTTGGCTGCAGCAACAGTACGAAAGCTTGTGAGACAATTGTCCACATAGAAGCACTGGTGTACTATTTCTTGTAACCCTGGATATTCGGCTTCAGAATTATGAGCATGATGTTGCAGAGCAAAGATGGCACAGCATGGACTGCTTGTTGTACCAAATGGTAGGACCTGCCATTCATATACATCTGGAGGGTTCTCGCTCTGCAGGTCTCTCCAAATGAAACGGAGAAAGGGTCTGTCCTTTGGTAGGAGACGAACCTGATGGAAAATGCCCTTAATATCTGCACTTACAGCCACATGATGCTCTCTGAATCTCAGAAGGACGCCCAACAGTGATGGTCCAAGAGCAGGGCCAGGCAGGAGTTGATTGTTAAGAGAAAGACCCTGGTGTTTGAATGAACAGTTAAAAACCAGTCGTGGTTTATTGTTATGGCTCACCAGATGGTGGGGCAGGTACCATGATTCTTCTGCCTGGGCTGCTTCCCTTTGGTTCAGTTTGGCTACATAATCTGCTTCAATGAGTTTAGCAATCTCTCCTGAGTAGATTGAGGCCTTCACATGGTCTTTCTGGAGTCTCCTTTCAGTACTTCTTAGGTTTGCAAGAACAGATTGCATAGATCCCTTGAGCTTAAGGGCACCTGTCTTCCACAGAAGTGGGGTGGCATAACATTGTACACCCTGTACACTGACTTGCTGCGTTTGAGACTCAAGCAGCTGCATAGCCTCGTTATCTTGTCTGGACCGGACCACCAGCTTCTCATTGCGAAAGGGCAATACGTCCAATTGCCATAACCTTTCCACATTTCTGTAGAGAAGATCATCTGTGTGAGCTGTGGAGATAAAGAAACATTGCTGCACTGGTGCCTGGTCTGTGGGACCCATTACTGTTCCTTGGAGAGCCCACCCAAGAGCTGTATGGACTGCTACTGGACCCCCTTTGGTGCCTTGACGAATTGGCTCTTTGGCTGTAATGAGATGAACTTGGTCCGAACCAATGAGTACAAGCGGATGCACTTTGTGAAATGGCTGTAGTGGAACTCCCCTTAGATGTGCATACCGTCTCCGAAGAGCCTGAACTGGGTATGTTTGTTCTACCGGATCAAGACCAGAAGCTGTAAATGCTCCTAAAACCTGATAACGTTTCTCTGGGTTATTTCTCGGAGAGATTTGAAAGGTGACTTTTGTGCCACTGAGGTGAGTAGTGTCTGGTCGGACGGTACGAAGGGCTAGAGTCTCAGGTTCGCCTTTCAGCTGCAGTTGCTGGACAGCAGTGGGCAGGATCATGGTGCGCTGTGCTCCATCATCCAGTATAGCATAAGTCTCAAATGTCTTTGATCTGTGATGTAGCAGCACTGGTACCACCTTCAGAAGGACTCTGCCTGATGCAATGGATGGTAAGAGGTAGATACGGCTCTCAGAGTTAGCTGATGCTGTGTTAGTTGTATAACTTTGGGCCACACCATGAAGCACTTGAAGGTGAATACCACCACAGTCACTGCAGGGTTTCTTTAGATTACAGGTCTCGGGGGCATGGGAACGAGCACATTTCCAGCAGTGCTTTTCCTCCGAAATCCACTTGCAAAGTTCAGCAACAGGCTGCTCTCTGATACTACTGCATCGAGTGATGTAGTGATCTTTGCTGCCACAGAATAGGCAGATAACTTTGGGTGATGTTCTTTTCCAAGACACCTTAGGACTGGAGGATGGTTTAGTCTCTGTGGGTGATACACCATGATACAAGGTTGTACTTTGGCTTTTCGGTTTAGCTGCATTCTTCTCCTTTGAACTACTGAGAGCTCTTTCATACTGGTAACGTTGCACTAACCTACTGGAAAGTCGCTGTTGCTGAGCCTTGACTTGGAGCCATCCAGCAAAGTCTTGTAGGTTGTACGGGTTAATACTTGGGGAGTTTAGCTTCCCTCTCAGCTGGAGAAACTCTATGAAGCCATCTCTTAAGTACTTGGGCAGCTTACTGAGTAAACGATCTACATGCTAACAACAGTTCAACTCCATCCCTCTGGTACCCTCCAACGACAAAAGCATACTCACTAAGAGGTGTACACGAAGAGCGAAACTCTGGAAGCTGTGAGCATCATTTGGTTTGACCTCTGGGGCTGTGAGGATTGCTGCTATTTCGCTCTGAGCCAGTTGGTGTGGTTGACCATATTGCAACTGAAGGGCTTGCATAGCTGCTGAATATGGGTACAAATGATGGCGACAAGACTGGCCAATCATCTGTGCTTCAGGCAATTTGAGGTGCTCCAGCAAAATATGGTACTTGTATTTCTCATCTAGCTCTGCATGTGGTTCAAGAAGGTTGTCCAGTGCTAACTTCAGGTTAGCAAATTCCCTTTCATTGTCATTCACAAAATCAGGAATCTTTGGTTGTGGGGCAGCATGCAAAGGGCGTTGAGGCACAAAGTATTCAGTTGGATTCAGTGCTTTATTAAATGGCTGCAGAGAGGGGGTATCAAAGGCAGGAGGATTTAGTGTCATAACTGGAACTCTAGGCTGGGTTTGAGAGACTGATGCTGCTGGAGTCATAAGAGTATAATGAGGAGTCGCAAAACTTGCTGTAGGCAGAGCAGTAAACTGCTGTTGTGAAGGTGACCCTGTCAAATAGCCATAAACTGCATTAAGGTGCTGGTAGACTGGCTTAGGTGCCATTAAAGGTGGCTGCACTTGAGGTTGAAAAGCCTTTCCAGCATCATAAATGGGGGACTGCTTCGTAAACAGTGGTGGCACAGTCTCTGCTCTTGTAGCAGGTTGCTGTTGGTGTGAAACAGTAGGTATAGTTCCAGAAGATACTGGTGAATACAAGGGGATTGAACTGACTGGACATATTGGAACAAATCCAGAGTTAAAATCCTCAGCCTCCACAGGAGATTTACTTGCATTCTTTTGCATGTCACTCACACATCCTTGGGTAGGTAGCTCAATGTCAGGTGACTGTGATGGAGTAGTATGACTTGAGGGAGGCAAACGTGGAGAAGTTACTGAAGGGGATCGTACTGGTGGTGTTATATGCTTTTCACTTTGATCATCCTCCTCATCCTCTTCTTCCCTCAAGAACGACGTGATATGTTCCATCAGCTCTTTACGCCGACGCTGTCGTTTTTCATATTGTTGAAGATTACTGTGAAGTGCAGCCATATCAGCAGCCTCATCCTTCTCTTTGTCAGAAATAGTCTTCAACATTTTCCTCAATGAACTAATGCTCAACAAATCCATGGAGCTTGTGTCTGGGTGCTCACCTTGTCTGGAGACTGTTCGTGACTGACTAGCTAGGCCCACTGCGGCTGCTGCTCCTCTCTGCTCCACTTGCACCTCTTCTGTGGGTGAGGAGAAGAGAGCAGGTCGGTGATGGCCATAGTCAACATGATACTCTTCCAGATGCCTGGGTGTGCGACGATGCCGTGAGGGTCTGTCTGACGTCTCAGTTTGAGGGAGAGAAGTGGCTTGCTCTTTCAATGACATCACTGCAGTAGTCAATAGATCCGGCTCGAAGGACCAATGTTGGGGATTGCCCCACTGAATGCTGGTTAATATTTATTGACCGCTGCAGAACTCTTGTCAAGGAGTCGGAGTCATATTTATTTGATGATTTATTGCACAAGATGTGACCTAACACACGTTAGTGTATTTGAGGTAGTTTCTGAAATAAATAAAACAACAGATATAAATACTCATTGTTCACATATTACCAATAACTCAACATATAACAAACTCTATAATAAACAACTGTGAAATGCGCTGATATATAGAATATTAACTGAGAAATGTATCAGCAATATATCTGTGAGAATAGTCTGCTTAGTAAAATTACAAACATCGAAATATAAAATATATATAGAAATGAGAATGTATCATTAATACAGAAGTTAGTAATAATAGCTGCTGGAAGGTATTATCACCATGAAATGTCACTTCAATGTAATAAAATTGTAAACATGAACAATGCACGCTGCGATGCTAGCGGGCTAAACCGCTCGTTAAACAGGATCAAATTACACTCAAAAAGATCGCTAAACATCAATAACATCATAAACACTGTTAAAGTTAACACGATCGTGGTACACTGTAATTATCTAGGTAATTAACAATATATATTGAAGTAACTTACTTCATCACGCACTTTCTCTTGCACATAAACACTGCACCTGAGTGAGAGCGCGCGGCGGGTCTGCCGTGCTGAAGCAACAGTGAATAACCGGTCACGTTACAACCGTACATACTATGAATCCTGCACTACGTTATTTACGCAAGTCATTACTGAAACATAACGCAGATCGCAACTCTTAAACTTAAAAAGGAAAGAATTCACAACAGAATGTAAAACATAACTCTATTTCTCTAATAACTCTACAACTCTATGAAAGACTCAGACCACGTATCTAAAAATAAATCGCTATAGTAAAAGAGAAATAATAAGAGGAGTGAAGTTTCCTACCGTTCTGCTGTGTTTGGTCCTCACGCGCGTCTGACGCTCCGCGGCGCGTCTCCGCCCCTCACACGCGCGTTTACAGCGCTAAATTAATCATCTTTGCTAATTATTATACATTTACTTCATTGTCAGCTTCAGGTAATTCATTTATTATTGTTCAATGAACTGTTTGATACAAAAAAAGGTTGTATTTCAGTAATAATTCAAAATTATCAAAATAAAATATATAAAATAATGGTTTATATTTTAATATCCTTTAAAATATAATTTATTTCTGTGTTGTGCAGCTGTATTTTCAGCATCATTCCTCCAGTCTTCAGTGTCACATTATCTTCAGAAATCAGTCTAATATAATGATTTATTATTAGAATTATTAATAGTTGTGATGCCAAATATTATTTTGGAATCTGCGATACTTTTTTCCGGATTCTTCGATGTATATATATTTTTTTAAAGAACAGCGTTTATTCAAAATATAAATCTCTTCTAACAATATTAATCTTTGATTTCACTTCTTATCAATTTAATACATCCTAAAAGAGTTATAAACTTTTGAACTATATTGTTTATTGTTAGAAAAGACTTCTATTTTAAATAAATGCTCTTCTTTTTAACATTTCATTCATCAAAGAATCCTGAAAGAAGTATCACAGTTTCAGCAGCACAACTCTGATAATAAATCATCATATTATTCTGATTTGTGAAGATCATGTGACACTGAAGACTGGAGGAATGGTGCTGACAATCACAGAAATAAAATAGATTTTAATATGTATTAAAATAAAAAAGTTGTTTTACTTCATAATAATATTTCACTTTTTTCCTGTATTTTTGATCAAATAAATGCAGTTTTGACGAGTAAACTCCAACAACAACAACAACAACACATAAAAAATCAATCTGATCCCAAACTCTGACCGGTGTGTGTGTGTGTGTGTGTGTGTGTGTGTGTGTGTGTGTGTGTGTGTGTGTGTGTGTGTGTGTATAGCACTTACACACTAATCCCCACAAGAATAAAGATGTTAAATACTCATCTGAGGAGAAAACTATGTTGCATAATAATGAAAGGATGTGTGACGTACACTTTCTGTAAAGTGAGCCAAACATTTTCACTGATTTAGGGTAGAGTAAGAATATTTAAAGTATTGCGCAAGTTATTTCATACTTGGATATAATTTTATATGCAATATTACCTTTTCTTTTCATCATCATCTTTAAGAGTTCATGATCATTTCTGTTCAACTTTATTTCTCAGTTGATAAATCCATCCACAGTTCATAAAACACAACACATGCAACTTCCTGTCATTGAAATCATTTAAAAATCAAATCGACAGCTTAGAAAAAAAAAGCCTCAGGCCCAAATATTAAGTTATCACTAATGAACTGTTTGACAAACACTTCTTCCTTTGAAGTACAGATCTGAATTAAAAAAAAAAAAAAAAAATCACAAACAGTCCCTGGAGTCTCAATCTGAATCAACGGAGTCGCGAACATGCTCCGAAGTGCCGATCTGAATCAACCGAGTCGCGAACATGCTCCGAAGTGTCGATCTGAATCAACCGAGTCGCGAACAGGCTCCGAAGTGCCGATCTGAATAAACCGAGTCGCGAACATGCTCCGAAGTGCCGATCTGAATCAACCGAGTCGCGAACATGCTCCGATGTGCCGATCTGAATCAACCAAGTCGCGAACATGCTCCGATGTGCCGATCTGAATCAACCGAGTCGCGAACATGCTCCGAAGTGCCGATCTGAATCAACCGAGTAGCGAACAGACTCCGATGTGACAATCTGAAAACTTCGACCAACCAATGTAAAAAATAAATGCGTTTTAATATAGTAAAAATAATTTAGAATGATCTTTCTCTGTATTATATTAACAGCCTAACTTTTAACGAGCAATGCACCATAATTTCACCTTTACACTATAAAAAACACTATATTTCAGCCTATATTAATAACCTCTATGTAAATAAAACAGAATACCGTTCTTACCAAATTCATTCAACATGTTATTAAATCATAATTAGTTTTTAAACACTGACAGGAACTTTCAGAGCTGATTTCAAAGTTACTGCGTTTGTAAAACAACTCTATGAAAGACTCAGATCACGTATCTAAAAATAAATCGCTATAGTAAAAGAGAAATAATAAGAGGAGTGAAACTTCCATACCGTTCTGCTGTGTTTGGTCCTCACGCGCGTCTGACGCTCCGCGGCGCGTCTCCGCCCCTCACACGCGCGTTTACAGCGCTAAATTAATCATCTGTGCTAATTATTATACATGTCGACACGCGGCTATTGGTAGTGATGCTACAGTCAAAAATCAGTAATAATTCAAACCTTTTAAAATAAAATATATAAAATAATGGTTTCGATTTGAATAATATAGTAAAAATAATTTAGAACGATCTTTCTCTATATTATATTAACAGCCTAACTTTTAACGAGCAATGCACCATAATATCACCTTTACACTATAAAAAACACTATATTTCAGCCTATATTAATAACCTCTATGTAAATAAAACAGAATACCGTTCTTACCAAATTCATTTAACATGTTATTAAATCATAATTAGTTTTGAAACACTGACAGGAACTTTCAGAGCTGATTTCAAAGTTACTGCGTTTATAAAACAACTCTATGAAAGACTCAGACCACGTATCTAAAAATAAATCTATAGTAAAAGAGAAATAATAAGAGGAGTGAAGTTTCCTACCGTTCTGCTGTGTTTGGTCCTCACGCGCGTCTGACGCTCCGCGGCGCGTCTCCGCCCCTCACACGCGCGTTTACAGCCTAAATTAATCATCTTTGCTAATTATTATACATTTACTTCATTGTCAGCTTCAGGTAATTCATTTATTATTGTTCAATGAACTGTTTGATACAAAAAAGGTTGTATTTCAGTAATAATTCAAAATTATCAAAATAAAATATATAAAATAATGGTTTATATTTTAATATCCTTTAAAATATAATTTATTTCTGTGATGTGCAGCTGTATTTTCAGCATCATTCCTCCAGTCTTCAGTGTCACATGATCTTCAGAAATCAGTCTAATATGATGATTTATTATTAGAATTATTAATAGTTGTGATGCCAAATATTATTTTGGAATCTGCGATACTTTTTTTCCGGATTCTTCGATGTATATATATTTTTTTAAAGAACAGCGTTTATTCAAAATATAAATCTCTTCTAACAATATTAATCTTTGATTTCACTTCTTATCAATTTAATACATCCTAAAAGAGTTATAAACTTTTGAACTATATTGTTTATTGTTAGAAAAGACTTCTATTTTAAATAAATGCTCTTCTTTTTAACATTTCATTCATCAAAGAATCCTAAAAGAAGTATCACAGTTTCAGCAGCACAACTCTGATAATAAATCATCATATTATTCTGATTTGTGAAGATCATGTGACACTGAAGACTGGAGGAATGATGCTGACAATCACAGAAATAAAATAGATTTTAATGTATATTAAAATAAAAAAGTTGTTTTACTTCATAATAATATTTCACTTTTTTCCTGTATTTTTGATCAAATAAATGCAATTTTGACGAGTAAACTCCTGTAAAAAAACAACAACACATAAAAAATCAATCTGATCCCAAACTCTGACCGGTGTGTGTGTGTGTGTGTGTGTTTGTGTATAGCACTTACACACTAATCCCCACAAGAATAAAGATGTTAAATACTCATCTGAGGAGAAAACTATGTTGCATAATAATGAAAGGATGTGTGACGTACACTTTCTGTAAACTGAGCCAAACATTTTCACTGATTTAGGGTAGAGTAAGAATATTTAAAGTATTGTGCAAGTTAGTTCATACTTGGATATAATTTTATATGCAATATTACCTTTTCTTTTCATCATCATCTTTAAGAGTTCATGATCATTTCTGTTCAACTTTATTTCTCAGTTGATGAATCCATCCACAATTCATAAAACACAACACATGCAACTTCCTGTCATTGAAATCATTTAAAAATCAAATCGACAGGTTAGAAAAAAAAGCCTCAGGCCCAAATATTCAGTTATCACTAATGAACTGTTTGACAAACACTTCTTGCTTCGAAGTACAGATCTGAATTTAAAAAAAAAAAAAAATCACAAACAGTCCCCGGAGTCTCAATCTGAATCAACGGAGTCGCGAACATGCTCCGAAGTGCCGATCTGAATCAACCGAGTCGCGAAAATGCTCCGAAGTGCCGATTTGAATCAACCGAGTCACGAACATGCTCCGAAGTGTCGATCTGAATCAACCGAGACGCGAACATGCTCCGAAGTGCCGATCTAAATCAACCAAGACGCGAACATGCTCCGAAGTGTCGATCTGAATCAACCGAGATGAGAACATGCTCCGAAGTGTCGATCTGAATCAACTGAGACGCGAACATGCTCCGAAGTGCCGATCTGAATCAACCGAGTCGCGAACATGCTCTGAAGTGCCGATCTAAATCAACCGAGTCGCGAACATGCTCCGAAGTGCCGATCTGAATCAACCGAGTAGCGAACAGACTCCGATGTGACAATCTGAAAACTTCGACCAACGAATGTAAAAAATAAATGCGTTTTAATATAGTAAAAATAATTTAGAATGATCTTTCTCTATATTATATTAACAGCCTAACTTTTAACGAGCAATGCACCATAATTTCACCTTTACACTATAAAAAACACTATATTTCAGCCTATATTAATAACCTCTATGTAAATAAAACAGAATACCGTTCTTACCAAATTCATTCAACATGTTATTAAATCATAATTAGTTTTTAAACACTGACAGGAACTTTCAGAGCTGATTTAAAAGTTACTGCGTTTATAAAACAACTCTTTGAAAGACTCAGATCACGTATCTAAAAATAAATCGCTATAGTAAAAGAGAAATAATAAGAGGAGTGAAGTTTCCATACCGTTCTGCTGTGTTTGGTCCTCACGCGCGTCTGACGCTCCGCGGCGCGTCTCCGCCCCTCACACGCGCGTTTACAGCGCTAAATTAATCATCTGTGCTAATTATTATACATGTCGACACGCGGCTATTGGTAGTGATGCTACAGTCAAAAATCAGTAATAATTCAAACCTTTTAAAATAAAATATATAAAATAATGATTTCGATTTGAATAATATAGTAAAAATAATTTAGAACGATCTTTCTCTGTATTATATTAACAGCCTAACTTTTAACGAGCAATGCACCATAATTTCACCTTTACACTATAAAAAACACTATATTTCAGCCTATATTAATAACCTCTATGTAAATAAAACAGAATACCGTTCTTACCAAATTCATTCAACATGTTATTAAATCATAATTAGTTTTTAAACACTGACAGGAACTTTCAGAGCTGATTTCAAAGTTACTGCGTTTATAAAACAACTCTATGAAAGACTCAGATCACGTATCTAAAAATAAATCGCTATAGTAAAAGAGAAATAATAAGAGGAGTGAAGTTTCCTACCGTTCTGCTGTGTTTGGTCCTCACGCGCGTCTGACGCTCCGCGGCGCGTCTCCGCCCCTCACACGCGCGTTTACAGCGCTAAATTAATCATCTGTGCTAATTATTATACATGTCGACACGCGGCTATTGGTAGTGATGCTACAGTCAAAAATCAGTAATAATTCAAACCTTTTAAAATAAAATATATAAAATAATGGTTTCGATTTGAATAATATAGTAAAAATAATTTAGAACGATCTTTCTCTATATTATATTAACAGCCTAACTTTTAACGAGCAATGCACCATAATATCACCTTTACACTATAAAAAACACTATATTTCAGCCTATATTAATAACCTCTATGTAAATAAAACAGAATACCGTTCTTACCAAATTCATTTAACATGTTATTAAATCATAATTAGTTTTTAAACACTGACAGGAACTTTCAGAGCTGATTTCAAAGTTACTGCGTTTATAAAACAACTCTATGAAAGACTCAGACCACGTATCTAAAAATAAATCTATAGTAAAAGAGAAATAATAAGAGGAGTGAAGTTTCCTACCGTTCTGCTGTGTTTGGTCCTCACGCGCGTCTGACGCTCCGCGGCGCGTCTCCGCCCCTCACACGCGCGTTTACAGCGCTAAATTAATCATCTTTGCTAATTATTATACATTTACTTCATTGTCAGCTTCAGGTAATTCATTTATTATTGTTCAATGAACTGTTTGATACAAAAAAAGGTTGTATTTCAGTAATAATTCAAAATTATCAAAATAAAATATATAAAATAATGGTTTATATTTTAATATCCTTTAAAATATAATTTATTTCTGTGATGTGCAGCTGTATTTTCAGCATCATTCCTCCAGTCTTCAGTGTCACATGATCTTCAGAAATCAGTCTAATATGATGATTTATTGTTAGAATTATTAATAGTTGTGATGCCAAATATTATTTTGGAATCTGCGATACTTTTTTCCGGATTCTTCGATGTATATATATTTTTTTAAAGAACAGCGTTTATTCAAAATATAAATCTCTTCTAACAATATTAATCTTTGATTTCACTTCTTATCAATTTAATACATCCTAAAAGAGTTATAAACTTTTGAACTATATTGTTTATTGTTAGAAAAGACTTCTATTTTAAATAAATGCTCTTCTTTTTAACATTTCATTCATCAAAGAATCCTAAAAGAAGTATCACAGTTTCAGCAGCACAACTCTGATAATAAATCATCATATTATTCTGATTTGTGAAGATCATGTGACACTGAAGACTGGAGGAATGATGCTGACAATCACAGAAATAAAATAGATTTTAATGTATATTAAAATAAAAAAGTTGTTTTACTTCATAATAATATTTCACTTTTTTCCTGTATTTTTGATCAAATAAATGCAGTTTTGACGAGTAAACTCCAACAACAACAACAACAACAACACATAAAAAATCAATCTGATCCCAAACTCTGACCGGTGTGTGTGTGTGTGTGTGTGTTTGTGTATAGCACTTACACACTAATCCCCACAAGAATAAAGATGTTAAATACTCATTTGAGGAGAAAACTATGTTGCATAATAATGAAAGGATGTGTGACGTACACTTTCTGTAAACTGAGCCAAACATTTTCACTGATTTAGGGTAGAGTAAGAATATTTAAAGTATTGCTCAAGTTAGTTCATACTTGGATATAATTTTATATGCAATATTACCTTTTCTTTTCATCATCATCTTTAAGAGTTCATGATCATTTCTGTTCAACTTTATTTCTCAGTTGATAAATCCATCCACAATTCATAAAACACAACACATGCAACTTCCTGTCATTGAAATCATTTAAAAATCAAATCGACAGCTTAGAAAAAAAAAAGCCTCAGGCCCAAATATTCAGTTATCACTAATGTACTGTTTGACAAACACTTCTTGCTTCGAAGTACAGATCTGAATTAAAAAAAAAAAAAAAAAATCACAAACAGTCCCCGGAGTCTCAATCTGAATCAACGGAGTCGCGAACATGCTCCGAAGTGCCGATCTGAATCAACCGAGTCGCGAAAATGCTCCGAAGTGCCGATCTGAATCAACCGAGTCGCGAACATGCTCCGAAGTGTCGATCTGAATCAACCGAGACGCGAACATGCTCCGAAGTGCAGATCTGAATCAACCGAGTCGCGAACATGCTCCGAAGTCCCGATCTGAAAACTTCAACCAAAGAATGTAAAAAATAACTCTATTTCTCTAATAACTCTACAACTCTATGAAAGACTCAGACCACGTATCTAAAAATAAATCGCTATAGTAAAAGAGAAATGATAAGAGGAGTGAAGTTTCCTACCGTTCTGCTGTGTTTGGTCCTCACGCGCGTCTGACGCTCCGCGGCGCGTCTCCGCCCCTCACACGCGCGTTTACAGCGCTAAATTAATCATCTGTGCTAATTATTATACATGTCGACACGCGGCTATTGGTAGTGATGCTACAGTCAAAAATCAGTAATAATTCAAACCTTTTAAAATAAAATATATAAAATAATGGTTTCGATTTGAATAATATAGTAAAAATAATTTAGAACGATCTTTCTCTATATTATATTAACAGCCTAACTTTTAACGAGCAATGCACCATAATATCACCTTTACACTATAAAAAACACTATATTTCAGCCTATATTAATAACCTCTATGTAAATAAAACAGAATACCGTTCTTACCAAATTAATTTAACATGTTATTAAATCATATTTAGTTTTTAAACACTGACAGGAACTTTCAGAGCTGATTTCAAAGTTACTGCGTTTATAAAACAACTCTATGAAAGACTCAGACCACGTATCTAAAAATAAATCTATAGTAAAAGAGAAATAATAAGAGGAGTGAAGTTTCCTACCGTTCTGCTGTGTTTGGTCCTCACGCGCGTCTGACGCTCCGCGGCGCGTCTCCGCCCCTCACACGCGCGTTTACAGCGCTAAATTAATCATCTTTGCTAATTATTATACATTTACTTCATTGTCAGCTTCAGGTAATTCATTTATTATTGTTCAATGAACTGTTTGATACAAAAAAAGGTTGTATTTCAGTAATAATTCAAAATTATCAAAATAAAATATATAAAATAATGGTTTATATTTTAATATCCTTTAAAATATAATTTATTTCTGTGATGTGCAGCTGTATTTTCAGCATCATTCCTCCAGTCTTCAGTGTCACATGATCTTCAGAAATCAGTCTAATATGATGATTTATTATTAGAATTATTAATAGTTGTGATGCCAAATATTATTTTGGAATCTGCGATACTTTTTTCCGGATTCTTCGATGTATACTTTTTTTTTTTTTTAAAGAACAGCGTTTATTAAAAATATAAATATCTTCTAACAATATTAATCTTTGATTTCACTTCTTATCAATTTAATACATCCTAAAAGAGTTATAAATTTTTGAACTCTATTGTTTATTGTTAGAAAAGACTTCTGTTTTAAATAAATGCTTTTCTTTTTAACATTTCTATCATCAAAGAATCCTGAAAGAAGTATCACAGTTTCAGCAGCACAACTCTGATAATAAATCATCATATTATTCTGATTTGTGAAGATCATGTGACACTGAAGACTGGAGGAATGATGCTGACAATCACAGAAATAAAATAGATTTTAATGTATATTAAAATAAAAAAGTTGTTTTACTTCATAATAATATTTCACTTTTTTCCTGTATTTTTGATCAAATAAATGCAATTTTGATGAGTAAACTCCTGTAAAAACAAAAACAACAACAACAACACATAAAAAATCAATCTGATCCAAAACTCTGACCGGTGTGTGTGTGTGTGTTTGTGTATAGCACTTACACACTAATCCCCACAAGAATAAAGATGTTAAATACTCATCTGAGGAGAAAACTATGTTGCATAATAATGAAAGGATGTGTGAAGTACACTTTCTGTAAACTGAGCCAAACATTTTCACTGATTTAGGGTAGAGTAAGAATATTTAAAGTATTGCGCAAGTTAGTTCATACTTGGATATAATTTTATATGCAATATTACCTTTTCTTTTCATCATCATCTTTAAGAGTTCATGATCATTTCTGTTCAAATTTATTTCTCAGTTGATGAATCCATCCACAATTCATAAAACACAACACATGCAACTTCCTGTCATTGAAATCATTTAAAAATCAAATCGACAGGTTAGGAAAAAAAGCCTCAGGCCCAAATATTCAGTTATCACTAATGAACTGTTTGACAAACACTTCTTGCTTCGAAGTACAGATCTGAATTAAAAAAAAAAAAAAATCACAAACAGTCCCCGGAGTCTCAATCTGAATCAATGGAGTCGCGAACATGCTCCGAAGTGCCGATCTGAATCAACCGAGTCGCGAACATGCTCCGAAGTGTCGATCTGAATCAACCGAGTCGCGAACATGCTCCGAAGTGTCGATCTGAATCAACCGAAATGCGAACATGCTCCGAAGTGCCGATCTGAATCAACCGAGTCGCGAACATGCTCCGAGGTGCCGATCTGAATCAACCGAGTCGCGAACATGCTCCGAAGTTCCGATCTGAATCAACCGAGTCGCGAACAGGCTCCGAAGTCCCGATCTGAAAACTTCGACCAAAGAATGTAAAAAATAACTCTATTTCTCTAATAACTCTACAACTCTATGAAAGACTCAGACCACATATCTAAAAATAAATCGCTATAGTAAAAGAGAAATAATAAGAGGAGTGAAGTTTCCTACCGTTCTGCTGTGTTTGGTCCTCACGCGCATCTGACGCTCCGCGGCGCGTCTCAGCCCCATCACACGCGCGTTTACAGCGCTAAATTAATCATCTTTGCAAATTATTATACATTTACTTCATTGTCAGCTTCAGGTAATTCCTTTATTATTGTTCATTGAACTGTTTGATACAAAAATGGTTGTATTTCAGTAATAATTAAAAAATTATCCAAATAAAATAAATAAAATAATGGTTTATATTTTATTATCCTTTAAAATATAATTTATTACTGTGATGTGCAGCTGTATTTTCAGCATCATTCCTCCAGTCTTCAGTGTCACATGATCTTCAGAAATCAGTCTAATATGATGATTTATTATTAGAATTATTAATAGTTGTGATGCCAAATATTATTTTGGAATCTTTTTAAGGATTCTTCGATGTATACTTTTTTTTTTTAAAGAACGGCGTTTATTAAAAATATAAATCTCTTCTAACAATATTAATCTTTGATTTCACTTCTTATCAATTTAATACATCCTAAAAGAGTTATAAACTTTTGAACTCTATTGTTTATTGTTAGAAAATACTTCTATTTTAAATAAATGCCTTTCTTTTTAACATTTCTTTCATCAAAGAATCCTGTTAGAAGAGATACTTTCAAAGTATCACAGTTTCAGCAGCACAACTCTGATAATAAATCATCATATTATTCTGATTTTTGAAGATCATGTGACACTGAATACTGGAGGAATGATGCTCACAATCACAGAAATAAAATAGATTTTAATGCATATTAAAATAAAAAAGTTGTTTTACTTCATAATAATATTTCACTTTTTTTCCTGTATTTTTGATCAAATAAATGCAGTTTTGATGAGTAAACTCCTGTAAAAACAACAACAACAACAACACATAAAAAATCAATCTGATCCCAAACTCTGACCAGTGTGTGTGTGTGTGTGTGTGTGTGTGTGTGTGTGTGTGTGGCACTTACACACTAATCCCCACAAGAATAAAGATGTTAAATACTCATCTGAGGAGAAATCTATGTTGCATAATAATGAAAGGATGTGTGACGTACACTTTCTGTAAACTGAGCCAAACATTTTCACTGATTTAGGGTAGAGTAAGAATATTTAAAGTATTGCGAAAGTTAATTCATACTTGGATATAATTTTATATGCAATATTACCTTTTCTTTTCATCATCATCTTTAAGAGTTCATGATCATTTCTGTTCAACTTTATTTCTCAGTTGATTAATCCATCCACAATTCATAAAACACAACACATGCAACTGAGGTACAAGAAGTATTGACATCCAAAAGTCATTGAAATGATTTAAAAATCACATCGACAGGTAAAAAAAAAAAAAAAAAAAAAAAACTCAGGTCAAATATTCACTTATCACAAATTAACTGTTTGACAAACACTTCCTGCTCCGAAGTGCTGATCTGAATCAACCAAGTCGCGAACAGGCTCCGAATTCTCGATCTGAATCAACCGAGTCCCGAACAGGCTCCGAAGTGCCGATCTGAATCAACCGAGTCGCGAACAGGCTCCGAAGTGCCGATCTGAATCAACCGAGTCGCGAACATGCTCCGAAGTGCCGATCTGAATCAACCGAGTCGCGAACAGGCTCCGAAGTGCCGATCTGAATCAACCGAGTCCCATACAGGCTCCCAAGTGCCGATCTGAATCAACGGATTCGCGAAAAGGCTCCGAAGTGTCGATCTGAATCAAGCGAGTCGCGAACATGCTCCGAAGTGCCGATCTGAATCAACGGAGTCGCGAACATGCTCCGAAGTGCCGATCTGAATCAACCGAGTCGCGAACAGGCTCCGAAGTGCCGATCTGAATCAACCGAGTCGCGAACATGCTCCGAAGTGCCGATCTGAATCAACCGAGTCGCGAACAGGCTCCGAAGTGCCGATCTGAATCAACCAAGTCGCGAACAGGCTCCGAAGTGCCGATCTGAATCAACCGAGTCGCGAACAGGCTCCGAAGTGCCGTTCTGAATCAACGGAGTCGCGAACATGCTCCGAAGTGCCGATCTGAATCAACCGAGTCGCGAACAGGCTCCGAAGTGCCGATCTGAATCAACCAAGTCGCGAACATGCTCCGAAGTGCCGATCTGAATCAACCGAGTCGCGAACAGGCTCCGAAGTGCCGATCTGAATCAACCGAGTCGCGAACAGGCTCCGAAGTGCCGATCTGAATCAACCATGTCGCGAAAAGGCTCCGAAGTGCCGATCTGAATCAACCGAGTCGCGAACAGGCTCCGAAGTCCCAATCTGAAAACTTCGACCAAAGAATGTAAAAAATAACTCTATTTCTCTAATAACTCTAATAACTCTACAACTCTATGAAAGACTCAGACCACGTATCTAAAAATAAATCGCTATAGTGAAAGATAAATAATAAGAGGAGTGAAGTTTCCTACAGTTCTGCTGTGTTTGGTCCTCACGCGCGTCTGACGCTCCGCGGCGCATCTCCGCCCCTCACACGCGCGTTTACAGCGCTAAATTAATCATCTTTGCTAATTATTATACTGTAATGATTATGATTCTATTGATGGTGGTACGTCATTGCTACGGAAGGAACGATGTCTGTGAGTACACCTGTGGACAATGAACAATTTTGGGAGGCTTTTAAATACGGGGGCGGGGAAAGGTGAGGGCGCGCTGATGCCTAATAATGAACTGTGAAAGAGACTGAGACGCGGTGTTTGTAAAGCCTGCCGGGTTCACAAAAGCAAGGGATCTGTTGCGTTCGTGGTTGGCTAGCACCACCGGCGTGAAGAAAACCGGGGTCCCACTTATTGGCCCGGAGGTAGACAGTGGGGGGTAAACTTAGATAGACAGGGAAGCGAGTGTAGGTGGACTTGGCAGGCTGTTTGAAAGAAACCTTCTCAGCATTTCCGCGGAGGGGAAGGTTGAGTCCTCACAGTGACGGCAGGGTGTCGTTGGACGTGGACAGAGAAGTCTGAAGTTATTTTATTATTACGGAGTTGTGTGGGTTATGGTTGTACTCAGTCATTTGTGATTACTGTCCTCCTGAAGTATGTTGATTGCCTGTGCTGGTTGTTTCACATAGAGCATGTGATTTAGGTTTGGAGTTTCTAATTAAGTGTGCTGTGTATGAGATTTCACCTAATTTATTGTGTGCTGTGAATTTGGAGTGAGTACTTGGGTTCTCTTTTAAATGTGTGTCACGGTTTAATGAAATATGACCAGTGTGTGTAATCAGGATATTTAAGTGAGACAATGCCAAATGGCTGCTATTGTTAATAAAAAGTGTATTCTTTGATAATTCTTGGTCTTGAGTGTTTTGAGTGCTCCTCCCGGACCAGACCGGGGTGAAATTAAAGGTGGTGGCAGAATAGGTGTTAGTCTGCATTACCAGTGGCCCCTAGCGGGGGCAAAATTTATTACACTGGTGGCAGCGGTGGGATTGTGCCCCCGAGAACTGAGGTTATAATTCCTGGTAGTGTTGAAGGAGTGGGGCAAGAGTGGTTGGAAGGAATGCTGGAACCTTCGGATAGATTGGTTACTGAAGTTCTGGTGGCCCGGGTGTTATGTAGAGTGGAAAAGGGAATGTTGCCGCTAAGGGTTATTAATGTGACCAGTGAGGAACTTATCCTAAGAAAAGGGATGACTATTGGAACTTTGTTTACCGATGTTCAGATAGGGGATAGTGCAGTCAATTCTCTGGGTTCACTGAAAGATTTAGTGGAGCAGCCATGGACCGCTGAAGTTTTGCTACAAAATCTGGGGCTGAATGATAGGGGCCTGGAACCGACACAGTTACAAGCTGTTCAAGAATTATTGAATGACTATCTTCCTGTTTTTAGTCAAAGTGACACGGATTTAGGGCGGACCCATAGGACTCTACATCAGATTGACACTGGGGATGCAAAGCCCATTAAATTGGCTCCTCGTCGGGTACCACTTCATTTGCAGCAGGAGGTGGCAGATCATGTGAAGCAGATGCAGGAAGGGGGTATCATACGACCATCCTGTAGTCCTTGGGCTGCTCCTGTTGTTCCGGTGAGAAAGAAAGATGGGTCATTGAGGTTCTGTGTCGATTATAGGAAGTTAAATGATGTTACTAGAAAGGATGCATATCCTCTTCCACGTATTGATGATGCATTAGATAGCCTAACTCATGCACAGTGGTTTTCTACTTTAGGTTTAGCTAGTGGCTACTGGCAGGTTGAAGTGGACCCTATAGATCGCCCTAAAACAGCCTTTATAACAAGACAGGGGTCTCTTTGAATTTAATGTTCTTCCTTTTGGACTATCCAATAGTCCAAGTACATTCCAAAGACTTATGGACTTGATTCTGGCAGATTTGCAGTGGTCCACATGTTTAGTCTACTTGGATGACATTATAGTTTTTGGAAAAGATTTTAGGGAACATCTTCAGCGGTTAGGTCAAGTATTGTCCAAATTGCAGGCTGCCAATCTTAAAGTGAAACCATCTAAGTGCAATCTGTTTGCTACCAAAGTGCAATACCTGGGTCACGTTATTTCGGCTGAGGGGGTTATGGCCGATCCCAGTAAAGTGGAAGCTGTACAATCATGGCCAATCCCTAAAAATCAGACTGAGGTACGAAGCTTTTTGGGCTTAGCCTCATATTATAGGCGATTTGTAAGGGGTTTTGCTGAGTTGGCTAGACCATTGCATCGGCTTACAGAAAAGGGAAGGCGATTTCAGTGGGATGATGGTTGCCAGGTTGCTTTTGAGAAGTTGAAAGCATGTCTCACTACTGCTCCAGTTTTAGCCTATCCAGACCCGCAGCGTTCATTTATTCTGGATACAGATGCCAGTGACGTGGGGATTGGGGCTGTTTTGTCACAGGAAGTTGATGGTTTAGAACAAGTGGTGGCATATGCCAGTAGAACCCTGAGTAAACAAGAACGTAAATACGCCACTACCAAGAAAGAACTTCTTAGTCTGGTTACTTTTACCAAGTATTTCAAACATTTCCTGTTAGGGAAAGAGTTTTTGCTGCGAACAGATCATAATTCCCTTCGTTGGTTGCATAATTTCCAGGGCCTGGAAGGCCAGTTGGCCCGGTGGTTGGAACAGCTAGCTGTTTTCCAATATAAAATCGTTCACCGACCAGGTAAAGAGCACATTAATGCTGATGCGCTATCAAGATTACCTGCTTATTCTGGGGAGATTATGGCTAGCTCTGTTAGCTATGTAGAAGTAGAACCTTCACCTCAGGGTGGTGTTATGGAACAGGGAGAGACATTGAATTGTGAAATGGGGGAGGTGGAAGGAGGACTGAATGAGTTGACCAGAGCCCAGCACAGTGACCCAGAGTTGAGTTTGATACTAAAACTGAAGAGCCAGAAAGGTAGTAGACAGGAGATAGTGAATGCCTACCCATCCCTTAAGAAGTATGCCTTAGTCTGGGAGCAGATAGAGGTTCAGGGGCAGAGGTTGGTGAGGGTGTTGCCTCCAAAAATTGGTCTGAGCGCAAAGACTCAAGTTATTGTTCCACGGTCTATGGTACCAGAAATGTTGAGGTTATTGCATAATATTACAACTGGAGCCCATTTGGGAGTGCAAAGCTACAAGAAAAGGTGAGGGATCGTTTTTATTGGCCGGGATGGTATAGGGATGTGAAACGATGGTGTCAGGAATGTCCTGAATGTGCGGTTCATAAGGAAATCGGTCCGGTTCCTCGGGCCCCACTTATTCCTTCTGTAACGTCTCGTCCTTATGAACGAGTGGCACTCTTCCTGAGACCCTCCTCAGAAATAAATACAGTATTGTTCAAAATAATAGCAGTACAATGTGACTAACCAGAATAATCAAGGTTTTTCGTATATTTCTTTATTGCTACGTGGCAAACAAGTTACCAGTAGGTTCAGTAGATTCTCAGAAAACAAATGAGACCCAGCATTCATGATATGCACGCTCTTAAGGCTGTGCAATTGGGCAATTAGTTGAATTAGTTGAAAGGGGTGTGTTCAAAAAAATAGCAGTGGGGCATTCAATCACTGAGGTCATCAATTTTGTGAAGAAACAGGTGTGAATCAGGTGGCCCCTATTTAAGGATGAAGCCAACACTTGTTGAACATGCATTTGAAAGCTGAGGAAAATGGGTCGTTCAAGACATTGTTCAGAAGAACAGCGTACTTTGATTAAAAAGTTGATTAGAGAGGGGAAAACCTATAAAGAGGTGCAAAAAATGATAGGCTGTTCAGCTAAAATGATTTCCAATGCCTTAAAATGGAGAGCAAAACCAGAGAGACGTGGAAGAAAACGGAAGACAACCATCAAAATGGATAGAAGAATAACCAGAATGGCAAAGGCTCAGCCAATAATCACCTCCAGGATGATCAAAGACAGTCTGGAGTTACCTGTAAGTACTGTGACAGTTAGAAGACGTCTGTGTGAAGCTAATCTATTTTCAAGAATCCCCCGCAAAGTCCCTCTGTTAAAAAATTACAATTACAAATTACAATTTACAATTTGCCAAAGAACACATCAACTGGCCTAAAGAGAAATGGAGGAACATTTTGTGGACTGATGAGAGTAAAATTGTTCTTTTTGGGTCCAAGGGCCACAGGCAGTTTGTGAGACGACCCCCAAACTCTGAATTCAAGCCACAGTACACAGTGAAGACAGTGAAGCATGGAGGTGCAAGCATCATGATATGGGCATGTTTCTCCTACTATGGTGTTGGGCCTATTTATCGCATACCAGGGATCATGGATCAGTTTGCATATGTTAAAATACTTGAAGAGGTCATGTTGCCCTATGCTGAAGAGGACATGCCCTTGAAATGGTTGTTTCAACAAGACAATGACCCAAAACACACTAGTAAACGGGCAAAGTCTTGGTTCCAAACCAACAAAATTAATGTTATGGAGTGGCCAGCCCAATCTCCAGACCTTAATCCAATTGAGAACTTGTGGGGTGATATCAAAAATGCTGTTTCTGAAGCAAAACCAAGAAATGTGAATGAATTGTGGAATGTTGTTAAAGAATCATGGAGTGGAATAACAGCTGAGAGGTGCCACAAGTTGGTTGACTCCATGCCACACAGATGTCAAGCAGTTTTAAAAAACTGTGGTCATACAACTAAATATTAGTTTAGTGATTCACAGGATTGCTAAATCCCAGAAAAAAAAAATGTTTGTACAAAATAGTTTTGAGTTTGTACAGTCAAAGGTAGACACTGCTATTTTTTTGTACACACCCCTTTCAACTAATTGCCCAATTGCACAGCCTTAAGAGCGTGCATATCATGAATGCTGGGTCTTGTTTGTTTTCTGACAATCTACTGAACCTACTGGTAACTTGTTTGCCACGTAGCAATAAAAAATATACTAAAAACCTTGATTATTCTGGTTAGTGACATTGTACTGCTATTATTTTGAACAATAATGTATGTGTTGGTGGTGGGGGACTATTTTTCAAAATGGACAGAAGCGTACCCCCTCCCAAATCAAGAGGCAAAGACCGTAGCTAGAGTCCTGGTAGAAGAGTGGGTGTGTCGTTATGGAACCCCTAGGAGCCTGCATTCCGACCAAGGTCGGAACTTTGAATCAAATTTGTTTGGTGAATTGTGTCGGTTGCTAGATATTAATAAGACCAGGACAACTCCATATCAACCTCAGTCAGATGGAATGATTGAGAGGTTTAATCGTACATTGCTTTCTATGTTGTCTTTCTATATTGATGACAATCAACAGAATTGGGATGTCCTTTTGCCTTATGTGATGATGGCCTATAGAAGTAGTGTTCATTCCAGTACTGGCTTTACCCCATATAAAGTTTTGTTTGGTCAGGAGATGGTTTTACCGGTTGACATCATGATGGATGTAGATGGACAAGAGCGATTTGCAACTGTAAATGAGTATGTGAAGGGGGTAGCTGAAAGTCTTGCCACAGTAGTGGGGGCAGTGAAAAGTCATCAGGCTAGAGCCTCAGAACATCAAAAGCGGTATTTTGACTTTAAAGCCAAGTTTCAGTATTATTCAGTGGGGGAGTTGGTATGGTTAAAGAATAAGGCCAGGAAGAAAGGGGTGAGTCCAAAATTGCAGAAACGGTTTAAGGGCCCATATAGGGTTTTGGAAAGGGTTTCTGAAGTGTTGTATCAGATACAGCCAGAGGCTGGAGGTATAGATCAGGTGGTGCATTTTAATCAACTGAAACCTTATGTCTCTTCTATGGTTGCAGAGTCTACGGGTGGCCATACAACAGCCAAAGCTGACCATAAGACTACATCTGCCCCAATTAGGGGGAAGAAAGAAAGGGGTCCAAGCTTTGGGTCTAGCTGGGTGTTTCGACGATCACGGCCACCTGATTTGCCTGTTGCTGGTGGGGGTGTATATTCATCAGCTTCTACCAGTGTCACCGAGGGGTTTCAGTCGGTTAGGCCACCTGCTGCGGCTGGAATACCGGTTTCACATCAGCTGCCGACTGCTATCAGCGACTCTCAAACATCGCAGCTTTCTGTTGAGGCTGAGGTGTCTTTGGATCCAGTGGAAGTTCCAGTTGTGGACAGTGGTTGCCCCCCGGTGTCTCCGGTCCTAGTGAGAGAACCTCCCTCAGCTGCTGGATCTACAGTTACAGAGGGGGCTGGCAAGAGCGATTTGCCTACGCCAGCTATATCTGCTACAGAGCGGGGCCGTCCCCTACGAACACGTAAACCCCCTGTGTGGTTCAAGGACTACGATGGATCTGTTTAAGGACTCGAGGACGAGTCCTATTTTTTTCAAGAGGGGAAGTAGTGTAATGATTATGATTCTATTGATGGTGGTACGTCATTGCTACGGAAGGAACGATGTCTGTGAGTACACCTGTGGACAATGAACAATTTTGGGAGGCTTTTAAATACGGGGGCGGGGAAAGGTGAGGACACGCTGATGCCTAATAATGAACTGTGAAAGAGACTGAGACGCTGTGTTTGTAAAGCCTGCCGGGTTCACAAAAGCAAGGGATCCGTTGCGTTCGTGGTTGGCTAGCACCACCGGCGTGAAGAAAACCGGGGTCCTACTTATTGGCCCGGAGGTAGACAGTGGGGGGTAAACTTAGATAGACAGGGAAGCGAGTGTAGGTGGACTTGGCAGGCTGTTTGAAAGAAACCTTCTCAGCATTTCCGCGGAGGGGAAGGTTGAGTCCTCACAGTGACGGCAGGGTGTCGTTGGACGTGGACAGGGAAGTCCGAAGTTATTTTATTATTACGGAGTTGTGTGGGTTATGGTTGTACTCAGTCATTTGTGATTACTGTCCTCCTGAAGTATGTTGATTGCCTGTGCTGGTTGTTTCACATAGAGCATGTGATTTAGGTTTGGAGTTTCTAATTAAGTGTGCTGTGTATGAGATTTCACCTAATTTATTGTGTGCTGTGAATTTGGAGTGAGTACTTGGGTTCTCTTTTAAATGTGTGTCACGGTTTAATGAAATATGACCAGTGTGTGTAATCAGGTTATTGAAGTGAGACAATGCCAAATGGCTGCTATTGTTAATAAAAAGTGTATTCTTTGATAATTCTTGGTCTTGAGTGTTTTGAGTGCTCCTCCCGGACCAGACCGGGGTGAAATTAAAGGTGGTGGCAGAATAGGTGTTAGTCTGCATTACAAGTGGCCCCTAGCGGTGGCAAAATGTATTACAATACATTTACTTCATTGTCAGCTTCAGGTAATTCATTTATTATTGTTAAATGAACTGTTTGATACAAAAAAAGGTTGTATTTCAGTAATAATTCAAAATTATCAAAATAAAATATATAAAATAATGGTTTATATTTTAATATCCTTTAAAATATAATTTATTTCTGTGATGTGCAGCTGTATTTTCAGCATCATTCCTCCAGTCTTCAGTGTCACATGATCTTCAGAAATCAGTCTAATATGATGATTTATTATTAGAATTATTAATAGTTGTGATGCCAAATATTATTTTGGAATCTGCGATACTTTTTTCCGGATTCTTCGATGTATATATATTTTTTTTAAAGAACAGCGTTTATTCAAAATATAAATCTCTTCTAACTATATTAATCTTTGATTTCACTTCTTATCAATTTAATACATCCTAAAAGAGTTATAAACTTTTGAACTCTATTGTTTATTGTTAGAAAAGACTTCTATTTTAAATAAATGCTCTTCTTTTTAACATTTCATTCATCAAAGAATCCTGAAAGAAGTATCACAGTTTCAGCAGCACAACTCTGATAATAAATCATCATATTATTCTGATTTGTGAAGATCATGTGACACTGAAGACTGGAGGAATGATGCTGAAAATCACAGAAATAAAATAGATTTTAATGTATATTAAAATAAAAAAGTTGTTGATCAAATAAATGCAGTTTTGACGAGTAAACTCCTGTAAAAAAAACAACAACAACACATAAAAAATCAATCTGATCCCAAAATCTGACCGGTGTGTGTGTGTGTGTGTGTGTGTGTGTGTGTTTGTGTATAGCACTTACACACTAATCCCCACAAGAATAAAGATGTTAAATACTCATCTGAGGAGAAAACTATGTTGCATAATAATGAAAGGATGTGTGACGTACACTTTCTGTAAACTGAGCCAAACATTTTCACTGATTTAGGGTAGAGTAAGAATATTTAAAGTATTGTGCAAGTTAGTTCATACTTGGATATAATTTTATATGCAATATTACCTTTTCATTTCATCATCATCTTTAAGAGTTCATGATCATTTCTGTTCAACTTTATTTCCCAGTTGATAAATCCATCCACAATTCATAAAACAAAACACATGCAACTTCCTGTCATTGAAATCATTTAAAAATCAAATCGACAGCTTAGAAAAAAAAGCCTCAGGCCCAAATATTCAGTTATCACTAATGAACTGTTTGACAAACACTTCTTGCTTCGAAGTACAGATCTGAATTAAAAAAAAAAAAAAAAACACAAACAGTCCCCGGAGTCTCAATCTGAATCAACAGAGTCATAATTTTAAAATGCAGCTCTTTACATTTAGGCTTGACAGGAAATGTAAGAAAATTATTTCTAATTTCAGACACTCTTTTCCTATCATAATGATAAAATATATAAGATCTCCTTACTTGACCTGGAAAACAACGTTATAATAGACAATTCCTCAAAAATCTGTGAGAACATTTTCTATCATAAGATCATGTATTTTGGGAAATATTGTTGAATATTTTACTTGTTCCTTAACTAATTTAATCAACTGCAATGGTATATTCTTAATTATTTTATCAAACATTTTAGAGGAACTAACTTACATTATATTTAACACAAATATCATCATAACTCAGTATATTCCTGAGTTGTCCATAACATGTGTAAGTGACCATGTGTCTTTCTTCCAGCACTCATCGATGAACAGAGATGATCTATTCACCAAAATACACCTGCTATTCCAGATAGACGTTATGTGCGCTAAAATTAGTTTCAAGGGTAAAGTACAATTGTCTAAACTTGTAAAATGAAACAAAGTTCAATTAAACTTAACTAATCTGTAGATAGCTTTTCAGTGTCTCTTAACTGCAACCAATTATGTATTAATATTGAGTAAAATATTTTTTCACTGCATTGCTTTTCAACCTGAATTATTAATAAAAAAAAAATATTTTTGGATTTCAATCTGTATTGTTTCTAACAGGATTGAGCGTCTCTGGGGTGATGTCAGAATCACGGTCACCAACAAGTCCTCAGACACGCTGCACTCGCTGGAGGCAGAAGGATTGCTCGACAGATCAGTGATTGAGGACCTTTTCAGTGTGCACTACACTTTTCTCCCAAGACTTCAGGCAGACTTGGACACATGTTCAGAAGCCTGGAATCATCATTCACTCTCCTCAGAGGACAATCGAAGTCCCGAGCAGCTGTGGCAGATTGGAGTGATGCACACAAATAATGAGCGATCTGAGAGATACGAGGAATGGTAATGCTGTCTTAGTCAGTATAGCCCTCACTGCAGAACACACAAGATCCAGCGAGCAGAGACGCTCGGTTAAGACATATTTAAAGTTGGAGGAGATGGATCTAGATCCAGGGGTAGAGACAGGTCGGTTTAGGGACATGTAAAGTGGGACTGAGGAACTCTGTGTTTGTCTCTCGCTGCTGTGTAGGTTACAGTACAGGAACATGCATTTACTAGAGGCAAGCAGAAACTATGCTGACCATATCGAAGCTGACAGTCAGGATCAAATGTGCAGAAGTAATGGAGACATGTCCCTGACCAGTAATCCACTGCATGAAACTGCTGACGGTGATCTTGTCTTGTTCTGCATCTCCTTTAGTGCAGTTTGTTTTATCACCTGTTCGCTGTCATCTTCAACCCTGCTCTCCTTACTGCTGCTCCCTTCTTCTGCAGGAAACACACACATCTATGTCTGCAACCTTACTTGTGTTAACAGTCTCTGAACTTGGACTGACAATACCTCACATTTTTAAAGTGCCCCTAATATACTATTTTACAATTGTTTTAGAGGTTTCCTACAACAAGTTTATATTCAAAAGTGTGAAGTGATCCAAATCTTCAGTCTTTTCCACAAGCCCTCTCTGCTCTGACTGGTCAGACGCCCGGTCCGTTGTTGAACTGATGTAATTTAAGTATTAAGAGTAAGAGTAATGATGTTCCTTCATCTTCAAGGCTTTGAATGAAGTCCTGCAAGTAGTTCACAATCCGTGATTCTCTCTGCGCTTCACTGAACCCACCGCACTTAAAACAGTGACAGGGACATCAGATATTTCATTATTTCTCATGACAATGGAAAACCTGTAAAAAGCTGCAGACGAGAGTCTACGAATGAGTATAATGTCCCAAAAACATCTAACCCTGATGTGTGGATTGAAGAGAAAGGAGGAGAGTCAGATGGACAGAATCACAGATACTACACCTGACAATGTCTTCCTTTCATCACATGTTAGGATCCTGTGTACCACATGCTACGATTCTTTCAGAAAGCTCAAGCAAGGCTGTAGTGTCTGCAGTCTCAATCTAAAGAAATACAGCAATATTTATTGTTTAAATTTCAAGATAAGATGGACAGAAATCAAATCTGAGACTTTGTTTCTAATCAAAAGTAACAAAGCACAAAGTCTATTGTGGTTTAATGGATGAGAGATGTGCTATAATGTTCTGTTCATTCATCAGCTGTAAAGAGACGATCCATCCTTGGGATTTACCAATCAGTTTGTAAAGATGAGATTGGTTCGATTAAAATTGAGACATCAATATTATTTTACCCAGCTGTAATGATAATAAACCTTCCTGAAATTGTCATCCTGAAAGTCTGTAATTGAATACTTCAGATTTTTCCCAGTGCTCCCTCCCTCAAATAATCTAATATTACTTAAACAAAAATTAATTTAAAAAGTCCCTATAAATTAGACTTAATTGCATCTCTTGTGCTTGTCTTGCTTTTGTCCCGTTATGATGAAATCTTGGTTTGGTCTATCGTCAGCTCTGAAAGAAATTCAGTTTAGCGAAATAAAAATGACTACCACACACAAACAACTAATGGTAAGGACTGTAGTTTAAACCAATAATTTCATGAAAACACAAAGCATAAAATAAAAATAATAACCTTTCCCCACAGGTACTCGCATGTGCTTCAATAAAGTCTTCTGAACACAAGGCAGAACACACAGGACAAGATACCTCACAAACAAATGCAGGAAAACACTTCAAACACAGAAAAGCTGAATTTTCTCCAGTCATTACTCCAGTCTTCAGTGTCACATGATCTTCAGCAATCATTCTCATATACTTATCTGATTCTCTTAATATCAGTGTTGAAATGGTTGTGCTGCCGAATATTTTCTTGGAATCTCTGATCATTTTTTTCTGGATTCATTAAGAAATGAAAAAGATTTGGAAGGACATGGGTGAGTAAATTATGACAAATATTAATTTATGGCTGAAGTTTCCCTTTAAAGGAACACAATCCCTTTGAGAACAAAAGTTATGATAATGTTTTGATGTAATCCATGATCTCTCAGAGCTTCCACAGACAGCAAGGGTTCTCCTGCGGCGAAGACACAGAAATGTAGTAAGAACATTGTTAAAATGCTCAATGGATCATTAATATGTTATGTGTAACAACAACATATAAACTTACCTTATCAATCTGTGATTGGTGTCTATGTGCATCATAGATTTAGGCCTTTACGCTCTTGATTACCAGCATGGATTTTAGCCGATAGCCGATAGTTACTGATCGACTATCAATGCTGATTAATCACCAAAACTGATCAATCAATCAACCTCTATTATTCATTTCTTTTGAAACAGAAATCCAGAAATATATCCAAGCTATTTCATCCTCAGAGAAATCTCTTCAGATGATAAACCTGTGCCAGCGTTTCATTTATTTTGGTGAATATTAAGTCTATATTCTGTATTTTTTTTCTAATTGATAATGTGCTTTGATTCTCATTTTATTTGAATAGGTACTTTTACATATGTTTTCATACCTTGGTAATAATTATTATTATAATTTTTTTTATAATTTAAAAAAGTAAAATATTTCTTGGTGACACTCAATATGTCAAGTTAATTTAGAAAATAAAAGTTTTGAATTGTATTTAAATCAAGATACAGCAGGGCACACATTTCTCATGATGATATTAAGTGGAAGCTCCTCTTCTCGAGATTACACACATTTTAATAAAAATAAACACTTACATACAAAGGTTACACACTCAAATGTTAGACTGGATTAAAATGTAAGAAAATGTACAAGTGATAAGTTTTCTATTTCTGAATTTCAGCATACACAGTTATGATGATCTATATTAAATCTGGACAGCTCAGGATATAAGCCCATCACTGAAAATATCACATTGATTTTCTTGGTTTTCAGTGCTGTATAAACAGATCAACTATTTTCTTAATGTCCTTTGGATAAAAACATATTTTGATGAATTAGTTTAGTTTCCTTGAAGCTTGTTTCTTCTGTTCATCAACACTGCTCCACACATTACACTTCCATGCATTCATTTAACTTCACATCACTGATTCCTGTAGCGGCTCTTATTCACCATCAGCTGATCCTGAGGAAACTGAACTGACGTCTAAATACTGAGAGTCCTACACTAAAACACACAGACAGTCAGATATGAGTATGAGACATTACTGCTGTCACATCACATCAGCAGATCCAGCTCAGAAACACACAGTATATTCATATTACAGTCAGAGATATGAATTAGAGTATGTGAGCGGAGCGAAGCGTGTGATTTTGACTGGAGCGAGGAGCAGATCTTTTAAAAGTCGGAGCGTCGTGGTTTTCACTCGCTCCAAGAGCACTCCGTCACGAGTACAATTCATGCCAACAGCCCGTAATATAACTGGATATTTAGCAAGAAATCACATGTTAAACATATTTAGCTGAAATACTTTAGACGTGGAGTGAAGGTGGAGCGGTGTTTCTGATATCAGTGAGTGTGGAGTGGAGCGGAGCGGAGTGATAATTAAATGATCGGAGCGCGGAGGAGAAATTGTTGACGCTCCACTCCGCTCACATACTCTGATCTGATGAACAACTGATCATAGATTAATAACAGTGAATGATCAACAACTCTCTCTTTATCATTTACACACAGAGACACTGGAGGAGATGAACATATTCATATATTCATAGATCATCACAGAATTAAACAGTTTAAAGAACAGAAACTAAAGTGGAGCTGAATTATTATCTTATATTCTCCAAATATGTCTGTTACTAAACTTTGGCCATTTTAAAAGATTTAAATAATAATATACTCACAGTAGTATAATATCTCCAGTTTATAACGTGGATCATCTTTCAGATCAGAGAGTAACTTCACTTCTGATGGTCGTAGTTTATTCAGAGTCAGACTCAGGTATCTCAGGTGTGAGGGGTTTGATCTCAGAGCTGAAGCCAGAGCAGAACAACCTTCATCTGTGACGCCACAATCTCTCAACCTGTAGAGAACAATGACACAGTGTTAATTGTAGTTGAAGTGTGTGTAGTTTGTTATTGACTCTGGTCTCAGAGCAGGAGAGGAGATATAATGACAAGCATTGCCACAAACTGCTGCTGATAGAATCAGATTTCTTCATGTTGATGCTCAATGCTGCTGTTTGAAACTGTCATGTGCTTCAGGACTGAACAGACACACAGAGCTGAATGTGAGATATTGTTTCATACTGGTATAAGCACAGATCTGTCTGGAGAAACACTCACTTGCTCCTCTAATTACGATTTACAGTTGACGTAAAATGAAGATTAAAAATCATCAAAATCCCACAGACTTACATTGAGGAAATGTCCAGATGAGCCAAGACTATTCAAACTCCAACTGTCAAAATTCAAATATAAACAAACTGAAGACATTTAGACTCCATTTAACTGCCATTCTATGTTCTATTTCTAGACCATTCAAACTCATTTAAGCTTCCATTCTGTCTAATATTTCTAATCTATCAATCATCTATATGGCAGGGCTGCCAACTTTTGAGTTCAGCTTAGAGTGTGATTTTGGGGGCAGGGTTTTGATATGGGGAGGGGCTTATAGATGGGCGTGGCTTGGTGTGGAGAAAAATACAAACAAAAAATCCTTGCATTAGCAGAAGTGTATTAAGTATATATTGACTGTTGTAAGGTCCAGGCACTCGGCCCAAGGAAGGAATCCGGTGCTGGATGAAGGTTTCCTGCGTGTTCGGTCTTTCAGCGCGTAGAGTTAATTCAGTTTAGGTTAAACTCAAATCTGACTCCATTATTTATTTAATCTGACTCCATTTTAGTATGACCTCGAATTTAGGTTGAAATGCAAATTGGTTGAATGCCTTTTTAATTAGTATTCTTCTGACATTTGATTATTCTAGTTAACTCCTACTCTTATAGATTTTACACCTTTTTTTTCATCTCTACACTGTCAAAGTATTTAGCAACTCTGCTAATGCTAACTTAATTCTATATAAACTCTATAACAGCATAGGTCTATTAGTTACTAGCCTAAACTGGACGGAGACACGGAGCGCCCTGTAACTCACTGACCTGCCTGCGTTCACCATTCACACGGTGCAGATGGGAGCAGTGGTGCCCCCAGAAAATTAGAATAGGGGTGGCCAGATGAGGCCATAGTAAATAAATAAAGGGTTTCCAATATTGACAATATGATATCTCTGTGATTTCTGGGATTGTATCGATAACAATAATTACACAATATTTTGCTGAGTGTGTTATTGTGCGTAGATCTTATTTCTAATTGTGCTGACAGCTGACTCCTAAAGGTTTGTAACTCACTGACCTGCCTGCGTTCACAATCATTTAAACTGTTGATTCATTCAGGAACGAATCACTGTCATGTTGCTCAGAGACACAAAACAGTGCTGTGTTTGGAATGATTTTTGTTTTTACAAATAGAGCAAAAACAGGGAATATGTTGTCTAAAACATAAGTCTCTTGATATTAACTTCTTGTTTATTGAACTGTTGTATAAAATCAATATCAAAACTGTAATTATATGCTGACTTTTGGAGAAAAATGTCACTCTTCATGCGATAGTAACCATTTAAAGGGACAATAAGTAACTTTTTAGGTATTTTATTATCTAAAATCAATATTTTTATTCATAAATATGCCCTCAATGGTGTACAAATACCTATGCCAATGTTTAAACTAATCCTCGTAAATGAAGAATTTATTATCTTTATATACATGGGACGGGAAGGTCGACGGAGGCTTCCATGTAGTTCCGCCATCTTGCAAAACTATAATAGCAGAGAGGGACAAAAAGTACTAAGCCAACGCGTTTCCACAACGCGTTTTCGGTCAGAGCCAGAAACGCAGGTGCAGAGCAGTGAGAGGCGCTTGAAACTGCACCGGCAAGTTTAAAAGTCTGGATTGCATTCTTATTATGGACCATACATATGCCGCGCCACAGGAGAAGAAAACATCGTCGCCAAAACAGTCAAAAATAGAACGTAAAAGGAAACGTGAGCGTAGATTACAGAAAACAAGAGTTAATGTCGGGGAAGCTTTTTCTAGGTGGAAAGAGCTAATGCTTGATAAAGATTTCAAAAGAGACGCTGAAGTGGCCAGTTATCTTCTCGACAGGTAAGTCAGTGTTACAATCTATATTATAATATTTTTTTTTATATCTAACAATGCACATTATTCAGAAAATATAACGAATAAAGAAGACATAACTACTAATTACAATATTTCATGTTTTCCACAGTCAGTAATTCATACTGTAACATTCGTTTGTTAGTTGTCATGTTGCAGTTTGTTTGAAATAGCACACCTGTTCACCTGAAGGAAAACTCGACGAAGTGCTATTAGAAGACATACCGTCAAAGCTTTTTGGTACATATCGCCTACCGTAGATGCAACGCGCATTTGAAAAAGCGAGGCGCTGGAGAGCAAAATTAGTTTGAATGCAAAATACAATTTCACCACTAGATGGGAGTAATTCCTACTTAGTGTCCCTTTAAAAATATATAAATTATATAGATCTATAAATTTTCTGCCCCATATCTTGAACATTTCTATAATTCTAAATTTCCAGTGAAAGAGCACATTATAAATGCGTATGCGCACTAGTCTAGACCATCACGTGATGTATGCGCACACTCTGTGTTTTGATTGGACGGGGGAAAAGGGCAGCTACTCTGGTGGAGCAAATATCTGCAAATCTTTCTTGTTGGCTTTTTTTTCACTTAAACTATTGTGAATATACATTCTGCATTTAAATTAATAGTGCCTACCGCAAACCATCCTAGGGCTGGCCAGAGTTTATACAGTGGTGGTCCGTGGATGGGAGGGAGAACGGCTGACTTCAGTTTATGGGAATAAATTGTGTATTTCCCTCACAATTGTCACAAAAAATCACTTCACTGTCTGTCTGGTCTCTCTGCGCATTGCTTTGCGAGATCATGAGGCATGATATTTTCCCCTCACTGCTGCACGAGTCCGCGTGAGAATATGGGGGTGTGAGAATTGGGTCAATTGTGTGAGTCTCACCCTGAATGTGTGAGAGTTGGCAGCTTTGTATATGGGGCAGTCGTGGTCTAATGGTCAGAGAGTCTGACTTGTAACCCACAGACAGGGATGTACTGGTCATCAGGAGTAAAGTGATCAACAACACAAGTGTCTTGATCCATTCAGATGTGACACAGAATTGTGTTTTACAGTCGTGTGATATGAGAACATTAAAGCTTCTGTAGCGATGCTGGCTGAAAACACACACCACAATCTAAACTTCATGACGAGGTCAATTGGAAAATGACAAAACATAGACTTGTTAATTCATCATCATAGTAATTTAACTTGCAGTTATTAACACTGTACAATAGAGATGTATTTATTATAAATGTTACTGTTATTAGCCTGCTTAAATATTAAATATTACCAGTAAATAAGTTCTTAAAGGACAGTTCATCCAAAAATAAAAGTTCTTTGGAAAATAAAAGAAGATAATTTCAGGAATTCAAGAAATTTTTGTCCATACAGAAATCAAGGGTAACCAAAATGGTTTGGTCACATTCTACAAAATATCTTTTGTGTTCTACAGAAGAAACTAAGTCACACAGGTTTGGAACGACATGAGGGTGAGGAAATGATGACAGAATTTATTTATCAATAGATTTCCTGCATTCTAGCTCAAAATCAATGCTTTACTGTCAAGTGCATTTCTATGTGACACAAATACATTATTAAGTTTGTTATATTTGTGATGAATTCAGTAATATCTATTATTATTTGCTCCAATTAAAGGCCCTGTCACCCAGCAATATATAATCTTTATAATCTTACCACAGTTTCTCCAGTTTACAGAGAGGATCCTCCAGTCCAGCACAGAGACACTTCACTCCCGAATCTCTTATTTTATTCAGAGTCAGATTCAGTTCTCTCAGGTGTGAGGGGTTTGATCTCAGAGCTGAAGTCAGAGCAGAACAACCTTCATCTGTGACGTCACAATAACTCAACCTGTAGAGAACAATGACACACTCTTCACTCTCTCAGATCAGATCAGTTTAGCTGTGAATCCATTAGTAAAGAGAAAGAACAAATCAATGTGTGATGAATCACTGGACTGACATTAAAAACATAAAAAAAAACATGATCATAAATAATTTAAAGCATCATTCAAAAATAAAAATTATTTATTTTACTGTCAGGATTTTTAACCAAATACAGGCATGTGATTGGAAACATTAGGCAAGGCAGGTTTATATATATAGCACATTCCGTACACAATAGTAATTCAAAGTGCTTTACATAAAAGAAAGTAAAATAATAATGAAGAAAAATAATGACAAGAGTAAAACAAGCAATTTTAAAACTTTTAAAATTATTTAAAAAATTTGTACTTATTTAAAATGAATTTAAAACAGTTTGAAAATGATTTTACATAAAATAAAATAAAATAAAACCAGTGAAAATATAGTGCAATCAGTTCGGACATTGCACAGTGCTCATTCAATAAATGCACAGCTAAACAGATGAGTTTTAAGTCTATATTTAAATGTGACTAGTGTTTTAGCACATCTGATCTCTTCTGGAAGCTGATTCCAACTGCGGGCAGCATAGTAACTAAAGGAGGACTCCCCTTGTTTTGTGTGAACCCTTGGTATTTCTAACTGACTCCATCCTAGTGATCTGAGTGCTCTGTTAGGTTTATATTCAGTGAGCATATCTGCAATATATTTCGGTCCTAGGTCATATAGTGACTTATATACGAGTAAAAGTACTTTAAAATCAATCCTAAATGTAACTGGAAGCCAGTGTAAGGACCTGAGGACTGGTGTGATATGCTCAGATTTTCTGCTTCTAGTCAGAACATTACAATTATTAATAATTCTGAAATAACTTGTAACCAGTGTTGGGAGTAACGCATTACAGTAACATATTACTTTTAGCTGTAACACAGTAGTGTAACACATTACTAATCAATTTTCAGTAATATTTTACTCGGTACTTGTTCAGTAACGCTTTACAACACACTTTTAGCCCAAAATGTAATTGATCAAAGAAAAGAGAAAAGAATAAAACAGCGAGACATGAACGAATCAAAGATGCAGTAAATTAGTTCCATTTCCTGTTTGTGGTCAGTCAATAGCTGCGTGTGGTGTCCACGTTTGGAAATAAAGACTAAACGTCAGCTTCTGATATATTTGTTTAGTGATGTTTTTTCATTCATCTCTCTCTCGCTGGTGTAACTCTGTATTGTGTGACGTAGTCCAGTGAAGGTGTGTTTAGGACGGGGTTTACAGGAGTGTGTGAGGATACTGTCATGACACAGAATGATCTCGTCCTCTGTGCTCGAGGTCCGAGGCTATTAGCTCCGTCCGGCTCGCTGTTAGCCTCGGCTCACACTGGACAGTGGAAAAGAGGCTAATGAGTGAAGATAGCAGAAGACTGTACATTCACCAGATGGATGTGTGCGCATCTTGTCATTTTACAATTGTATATGGCATTAGAGTTTACATATAGTCCTGTTGTGTCTAATATGAATAGACCCAAGCAATTCACAGATATTGGCAGATAATCTCTTTACCTCTACCATACTTGTAACAGACTTGGATCGTTTGTGATTCTGGCTGTCATCCTGTCTTGTGTTGTCTTGATCCTTCACTTTGTCGATTATAAGCTCTATTGTTAGTAGTCTGGATCGCCCACAGTCATTATGTTACTCCTCTACTGGAGATAAAATACTCTGCAGTACATTTTGACATTTCAGAACGTTAACTTCTATTTCTGTAGTTATTTTGGTGAAAGTAACTCAAGAGTAATACTGGAGTCATGTAACGCATTACAATTCTGAGACAGTAATATTGTAATGGAAGGAATTACTTTTAAATGACAGTAACAAGTCATCTATAATGTTTTACAGTTTGGAAGTAATTTGCACAACACTGCTTGTAACGCTCGGCATAAAACAAGCTGACTACACAAATAAACTTTTCTGTTACCTCTTAATAGTGGGGTTTGAAGGAATGCAGGAACTATAAATAACCACCGCAATAAAGAATGAAGGCCAACCCAGCGTGTATTATACAAGAAGACAGAAGAGAAAAAAGTACTAGATATACACAATATATACAATAAATATATGAGGGTGAGTGAGTAATGTCCTTGGAAGACCAATGGGGCTTCTCGGGTCGACATTAACACACTGACAACATTATATTCAGAATTAAAAATATTTTTATACCACTTTTTAACCCTTTAACTGCCCCACCAAGAAAAAAGCATTTGAAAATATTTTTGTTTGCATTTCTTATCTCCTTATGTCATTAGTTACCACACTCAATGTATTTTTTTTCAACACTTCCCATAATTTTTAAAATATCGGCCTCTACCAAATGGTTGATATGTCACTTTATGGCAAAAGTACCGGAATTCATACACATACTATGGAAATCAGAAAATATGAACTATAATGAATGATCAGAAAGTTATATTTCTCAGCAAATAGTACATTCTGACAGCAGAAGATTATCTGGAAACATTAGCTTAGCTTTTCTACGTTTATCATAAAGTGACAAATCAACCATTTGGTAGAGGCCGATATTTTAAAAATTATGGGACGTGTTGAAAAAAAATACAGTTAATGTGTGATTGTGTAAAGGTGATCACCAGATACCAACCTTTCGTGAACTTGCTTACACTCGTTCTCATGGAGGGTCTCTGTGTGTGTGTGTGTGTGTGTGTGTGTGTGTGTGTGTGTGTGTGTGTGTGTGTTCGGTTCGGTCTCACCGGTGCAATATTTGGAGTCCGGGAGCAGGTTGAGAACAGCGCTGTCCTGTGACGAAGTCCTCAGTAAAATAATCCAATGGCGTCAGGTTATTTCCACGAGGAAGCGACTCAAAGTCACAGGTAAATACAGCAGGTAATAATGATCAGGCGATCGATCGCTAAATCCTAAAGTGAGCACATTGACGTCACAGGGATTCCCGCATCACGAGCGAACTCTCGCGAGAAGAAACAGAGTCCACAGTTCTCAACGGGGCAATACAAACACAGAAACGTTAACCCTTAAGGCGCCAGGGTTTTTTGGAAAAAAATGTTGTATTTTGGCATCAAGATTTCAAAAGCTTGTGACTTGAAAGGGCTTAAAGATAGAGATATACCGTCAATTAGAAAAATTTTGCATGATCGAAAGTTTACGTGGGGTGTAAATATACTAATCTAATTTGCATATTATGACGTCACCATGGGCGGCTATCTCGAATTTCATAATATTCAGGTAATATTAGATATTGAATTGATGTTTGAACATATTTACATGTTTTTGTGTGTGTATATGTCTTTTTTATCCTCATTCCAAATGATCAGAACAGAGGAAGCCAACAATAAAACAGGAGAAAGTACTAAATTATTACTATATCACTACACTATATAGTAGTAAAACACATGTGAACAGTAGCTTACTTTTTGATCAGTTCATCAGTAATATTCAGGAAATAATAGATATTGAATGGATGTTTGAACTTATTTGCAAGGTTTTTTTTATTTTTTTGTATTTGATTGCTGTTGTTGTTGTTTTTTGTCTTTTTATTCTCATTCCAAATGATCAGGGGAAAAAAAAACGAGAAAAGTAGTAGCCCAGCAAACAGGGGACGTCCCCCGGACGTTCCGAACGTCCGCTTAGGTCCGCAGTACGTCCGATTTATAACGTTCGCTGGCGGACGTTCGGCGGACGTCCGGATTTGGTCCCCTTTTGACGTTCGGAGGACGTCCGGATTTGGTCCGCTGGCGGACGTTCGGAGGACATTCGTCTGAGACAGTTTGAACGTCCCTGTTTCGTCCCTCATCTGCCATTTCCATTCCAACACTTGAAAAATGCAGTCCTTTATCTTTTATCATCAGACCTGACCAGTGCTGGGCAGTAACTAGTTACATGTAACTATTGCAAAATAAATGTAGCAATTTGTTAATGTAATGTAAAATGTAATTAAATCACAGTTAATTATGATATTGTTAATGATTACAAAGGGAGTTACATTTGAATATTTTCACACATACATATTTAAAATATGAGACACCAATGTTTCTGGAGTTGAAGACACAGAATATGACACATGCTTATTCCATAACTGTTTTATTTCCTATTTTGGTTTATGTAAATTATTTATTTATTTAATTTTATTTTTAGATTAACTGCCTTTTTTTCCAAAGCATTGTTAGATGCCAATGTTTCCTGTCATAGCTATGCAAAGATTTGATTTCAAAAACAGTATCATAGCTATTAAACTATATCTTATGATTTTAAATCTGTATTTAACCTAAAAAATATTGCAAAGTAAAAAGAGCTGCTAAAGTCCTATTTTGAGGTGGTTGTACTTTACAATTAAATTATAGTCTTAATTCAAGTGAAGAAGGATTCTAAAATCTTAGAGTAATCAGTGTTGAGTACCACTGTAACATTAACCCTGCCTGCTTTAAATGATTCAAAATAATCAACATTTGAAAACAATAGAAATTTAGAAAAGTAATCAAAAAGTAATCAAATGTAATCAGTTACATTACTTAAAGTCACTTGAAACAGTGACACTACATATTACATTTTAAATAATTTAATTTGTAATCTGTAACCTATAACATTTCCAAAGTAACCTTCCCAACACTGGACCTGACACCTTGCAACTCAGACAAAGAGAGTTGACAAAATCAACTCATATTGGATTTTAAAGGGTATTTTTGCCTAAAACAAAACTGTAATGATAACAGATTGCAAAAAAAAAAAAAAAAAATGTTTTGATTTGCTGATTGATATATATATATATATATTTACTATATAGATTTGAATACATTGTAAAATAAAGTTAATGTTAAATTAATTAATTTTCATTTCTGGAAAAAGAAAATAGGAGTAACTTCTGTAATGAAAAATGTCATTAAATCAGGAGTCTGTTTTCAGTATTTAAACATCAAAATCATGATGCTTAATCATGATGATATAAACTTTCAATAATATAATTGAACAGAGCTACAATTCGGTTTATGCATGAATGAAGAAAATATGTTTGCATCCCAGGAGCTCTACTAGAATGTTATAGAGTGAATGCCAAGGAAAACATGAAGAAAAAAAAGTGAAAAATAACACAGGTAAGACAAATTAATAAATTATTTTCATTTACGTATTAAACTGTTTATTTGTGCTATATAAATAAACTTGTATTGTATATATAAACTGTTGGTAAGACGACAAGAAAAGTTATTTAGGAAATAAATTATTTTAGTTATTACATTTAAGACTGCTACACTACATGGAGCTCTAATAAAAAAGTAATATAGCCACACTGGAGATAGGATCCAAGCAGCTGTCGATCAAATGAGCACATGACCGAATGACGTCACTTTAGGGCACGCGGCATGTATCCATGGCAACGCTCAGCCGCTAATGACAGTTAACGGTCATCTGGTGATTTCCTCAGACACGGCTTTGAGTTTTCGCTTTTGTTTGGTCAAAAAAGGTATTTATTCTTTTATATTATTAGACATTATAGATACCTTAACTACTGTTTATCTCCTAATGCTTACATTTGATCAAGTTTACCTTTTTAAACCTTTGCTGAAGTTGGCCCACGCAGCTGCTGAGGTTAGGCTATGTGAACACTTTCTAAGCTAACGTTAGCTTGTAAAGCTGAAATGATTAAACGTATATAATACTGGCAGATATTAAACTTAAATATTTAATTTCCATATGGTAAAAATACACACTGAGACGCCTATATGCGGCAAAAAGGCATGTCCGCTACATTTCGGACCGCTTGGTCTAAATCCAAACTGTCAACAGTCTTTACAAATCGTTTGTCAATGGATAAACGACAGTCCTAGATATATAAAGTCATAACACTACTGAATGTGTTCATTTTGTTGTTTTAGGTTAAAAGACAATGGGAAGAAATGCCATCGACTAACCACAGCTGACAACCAGAGACGCGGACACGCCAAAAACACACACACACACACGAAAGCCCTGCAACTTTACCATTGTTCAATTAAAATAAATCTATTTTGCTTCATACAACGTGTCTGTTGTCTTTGATTAGCTTAAAAGTACAATAAAATGACATTCAGGGGATTTAAAGTGAAAGTCCCCTAAACGTCCCGAATGTCCGCTGCACGTCCTGTGAACGTCCCCTTGAACGTCCGCGGGACGTCTTCGCGAACGTCCGCTCGACGTCAAGCGGACCCTACACGCTGACGTCCGGGGGACGTTCGCAGAGGCCATTTAGGGGACGTCCTGGGGACCTTTTTTTGTTAGCTGGGAGATTATTACTATATTACTGTTCCATAGTAAAATACATGAGCCTATTTTTTGATCAGTTGACCAGCTATCTGCCCAATCAGGCATCTATGTGACACAGTTGGTAGTTGTTGAGAGCATGGTTCCTCTCATTCATTGCATGACACAGCGCACCTTCTCCACACAGACTGCACCTGTACTGTCTGCCGGCCGAGTATTAGAGCGTGCGCGATCAGCAACAGCTCTCCTATGGACACTATGACCCCGTTCACCTCTGTTACCCGCTTCCCCGTTGAGCAAAGGCTCGAAACGATCGCTTGTTTGTGCTTCGTGAACACTCTCGCCTTGCACGGTGCACAATTGCGCTGCAAAGATGTACCGCGAGACACACGATCATTAGACGGCCTATCGTCATTTCCAAAAGGCAAATATTCCCCTTCAGAGTCAGAATCGGTGAACAACATTTGCAACATCCTCTTTGTATTAGCCATCTGGCGATTTTCTCTCATAAATCTCACGATTTACACTCACGCTATGAAATGAATTGCTTCCGCATCAATAACATGAGAGCTCGACACTTTGAACAGAAACAATGCATAATGTTGGTCTAGAATCAAAGTACTACGTGTCTGCCATCTAGTGGAAGGGAATACAAATGAGATATTACACCATATAAGGAACTACAGTCTATTTTATTAAGGGTGACGTCTTGTTGCAATTTTGCGACTTTGGCGCTTAGAGGGTTAATAACAGCTGTGCCACATCAACAATCAGATTAACATTTAATCAACAGCTTTATAAACGTATACCTCTTATGTGGCCGAGCTACAAACTATCTTCTGCTCATCAAGGCTGAATTTATTTGATCAAAATAAAGTAAAATAAATATTGTGAAATATTATTACAAATACAAGAAAAGTTTAAAATTTTAATATAAATTGTAATGTTATTTCTGTGATGCAAATCAGAATGTTCTTCATCATTATTCCAGTTTTCAGTGTCACGTGATCTTTTAGAAATCATTACAATTTATTTTAATCTCAAGAAACATTTCTGATTATTATCAATGTTGAACATTTTGCTACTTCATATTTTGTGTTGAAATGATGCACTTTATTTTTTGATAAATATAAAGTTTAATGAACAGCATTTATTTGCATTTATCAATATATTAATTAAATTGGTAAATGCATTTATTAAATAAAAATCATTTAAAATTCCTTCACACAGTTTTTGTCACTTTCATGAATGATGAATACAATTATTAATTTCTCTCTTTTTTAAAATCTTATACAAATGTTTGAGTCGTATCATAGTTTCCACAAAAATATTAAGCAGCAAAACTGTTTTGAACATTGATAATAATCAGAAATGTTTCTTGAGCAGTAAATCAGAATGATTTCTGAAGGATTGTGTGACACTAAACTTCTTTGTAAACAACAACAGATTTATAAATGTTTCTAATGATGAATGTTGTGTTCCCAAATGTAAATTAAAGCGTCTCAAACCAAGTGCAGCACTAACAGTGAATCAGAACCAGAAACAGTACAGTAACAGCAGACATGGAGCGTCACACTACAGTCTTTATAAACTCATCCCTGCAAATAGTCTCTTATGTTAAATCACACTATTCATTACACAGCTGAGCTTTATATTGATCTGTATTTATATGTACAGAGTAGTGGTGTGTGTGTGTGTGTGTGTGTGTGTGTGTGTGTGTGTGTCTGTGTGTGTGAGTGTGTTTCTCCATCACTCAAGGATATCAGAACCTGAGATCTCCTTCACTGTGAGATATTATTCATACTTGCAGATAGTACTCACACCTCAATGTACTGCAGTGCTTTACAAAACAGTAGGTAATAACATATTCTTTCTCTGATTCTATTGATTATAAACAGATGGTGTCTTCTAGTGTCCTTCCTTGTGTCTCTTCCTAAAGCCCCCTACACCTGCTCCTAATCACACTGAAGCTGCTGATCAGTAAAGCTGTTCTTGAAGCTGCAGGAAGAGACTCACGCTTCTGAGTTTGGGAACAATATGAGCTGCATGTGATTGATTCTCCAGAACATCTGATCAACACCAGGACAACACATATATATTTAATTAAACACATGTTAGACATTTTATTTCCATGTTTTGAATATTTTCTTATGTTGTCTTTAATATAAACACCTCTCTGAGCTAATATACACTGGAGTAAATGAGAAGAAATGCAGATTTGTACTCGGGTCGGTCTCCTCAAAAGCCCACTGTTCTTACTCTCTCACTTATCTGACTGCTTTCTTTAGTAATTTTGTCTGCTAACAGTCAAGCCTTTGCTAAAAAGATGAGCTATTAGCACTTAGTGTAACAGAATCCATTTAAAGGTGTTGCTAATGCAGAAACAGCTTTAACATGAACACAGAAGTCCACACATGAACAAGAAACAAAGACACACAATGTTTTACTTTCTGGATCTCTGGATCTTGATACAACTATTGTGTTTTCTGGCTGATTTGTTTTTCACTTCACAAATATTTTACAGTGTGTCATATATAATCTTACCCCAGTTTCTCCAGTTTACAGTGAGGATCCTCCAGTCCAGCACAGAGACGCTTCACTCCCAAATCTCTTATTTTATTCAGAGACAGATCCAGTTCTCTCAGGTGTGAGGGGTTTGATCTCAGAGCTGAAGTCAGAGCAGAACAACCTTCATCTGTGACGCCACAACCACTCAACCTGTAGAGAACAATGACACACTCTTCACTCTCTCAGATCAGATCAGTTTAGCTGTGAATCCATTAGTAAAGAGAAAGTACAAATCAATGTGTGATGCATCAATGGACTGACATTTAAAACATAAAAAAACATGATCATAAATAATTTAAAGCATCATTCAAAAATAAAAATTATTTATTTTACTGTCAGGATTTTTAACCAAATACAGGCATGTGATTGGAAACATTAGGCAAGGCAGGTTTATATATATATATATATATATATAGCACATTTCGTACACAATAGTAATTCAAAGTGCTTTACATACAAGAAAGTAAAATAATAATGAAGAAAAATAATAACAAGAGTAGTCTGGATCGCCCACAGTCATTATGCTACTCCTCTACTGGAGGTAAAATACTCTGCAGTACATTTTGACATTTCAGAATTTTAACTTCTATTTCTGTTATTTTGGTGAAAGTAACTCAAACGTAATACTGGAGTCATGTAACGCATTACAATTCTGAGACAGTAATATTGTAATGGATGGAATGAGTGTGTGTGTCTGTGTGTGTGTGTGTGTGTGTGTGTGTTCGGTTCGTCATCACCGGTCCGGGAGCAGGTTGAGAACAGCACTGTCCTGTGACGAAGTCCTCATTAAAATAATCCAATGGTGTCAGGTTATTTCCACGAGGAAGCAACTCAAAAGGCTTGTTCGAGATGAGCAAAATCTGCGCAGAACCGATTACCGGTGATCAGCGCGAGATGCATGCCGGTTAGAAAAGTGTCCGAGTTACGTCCGCCTTGCTCTGATGTCACGCGAGCGCAAGGCGCACGTGTTGGATTCTGCAGTCGGGCGCAGTTTTTTTTTTTTTTTTTTTTTTTTATTAAATGAAAATAATTACAAACATACAAGGCATTAACCAATTAAGCATATTCTCGTATACTACAGTAAAGATTGAGCAAAATCAGCAATAAAAAATAATAATAAAAAAAATATAAAAAAACATAAATGAAAAAAAAAAAAGAAAATTTAACGGGGCCATTTCAAATTAACTTAAATGTTTCAAGTAAAGTAAATAATTTAAGGCCTTTCCTTTCCTCCACAAGTTTAAGAGATTTACTTAGAAGATTCAACTCATTCCTCCAATGAGTCAAGGTAGGTTTGGTTTTATAATACCTGCATTTATGAATGAAAAAATTAAGTACAAAATCCACATTCTTATTTTCAACAAAAACACCAAAAATAATTGTCTTCACAGATAAAGACAATACAATTTCCCTGGACATTAGCCAGCTCTGCATTTCTCTCCAAAAGAAATGGACTGGGTCACAGTAAAAAAAAGGTGTTCTAACGATTCAATGTTTTCTACACAGAAGACACAATTATTTAGATCGAAATTGAATCTCAATAACAAGAATTCATTTGTTGGGTAAATTTCATTTAAGATTTTGAAGTTGACTTCTTTTACTTTAGGTGGGAGTGGAAATTAAATGTAATTTTTCCTTATTTTCTTAATTTTTTCCACTTCAAAGTCCTTAAGTATGTAAAACCTTTTTACTGGGTTGGGATAATATGTTTTAATCAGAAGATTCTTAATAACTTTGTTGTTGCATTTAAAATCACAAAAATCCAAACCTTCAATGCACTCAAAAAAATGACTCTTTGGCTGAACATGATTCTTTCATGGACAGTGGTTCCACATGTTTGTACCATGTTATTTGGACATGAATAAATCAAGTTATAAGGACTTGTCTACCTTTAGTTGAGTTTACTCAGTTTGCTTTAGTTCATCCTACATGAAATATCTGAGTAGAGATAATATGTTTACATCATGTAGAACCACTGTCCATGCAAGTTTAGCCAAAGTGTTATAAAAACATTACCAAGTAAGATATAACTTTTCTTTACACATGATGTTAATTGTTTGCAGTTTAAGGATGTTACTATGTGTACATCATACACTAGCACTCTCATTAAAGTTGCTTTTTTTTTTATTAAGTATTTTAGACGTTCTTTTAACCAGGTCCTCAACCCAACCACAAGCTCCACACTTCACCACAATGGTAACTCGCACAAAATACACCAATATAAAGTCTTTTAAAATGGCCACATAATAGAGCATTATACATGAAAAAGTCTCCTTATTATCACATTTTATTAAAAACTGCATAAAATAACACTTTATTTCAACATTTTCTCTCCCCATATCCAGTCCTGTGCAAAGCATGATGGGAAGTGTAAAACTTATTTTGAGGGACTTGATTGAAACATGTTCTTTCAAAATGAAAACATTATGTTAAACCAACGAGAGACAGTTTTAAGTCAGTTTAACATGACACAATCATGTTGAAATGAAAAATAGCCAAAATGGCATTAATTCAACATGAATTGTTCAGGTAAAGTGAACAAAACTAAAAATTCATTTTTTTGAGTGTGCAGAACTGACTAAGGACAGGGGAGACGGCAGAGTATCGAGTGTCTTCTCTAACCATTGCTCTCAAAGAACTTGGTATGGCTTTTAGAATTCTGTCATAATACTTAACATTACATTGAAGTTGGTATTTTTTACAGAATTCCTCATGTTGTAACATGTTTCCAGTCTCATCCATAAAATGTGCAACAGCCCAAATGCCCTTGGATCTCCATTCCTCTATATACACAGATTTTCTGCTGAGCCGTATGTACCTGTTATTCCAAACTGGAGTATTATGTGGCGTAAAATTATGGTTATAGATTAATTTCCAATAGAGAAGTACTTGCTGATGGAAAGCAGAGAGTTTAATCGGTAATGAGCTACATTCAAAATCACAACGCAGGAGAAAGTCTATCCCACCCATTTTTAAAAAAAATCATATTCGGGACAGTGAACCAAAAGGAATTTCTATTTGTCAGATAAGACTTTAACCACTTCAGCTTCAGGACACCATTCATAATATCAAAATCAATCGCATTCAACCCCCCGTCCTCATAGTTTTTAACCAAATCAATCTTTCTTATATATTGACATCTATTCCTCCATATGAATTTAAAATTAACAGTATTTATCTTTTTAATCATTCTTGTTGAGATGGGTAATGAGAAAGCCGGGTAAATAAGTCTAGACAAACTATCCATTTTCGATAATAACACTCTCCCAAAAATTGAGACATCCCTCTGCAGCCACCTATAAAGAATAGACTTACATTTGTCCACATTGTTACAAACATTCATATTTTCAGTTGTTGCTTTATCTTTAGAGATAATAATCCCTAAATATTTAACTTCCTTTTTAATCTTTATGTTGTATAAGGAATGCGAATGATAATCATGTAATGCCAGAATTTCACATTTATTCATATTCAGCTGCAAACCAGATGCTTTTGAAAATTGATTAATAAATTGCATTGCTAAGGGAATTTGCTCTTCATTTTTTAGGAATAAAGTTGTGTCATCTGCTAGCTGACTTATTATAATTTGTCTGTCCATCATATTTAGACCTTCAATATGACTGGTTTTAATTAAAATAGCTAAAATTTCAGCGACCATTATGAACAGTAATGGTGAGCTACCACACCCCTGTCTAATTCCCCTCCTAATCTCAAATCTAGAACAAGTGCCATGTCCTAAAGCAACAGAGCTATTTATTCCATTATATAACATTCCAATCATATCTATAAATTTTCTACAAAAACCGAAATAATCTAAAGTCTTTAAAGGGGGGGTGAAATGCTCGTTTTCACTCAATATCCTGTTAATCTTGAGTACCTATAGAGTAGTACTGCATCCTTCATAACTCCAAAAAGTCTTTAGTTTTATTATATTCATAAGAGAAAGATAGTCTGTACCGATTTTTCCCGGAAAAACACGAGTGCCTGGAGGCGTGACGTGTGGGCGGAGCTAAAGAATCACGAGCACCAGTAGGCTTTTGTGTTGAGCACGTCTGGAAGCTGTGACACTGTGAGGACAAAACCAACCAAAACAAACCACGGCTAACAGTCAGATTCAGCGTATATTTATGATCCAGAATCAGATCCAGAGGCTGAAACTGAACAAGAGCAGCATCAGCAATCAGTCTCTATGTGGTATGTACTGAAACTGTATATATTTGCTTAGCGGTTTTGGAAAATGACTTAAGTTCCACTTTCTTTGTCGTCTTTTTTTTTTTTCTTTTAAGCTGTAGATGTGGAAAGTGCAGTTTGATGACAACATCGCATGTTGTTTACTTGATGTGCTTACACGCGGATAGCTAAGTTAATAACACAGAGATATTTGAAGCAGTTTTACTCACCGCCTGCGGTTCCAACACACGATCGTGACCCTTTTTTGTTGGGATTGCATCCTCCTTAAGAAATAAACGATGTGCAAATCCGGCGTCAAACTGGACCTTGTTGTAAAACAAGCATCTTCGAAATGCAGGGAACAAACACAAACACTTGCACAACTCCGTTGATGCTCTTTAAAAAAAAATAAACTCCATCCACTGGTCCCTTAATGCTGTTTCTCTTTTGGTAATCTGTGCAGGGTTGTCTTGCCCTGGCAACCAAAAACACACTTCTTTTGTGACATTTCGCGACGCTCTCGCTCTAATCAGTGAAGTGTGTTGTGCTCTCAGTGCTGTGCTATACGGGAGCGCGCGCTCTTCTTTTTCTCTAGTAAAGAGCGCGCGCTCTTCCGGCAGAAGTGCCCTCAGGACCCATATAAGGAAATTCCGCTCCATCTAACGTCACACAGAGCCATACTCTAAAAAAACTTTCCGAAACTTGTGACAAACCGGAAGTAGTGTTTTTGGAACAGAAATACTCCTTCAAACGTACAACTTAATTTTTTATACTTTGTCCATGTTTAGCATGGGAATCCAACTCTTTAACAATGTAAAAAACTCAGTATGCATGAAATAGCATTTCACCCCCCCTTTAAAATAAAAGAGTGTTCAACGGAATCGAATGCTTTATAAAAGTCTAGAAATAAAATAAATCCCCTTTCTTGAACCATCTGATTATAATCAAGCAAATCTAATACAAGTCTAATATTATTATGAATAAGCCTTCCTTTCAGAAAGCCAGATTGTGTCTCACTAATTATAGAAGAGATGCCTTCTTTTAGTCTTGCAGCAATTACTCCTGAAAGAATCTTGTAATCAGTATTAAGTAAAGTGTTTGGTCTAAGGTTGTCTAATATCCTTTTGTCTTTCCCAGCTTTAGGAATCAAGGTAATTAATCCTCGTTTCATGGTTGCCAATAATACTTTTTCCTCTATACATTCTTTAATAGCTTTAAAAACTAGATTTCTTACATCCTTCCAGAAGAATTGATAAAAATTAGTTGTAAGTCCATCTGTCCCTGGGGATTTATTTAAGGCCATCTTAGAAATAGAATCCAGTTCCTCAATTTTAAAATCCGAGTCACATATATCCATAAAGGAGTCATCAATGCAAGATCTGGAGTTCTTAATCTTATCAAACAGGATGTCGGCATCTACTGCCGAATAACGAGAGGAATATAATTCAGAGTAGAATGAGAAAACCTCTTTTTCTATACTTCTAGCATCTTTATTTTCTACTCCATTAATTATTAGACTTGTGATAGAATTTTTTATATCCATAAATGTTTGTTATAATAAGAAACTGACTTTCTACCTTTAAAACCACCGTTAGCCAGTGACCATCTCCATCGTTTCTATGCGTTATAATTTCTCCAGGGCATCTATTAAAACAAATTGCCACACCTGCCGAGCGATTGGAGCCATGGTTAAATAAAATCTTGTCTCCCCATTGGTTAGTCCAAAAAGCTAAGTCCACATCAGCCGAATGAGTCTCCTGCAAAAATAAACACTGAGATCTTTGCCCCTTAACAAAAAAAAAAAAGTGCTTTCCTTTTCACAATGTCTTTCAGGCCCCTAACGTTTAATGAACCAAAAGAAATGTCAACACTATCCATGAACAGCAAACACAAAAAGAAAAGAAGTAAACAGTAAAATGTAACACTTGTTTACTCCGTCCAGTTAGTGATTTAACTTAAACCTTAATAGAATTATAATGTCCCTTTACAAGCGTTTCCATTATATCACAGTCATATTTAATTATTTCACCCTTCATCTCCAATCCGACGTCCATCTATGTATCCATGTGGACCCCGAAAAAAGCCAGTTTTCCAGCGTGCCTCGCTTGTTCAATTTGCGGCCACAAGCGTCTTCTCTCCTCCCAATCCTCCTGCGGCAACATTTCAGCAAAGCGGATGCCTTTATCCTTGCAGACCTGCGAGTTCTTGGTCCGACGCCAGATTTCTTCCTTCATCCATCTCTTTGCAAATAGAATGACAACGTGTCTGATCTTGTTATCTTTCTCCCTGTTCTATGAACGATGTCAACTGCATCCTCCACCTTCGACTCAAGATCTGGTGCGATTTTCCGGAGGATTTCGGTGACTTGTTCTCGAATGTTCTCATCTCTTTTTTCTTCCAAACCTTTGATCTGCAGACACCACCTCATCCTGTATCGCTCTTGCTCTCTCACTCTATTTTTAAGATCGTCGTTATCCTTGCAAAGCTGGTCGTTTTGTTTCTTCAAATCTTCAACTTTCTTTTTGCATTCTTTCATTTCCTCCACGTTGAACTGAACAGCTTTGGCTAAACTAGCAATCATGACGCTACTTTGTTTTGTCTGCTCCTTCAGATCAGCTAGTTGCACATCCACTCTTTTTTCAAGACCTAAAATTGCCCGTAAAATGGCATTGTTGGAAACTTCACTATCCTCACCGTCATCAGCTGGTTTGGGCTTTTTCTCTGCAGGATTTTTAACTGGCGTAGTTGGTAAGGAGTCGATAGTACGGTCCCTCTTGTTTAGCTGAGCGGTGTCCATAGCATAGTCGTGCTCCGTAACACAAGAGTCACCTTTCCCACCGACATCCCGCGGAATATTCTTTTCTTTGGAGCCCTTTATGAATTTGTCCGGTTTAATTAGTTTCTGTGCATCCATGACACCTATTCACAATGGACTTTCAACTACTTCAAACTAACTTTGGGACTAACTTGAACGAGTTCTGAAAAAAGCGACTGCTCAATTCGCCATCTTGCCGCTGATCAGTCGGGCGCAGTTGCTCCCCAACGACTGCGCTGACCAAAAGCACGATGGGAAACGGACTTGCTGACGACACAGCTTAATGCTCATTGGTTTAAACAACTGTGATGTATTGTTCTCTTTTAAAATGTTTGATTTTAAAACTCTGATATCATGTTTTGTGTGTTTATGTTATGTGTGAATATTACCAAACTATCTGAAAGTGCGATCTCTTTTTGTTATGCAATTTAATTTTTATAAAAAAAAATAATAAAAAATAAAAACACATATGTCTGAATTAAAGAACTAAATATTGATAAACACGTATTTGGTATGTAATTAAATGGGTGTCTTGTTCATTTTATTTATTTTCATATAAAAGCAACAGAACTTGAATTACATCCAGTTTATTAGCAACACTGTGCACAAGCGTGAATCCCGCGATAGCCATCTTTGATCTCACAGGTGTCAGATCCATTACGAGAAGAGAGATCTGTCCGGCTTGCCTGCGCTTTGTTCACTCCTCCTCTTGCTGCAGCCGCCTACTCTCGCTTACATTTCAGGCGAGGCGAGGCGCATCTCAAACAAGCCTAAAGTCACAGGTAAATACAGCAGGTAATAATGATCAGGCGATCGATCCCTAAATCCTAAAGTGAGCACATTGACTTCACAGGGATTCCCCATCACGAGCGAACTCTCGCGAGAAGAAACAGAGTCCACAGTTCTCAACGGGGCAATACAAACACAGAAACGTTAACCCTTAAGGCAGGGGTGCTCAACCCTGTTCCTGGCGATCGACTGTCCTGCAAAGTTTGGCTCCAACCCTAATCAAACACACCTGCCTTTAATTTTTAAGTGAGCCTGAAGACCTTAATTAGTTGCTTCAGGTGTGTTTGATTAGGATTGGAGCTAAACTTTGTAGGACAGTCGATCGCCAGGAGCAGGGTTGAGCACCCCTGCCCTAAGGCGCCAGGGTTTTTTGGAAAAAAATGTTGTATTTTGGCATCAAGCTTTCAAAAGCTTGTGACTTGAAAGGGCTTAAAGATAGAGATCTACTGTCAATTAGAAAAATGTTTTGCATGATCGAAAGTTTACATGGGGTGTAAATATACTAATCTAATTTGCATATTATGACGATCTCGAATTCCATAATATTCAGGAAATATTAGATATTGAATTGATGTTTGAACATATTTGCATGTTTTTGTGTGTGTATATGTCTTTTTTATCCTCATTCCAAATTATCAGAACAGAGGAAGCCAACAATAAAACAGGAGAAAGTACTAAATTATTACTATATCACTATATAGTAGTAAAACACATGTGAACAGTAGCTTGCTTTTTGATCAGTTCATCAGTAATATTCAGGAAATAATAGATATTGAATGGATGTTTGAACTCATTTGCAAGGTTTTTTTTTTTTTTTTTTTTTTTTGTATTTGATTGCTGTTGTTGTTGTTTTTTGTCTTTTTATTCTCATTCCAAATGATCAGGGGGAAAAAAACGAGAAAAGTAGTAGATTATTACTATATTACTGTGCCATAGTAAAATACATGTGCCTATTTTTTGATCAGTTGACCAGCTATCTGCCCAATCAGGTATCTATTAGGGATGTGCAACAGTGATCGAGTACTTGACCGCGACAGCGATGATCGATCACGTAAACGATGATCGAAATTATTATTAAAATTTTTTTTGATTGGTTATGGCAGCACGTTGGGCGACGCCCTGATCTCTGATTGGTTAGCGTCCCACTTGATGCCTCAAAAGACGTAAGAAGACATAAAGTCACGTAGTGATGGCTGGCTTGCCTTTGAGAAGAACGATGAAAAAACAGTTCAGGGTAAGCTGTGCAGCGCCAAGCTGTCACACAAATCTACAACAAATACAATCCGCTATCATCTAAAATTTGTACATAAAATATCTGGCGATAACTGAGCTGCAACTCAGACGAGCATTGAATCACCTGCCGTAAGACCTAAATGCAACGCTGGCAAAACCGAGAAGACGACAAAGCTATTCGCTGAAATGGTGGTGAAAGATTTGCTGACCATTAGTTTCAGGGACAGAGAAGGTTTACTTGTCCAGTGGTACCTGGCTGTTCCTGCAACATCTGTTCCAGCGGAGCGAATTTATTCCACTTAATGTGAACAGACTGCGCACTCGGCTCTCATCTGAGCACGTAGACCGACTTATCTTTTTGAATAGACATTTGAATGTTTCACCGGTCGTGGTAAATATAATATCCATTTTTTTTTTTAATAATATTATTATTTTAGTTTTGGGTTTTAGCCATAGTTAAAATATCTAGGCTATTTGGTCTCTGTTTTATAAATTATAATAGTTGTTTGGTTAAACTTGGTGAACTTTTTTTCTTTATCTTTTAAAAACTACGTTTCACCGCTGGATCAAAATATGCTGCTAAAGTTATACTCGAAGACAATTTTTTGTTAAAAAAATGCCGTTGAATAAAGTAGCAAAAAAAGAAAAAGTATCTTTGTGTGTTAATTTTTAAATCACAGACAAATAATGAAATGGTCTTTATAAAATAAAAATGCACTGGATATATTTGTAGCCTAATTACATTATATTCGTAGAGATGACGAAGATCAAAATTATTTGTTTGTCATAGTTTTATCTTAAATATATTTTAAATCTTATAAATTAAATATTTAGCAATAATCAGTGATTTCCATGCTGTTAAATGATATTTTGGTTGATCAGAAAATGCAAATTGAATACAAAATATTAATTAAATATTAAAATACATAAAAAAAATAACGATAGTGACACTAATGTGAATTTATTGTACTTTCGTGTCTGTAAAGCACAATCCGATCGAGTTACACTTTCGGTCAAGTTCACATCTGCATCGGCGAATTTTTTTCAGATAAAAGTTGCAAGAGCTAGTCTACGTCTGATTAATTAACATGAACAATTATGCTGAAATCGCTGCATATCATCAATTCGTTTCATGCTCATATAAGCAATGCCCGATAATGATATTGCTCTTAAATGTTTTATTTTTCTATTAATATTGATATTTTATTACTGATGTTATAATAATGCAGCCAAGCTTTTTTTTTCCGTTATATTTGTGGGCATAATTCAATTCATATGGCTTCGAAAACGCGCAGGTGATTTATGGAAAATAAAACTTAACTTAAAAATAAAACTTAATTACAACTATTACACTTAATAACGTAGATGAAAATATAGCACAAATCTGCCATACATTTATAATGAGAACTTTATAGGAATCTATAGTAAAATCTGTCCTTGTCCATCTTTCAGCGCGCTGTCATGAAAATGGATCAGAGGGAGCTCGCGCGCTCTCGCTCTCTCTCTCTCGCTCACTCTCTCTGTCTAACGCATAACTTAGCATCCTATTGTGCTGATACAAGTTGTAATGTTACGTTTGATATGTATCAGTTATCTGATTTATCATAGGATGTGTCACAGAATTAGCTTCCGTTTATTGGTATACTCACCTCAGGCAGACATTTCTTGCTCCTTTATTAATAACATTGCTTCATCATAATCATTATCTAACCTGTCCTAATCATGTGTTCATGTTTTCATAGACAGATTTTCATGTCAGATTTTTATTTTTTTTTCATTTTCATAACAATCTTCAGATTTTTTTCATTATATACATTATGGCCATGCCCCACCCCCCCTCTTATGTGTGTTCATTTCATGGACGGGAAGGCGACTGACGAACACCCTTACCCCGAGAAATGGCTCGACTACGATGTTCCGTTAAAGAGGACCCGCCGGGGATGAAAAGGTTGTCAGATTCGGGTAAGCTAACCTTAACTAGCTATGTGTTTGCTCGCCTAACGCTAGATTTATGAAGTCCGTTCTCTGAATACATATAAGATCAGTAACAAGCAGTTAACGAAGTACAACGAATTTTCCATGATTACCATTGTCCACCTATTTATTTAATATTTACGGTAGTAAAAGATATTATAGTACATTACAATAGCTCACATTATTCCTGCTGCTACAGAGATTGCAGGTGATAGCAGGCCAGTTAGCTACATTTCTCATTCAGATACTGACCTACGTTTGAACACTACAGTTAACAGTGTGTATACGGTTTTGTTTCTAATGCATCTCTCTCTCACAAACACAAACACACACACACACACAGTTCTAAGTTCGGGTCCCATCATATATTAATACTCCTGATATATTGTAATTACTACTAATGTAAAAATGTTTAATTATTTCCACAGATGTATTGATGACCGCCAGTGATGCAGTGGACAACTGTGAGGGTGATCAGATCCACATGCCCCTGATCTTGCTGAAAGTCACCAGAAGTTACCTGCTGTGATAGATATTTTTATGAACCTTTACAATGTCACCAAAAGTTACCTGCTGTAATAAGTTATTTTTATTAACCTTTACAGTGTCACCTGACATTACCTGCTGTAAATAGTTATTTATTTATCTTAATTTGATCTTTTTTTTGTTTTTGTTTTTTTAATTTCTGATTTGAAGGAATAAGTCATGTCAAGTTTGCTCCGATCACGATCTGCCAATCGTTATGCGCATCTCGTCAGTAAAGCCGGTTCTCTTCAGCATTTATTGGCGCATCTTCTCAGTTAACAACGGCTCTGTGTAGTAACAGCTGCTCTATGTGAAATCACACACCTGATGGAATTAACCGCTGATTAGAGAACCGGCTTTACTGACGAGATGCGCATAACGATCGGCCGATCGTGATCGGAGCACCCCTATTTATTACATATGGAAATTAAATGTTGAAATTTTATAGGATGGTCAGTAGGAGGTGTCTCTTGCTTCCTGAAAACAACAAACACTGATCAACAAATCACAAATGATTTTATACAACTTATATTAAATTATCCATGTATTAAAAAACAAATCACAGCCTGTCTCTTGTTTAACACAACTGATTTAAAACAACTTATTTCATATAGTTAGTCTTCACCCACATCCTCTACATCCCATCCCAATTACCTAATATCCTATCCTTAACCTAATTATTCTCATTCCTGTTTATTTACAAAGCTGCAAGTATCTTGTGGAAAGCAGCAGGTAGCCTGTCTAAAACTCATCTGACACGAGGAAGCATACACTTAAAATAAAAGGTTTGTAGTCTAGCTACAGTCTTGGCACAGAATTGCTCACTGTGTGGCACATGTAACTTGCTGTGATGGAACCCAGATGAGCAGCTTACAGGTCCTCAGCCCTGTACAGAACATGGCAAACCTAAAATACATTTCAAACATTTTACAGTTGTCATATTTCAGAATCATTCATTATTATTATTACACTTGGCGTTTACCTACATTATTCATTGATTAGACTTAATGTACACCTACCAAATCCTACCTTTACCTTACCTTTTGCATATACACTGTGCAGAATTAAGAGGCAAGTTGATTTCCTGATCATATTTTTTGGTAAAATTTACCAATTCCAAACCACACCAATCTTAACTATTAATTTTGCATGTAATCTTTTATAAGTGATATCTTGTTTTGGCTTGTTTTATTTGTAAAAAAAAATCTGCCTAATAATTATGCATACCTGGATATACAGCGTTTTTCACTTCCGAGTTCCAGCCTCCTTTTCTAACGTGTAATTGATAAACGTTCACTTACCTTACTCCACTGTACATTTAAGTTATTAGACAAAATACTTAGTCTGATGATGGTCATCAAACACGTTAATATACTTTTAAACATTTATAACTTTGTGTATGTTAACATCACACACACACAAAACTAAACAGCACCATGCTGAGAGGTTTAGACTGCTCGACTGGCTGGTTGCACGTTCAATTTTAAAAAGATGAAAAAACCCTCGCTGTGTAACAGTACACGACCCACTGTCTCACTATGTAAATACTGGTAAGCTTCGTTACATTTTTTTTAATTTTTTTATAATTTTCCCTTGCTGCTCCATCAACTCCTGACAGGGCAGTTAAATATATAGGTTAACTCTGGCCACTTCTTCATATCGTCTAACATTACCCACGTTAACAGCGACGATGGATGGGACAATTTGAGACCATTTGATCGTCGTAAGACGTTTTCATCGTGCTACCAATTTATAACATAACGTTATTTGTCATTTCGCCACAGTTATAGCTAGCTATAAACAATCTTACAACTGCTAAACTAGTAACCGGACGTGCCGTATCGGTTTAGCAGAAGTCGGATGACAAAATGCGGAAATGCGAAATATTAAAAGTGGGCGGGGCGAAATAAGGTGAATAGACTCTACTGAAGTTCGCGATTCAAAGAAGTGCAGCGTCGTCAGAGAAACAACGCTCGTCGCAATCTTGTACTTTTACTTTATCAAGTGTGGGAAGTTCGGATCATTATACCGACTCGTACTTTTGAGTCGCGTTCAGCAAAATGAACAAATCTTTTTTCGAGTTATTTCGTTCATTTTAGCAAAATGTAATTAAAATGTTACGTGTTACTTAACCAACACATCTAGTACTTACGCAAACGTTGATCACACTACAAACAATACAAAAATAAAATGTTATAAAGATACAGAAAAGATTAATTCATTCTTTAACTGGGTCTTCAGTCTGTGATTAACTCACCTCTTTTCTGACAAGTCTTCGGGTTCAAGTCATTCCTTAATCATGTGACAGATCCATGCGCTATTTCTGACATTTCTACTGTGTTTTTGTTACTGTTTCTTGAGGATCTGTGGTGTTATTATTTTATAAATAAATACAACCTTTTTATAAATAAAATATTGATTAATTTGTCTTTTTAACTGTCTATCAGTAAATAAACATTAGGCTATACAATAATATAATAATCCAAGTATTTATAGCCTAGTTTAATTTTTAATCCAATTTTGAGTTTGCTGGTATAATTATTGCTTTTCCCAGCAGACTTGACAAATTGGTCTTATATATGTATAAGATGCTTGCTCAAAAAGGACATAATAACAATAAATTAAAAGCAAATACCATTTTGAATCCTTAACAAGTTACATTACAGTTCTATAGTCTAATCTGAAGGGTGAACTCAAAAGACATAAATCATACAACAAGGTAATTTTTGAAGATTAGAATCCACTGTAAAAAAAAAAAAAAAAAAAAAAAATATTATATATATATATATATATATATATATATATATATATATATATATATATATATATATATATATATATATATATATATATATATATATATATAGTATTGTTCAAAATAATAGCAGTACAATGTGACTAACCAGAATAATCAAGGTTTTTAGTATATTTTTTATTGCTACATGGCAAACAAGTTACCAGTAGGTTCAGTAGATTGTCAGAAAAAAAACAAGGCCCAGCATTCATGATATGCACGCTCTTAAGGCTGTGCAATTGGGCAATTAGTTGAAAGGGGTGTGTTCAAAAAAATAGCAGTGTCTACCTTTGACTGTACAAACTCAAAACTATTTTGTACAAACATTTTTTTTTTCTGGGATTTAGCAATCCTGTGAATCACTAAACTAATATTTAGTTGTATGACCACAGTTTTTTAAAACTGCTTGACATCTGTGTGGCATGGAGTCAACCAACTTGTGGCACCTCTCAGCTGTTATTCCACTCCATGATTCTTTAACAACATTCCAAAATTCACTCACATTTCTTGGTTTTGCTTCAGAAACAGCATTTTTGATATCACCCCACAAGTTCTCAATTGGATTAAGGTCTGGAGATTGGGCTGGCCACTCCATAACATTAATTTTGTTGGTTTGGAACCAAGACTTTGCCCGTTTACTAGTGTGTTTTGGGTCATTGTCTTGTTGAAACAACCATTTCAAGGGCATGTCCTCTTCAGCATAGGGCAACATGACCTCTTCAAGTATTTTAACATATGCAAACTGATCCATGATCCCTGGTATGCGATAAATAGGCCCAACACCATAGTAGGAGAAACATGCCCATATCATGATGCTTGCACCTCCATGCTTCACTGTCTTCACTGTGTACTGTGGCTTGAATTCAGAGTTTGGGGGTCGTCTCACAAACTGCCTGTGGCCCTTGGACCCAAAAAGAACAATTTTACTCTCATCAGTCCACAAAATGTTCCTCCATTTCTCTTTAGGCCAGTTGATGTGTTCTTTGGCAAATTGTAACCTCTTCTGCACATGCCTTTTTTTTAACAGAGGGACTTTGCAGGGGATTCTTGAAAATAGATTAGCTTCACACAGACGTCTTCTAACTGTCACAGTACTTACAGGTAACTCCAGACTGTCTTTGATCATCCTGGAGGTGATCATTGGCTGAGCCTTTGCCATTCTGGTTATTCTTCTATCCATTTTGATGGTTGTCTTCCGTTTTCTTCCACGTCTCTCTGGTTTTGCTCTCCATTTTAAGGCATTGGAGATCATTTTAGCTGAACAGCCTATCATTTTTTGCACCTCTTTATAGGTTTTCCCCTCTCTAATCAACTTTTTAATCAAAGTACGATGTTCTTCTGAACAATGTCTTGAACGACCCATTTTCCTCAGCTTTCAAATGCATGTTCAACAAGTGTTGGCTTCATCCTTAAATAGGGGCCACCTGATTCACACCTGTTTCTTCACAAAATTGATGACCTCAGTGATTGAATGCCACACTGCTATTTTTTTGAACACACCCCTTTCAACTAATTCAACTAATTGCCCAATTGCACAGCCTTAAGAGCGTGCATATCATGAATGCTGGGTCTCATTTGTTTTCTGAGAATCTACTGAACCTACTGGTAACTTGTTTGCCACGTAGCAATAAAAAAATATACGAAAAACCTTGATTATTCTGGTTAGTCACATTGTACTGCTATTATTTTGAACAATACTGTATTATATATATATATATATATATATATATATATATATATATATATATATCAAAGTGATGTCGCCGTCATAGAGATGACTCGTTCTTCCCTAGTCACATTCAAGATTCAAATAGTTTAAAAACGAAACATCACAAGACACCAAACAAAGAGCTGTTAGGTAACCTTTATGTATAGTTTGATATGTTTGTATGGTTTTCTCAGATCAGTGTTTTTACCCCGTCAGGCTCTGCTCGCGTTGGTCGTGGTTGATTTCAATCGAATGTTCAGTCAAAGTTTAATAAAACACAATAAAAGTAAAATACGCTTGGCGCTATCAAACATAAACAGTCATGGTGATTTGCATATTTTGTATCAGTTTATTTTGTGACAGTGACCACATAGCAAGATTGCACCAAATGACAATATGCACAGAATGTTCCATAATAATAATTGTCTGGTGACTCGTTACTTCTTAATGCATGAGAGTAAGTCAGTTAGATAGTCAGTTAAATTGTCAGGCCTAACTTAGTCATTTACACGTGAAATGACATGGACGCATTCTGTGCATTTCATTCACAATTTGACTTTTCTTTTTTGAGATTGAGAATAACAGACACACATAAGTGTTACTTTTGAAGGCAGGGAAGAGAGCAGTGCCAAGCCATGAAAAGAAGTAAAGATATAGGGTAATTTATTTATTCAATGATTTATTCTCAAATTTAACTTAATGGATATATACAGGGATGACAAAAAACTAAATTAATAAAAAATGTGCTTTATTACTGCATTTGTTTACGAGTTTACTAACTTTATTCAAGTAAAAAAAAATTATAAAATCAATAGCATTTACTGTAGAATTTTGCTTTTTTTTTTTTTTTGAGTCACTGGTGGCCACCCCATTTGGAGGCAGTGCCCCAGCATGGCCCCCCCACTGAAAATGCTCTAGACACGCCCCTGCGCATAAGCCCCACCCCGATTAATCGATTAATCGTTTTTGAAACCTATCGATGATCGAAATGAGAAATTTCCCAAAATGCCCATCCCTAGTATCTATGTGACACAGTTGGTAGTTGTTGAGAGCATGGTTCCTCTCATTCATTGCATGACACAGCGCACCTTCTCCACACAGACTGCACCTGTACTGTCTGCCGGCCGAGTATTAGACCGTGCGCGATCAGCAACAGCTCTCCTATGGACACTATGACCACGTTCACCTCTGTTACCCGCTTCCCCGTTGAGCAAAGGCTCTAAACGATCGCTTGTTTGTGCTTCGTGAAAACACTCTCGCCTTGCACGGTGGCACCATTGCGCTGCAAAGATGTACCGCGAGACGCGCGATCATTAGATGGCTGATCGTCATTTCCAAAAGGCAAATATTCCCCTTCAGAGTCAGAATCGGTGAACAACATTTGCAACACATCCTCTTTGTATTAGCCATCTGGCGATTTTCTCTCATAAATCTCACGATTTACACTCACGCTATGAAATGAATTGCTTCCGCATCAATAACATGAGAGCTCGACACTTTGAACAGAAACAATGCATATTGTTGGTCTAGAATCAAAGTACTACGTGTCTGCCATCTAGTGGAAGGGAATACAAATGAGATATTACACCATATAAGGAACTACAGTCTATTTTATTAAGGGTGACGTCTTGTCACAATTTTGCGACTTTGGCGCTTAGAGGGTTAATAACAGCTGTGCCACATCAACAATCAGATTAACATTTAATCAACAGCTTTATAAACGTATACCTCTTATGTGGCCGAGCTACAAACTATCTTCTGCTCATCAAGGCTGCATTTATTTGATCAAAATAAAGTAAAATAAATATTGTGCAATATTATTACAAATACAAAAAAAGTTTACAATTTTAATATAAATTGTAATGTTATTCCTGTGATGCGAATCAGAATATTCTTCATCATTATTCCAGTTTTCAGTGTCACGTGATCTTTTAGAAGACATTACAATTTATTTTAATCTCAAGAAACATTTCTGATTATTATCAATGTTGAACATTTTGCTACCTCATATTTTGTGTTGAAATGATGCACTTTATTTTTTGATAAATATAAAGTTTAATGAACAGCATTTATTTGCATTTATCAATATATTAATTAAATTGGTAAATGCATTTATTAAATAGAAATCATTTTAAATTCCTTCACACAGTTTTTGTCGCTTTCATGAATGATGAATAAAATTATTAATTTCTCTCTTTTTTTAAATCTTATACAAATGTTAAATCTTATACAAATGTCCAGAAAAATATTAAGCAGCAAAACTGTTTTTAACATTGATAATAATCAGAAATGTTTCTTGAGCAGAAAATCAAAATTATTTCTGAAGGATTGTGTGACACTAAACTTCTTTGTAAACAACAACAGATTTATAAATGTTTCTAATGACGAATGTTGTGTTCCCAAATACAAATTAAAGCGTCTCAAACCAAGCGCAGCACTAACAGTGAATCAGAACCAGAAACAGTACAGTAACAGCAGACATGGAGCGCCTCACACTACAGTCTTTATAAACTCATCCCTGCAAATAGTCTCTTATGTTAAATCACACTATTCATTACACAGCTGAGCTTTATATTGATCTGTATTTATATGTACAGAGTAGTGGTGTGTGTGTCCATCACTCAAGGATATCAGAACCTGAGATCTCCTACACTGTGAGATATTATTCATACTTGCAGATAGTACTCACACCTCAATGTACTGCAGTGCTTTACTAAACAGTAGGTAATAACATCTTTCTCTGATTCTGTTGATTATAAACAGATGGTGTCTTCTAGTGTCCTTCCTTGTGTCTCTTCCTAAAGCCCCCTACACCTGCTCCTAATCACACTGAAGCTGCTGATCAGTAAAGCTGTTCTTGAAGCTGCAGGAAGAGACTCACGCTTCTGAGTTTGGGAACAATATGAGCTGCATGTGATTGATTCACCAGAACATCTGATCAACACCAGGACACCACATATATATTTAATTATACACATGTTAGATGATTTATTTCCATGTTCTGAACATTGTCTTATGTTTTCTTTAATATAAACACCTCTCTGAGCTAATGTACACTGGAGTAAATGAGAAGAAATGCAGATTTGTCCTCGGGTCGGTCTCCTCAAAAGCCCACTGTTCTTACTCTCTCACTTATCTGACTGCTTTCTTTAGTAATTTTGTCTGCTAACAGTCAAGCCTTTGCTAACAAGACGAACTATTAGCACTTAGTGTAACAGAATCCATTTAAAGGTGTTGCTAATGCAGAAACAGCTTTAACATGAACACAGAAGTCTGACTTTCTGGCTGATTTGTTTTTCCCTTCACAAACATTTTACAGTGTGTCATATATAATCTTACCACAGTTTCTCCAGTTTACAGCGAGGATCCTCCAGTCCAGCACAGAGACACTTCACTCCTGAATCTCTTATTTTATTCCTAGACAGATTCAGTTCTCTCAGGTGTGAGGGGTTTGATCTCAGAGCTGAAGTCAGAGCAGAACAACCTTCATCTGTGACGTCACAATCTCTCAACCTGTAGAGAACAATGACACACTCTTCACTCTCTCAGATCAGATCAGTTTAGCTGTGAATCCATTAGTAAAGAGAAAGAAAAAATCAATGTGTGATGCATCACTGGACTGAGATTTAAAATGTCAAAGAAAAAAAACATGATCATAAATCATTTAAAGCCTCATTCAAAGATAAAATAAAAATTCTTTATTACACTGTAAGGATTTTTAACCAAATACAGGCATGTGATTGGAAACATTACAATTATTAATGATTTTGAAATAACTTGTAACCAGTGTTGGGAGTAACACATTACAGTAACATATTACTTTTAGCAGTAACACAGTAGTGTAAGGCATTACTAATCAATTTTCAGTAATATTTCACTCCGTACTTGTTCAGTAACGCTTTATAACACACTTTTAGCCCAAAATTGAATTGTTCAAAGAAAAGAGAAAAGAATAAAACAGCAAGACATGAACGAATCAAAGATGCAGCAAATTAGTTCCATTTCCTGTTTGTGGTCAGTCAATAGCTGCGTGTGGTGTCCACGTTTGGAAATAAAGACTAAACGTCAGCTTCTGATATATTTGTTTAGTGATGTTTTTTCATTCATCTCCCTCTCGCTGGTGTAACTCTGTATTGTGTGACGTAGTCCAGTGAAGGTGTGTTTAGGACGGGGTTTACAGGAGTGTGTGAGGATACTGTCATGACACAGAATGATCTCGTCCTCTGTGCTCGAGGTCCGAGGCTATTAGCTCCGTCCGGCTCGCTGTTAGCCTCGGCTCACACTGGACAGTGGAAAAGAGGCTAATGAGTGAAGATAGCAGAAGACTGTACATTCACGAGATGGATGTGTGCGCATCTTGTCATTTTACAATTGTATATGGCATTAGAGTTTACATATAGTCCTGTTGTGTCTAATATGAATAGACCGAACTGACTGTCATCCTGTCTTGTGTTGTCTTGATCCTTCACTTTGTCGATTATAAGCTCTATTGTTAGTAGTCTGGATCGCCCACAGTCATTATGTTACTCCTCTACTGGAGCTAAAATACTCTGCAGTACATTTTGACATTTCAGAACATTAACTTCTATTTCTGTAGTTATTTTGGTGAAAGTAACTCAAAAGTAATACTGGAGTAATGTAACGCATTACAATTCTGAGACAGTAATATTGTAATGGAAGGAATTACTTTTAAATGACAGTAACAAGTCATCTATAATGTTTTACAGTTTGGAAGTAATTTGCACAACACTGCTTGTAACGCTCGGCCTAAAATAAGCTGACTACACAAATAAACTTTTCTGTTACCTCTTAATAGTGGAGTTTGAAGGAATGCAGGAACTATAAATAACCACCGCAATAAAGAATGAAGGCCAACCCAGTGTGTATTATACAAGACAGAAGAGAAAAAAGTACTAGATGTACACAATATATACAATAAATATATGAGGGTGAGTGAGTAATGTCCTTGGAAGTCCAATGGGGCTTCTCGGGTCGACATTAACACACTGACAAAATTATTTTCAGAATTAAAAATATTTTTATACCACTTTTTAATGTGTGATTGTGTAAAGGTGATCACCAGATACCAAGCTTTCGTGAACTTGCTTACACTCGTTCTCATGGAGGGTCTCTGTGTGTGTGTGTGTGTGTGTGTGTGTGTGTGTTTTTTTAAACAGTTAAATTTTCAAACTATTTAAACCATCATTTTCAAATAACAAAAATAGAGACAGAGAACATTACAACAACATAATACAAAAAAAGTGTTTATAATAAATTAATAACATTACCAAAAACAAAGAAGAATACAGAAAAAGGGCATTACTCACATGAAAGAAAATCTAAACATTTAATAAGGCAAAGAGTCCATAAGTTGTGCAAATTTTACAAGTTCTGATCACTTTTGGGTTAAGAGATGACGAGATTGTATTTAAATAATGTTTTATCTCATGCAAAAATACCAAATGAATTGGTTTACAGTTTGAGAATTTACATTCATGAATATAAAATCTGCACAGGAAAATAATTAGATTTATTATAAAGCAGGCATTAGAATCCACTTCAAAAAATCCAAATATAACAATTTGGGGATTCATAGAAAAATGTATCAAGATATTTCTTGAGATAAACCAACTAACATCTTTCCAAAGTTTCTGAGGGTAACTGCACGATCAAAACAAGTGAAGAAGAGTTTCAGTGTCATTCTGACAGAAAGAGCAATTCGTTTCAAAATCAGATCTGAATTTTTTCTGAAGGAAATTTTTGACTGGGTAAATATTATGAACTAATTTAAAAGATATTTCTTTTACTTTGTTTGTCAGGAAAAATGTATGCTGTATGGACCATATATTTTTCCAGTTTAAATGATCAAAAAGCCTATTCCAATATGAGATTGCGGGAGGGGCAGAAATTACGTTTTCAAGGAATAAAACTCTCACTTTATAATTTCTTCCTTTTTTTTCAGTGAAAAACATCTTGCCAATAAGTGTATTGACAAGCTCAGGATGAGACAACGAACCCAAAGAGAGAGTATTGTTTTTAAAAAGCATAAGTAACCCAGAAGGAATAGCATCCATTACTGTGGCAAATTCTTTGGGAGTTACCTGTATATTATATTCTGAAAGAAACTCTGCATATATTCCATGACATATTCCATTATTGAACCAGTTATTATAGAACAAAGATTTATTCTTAAACAAAATATACCTATTGTTCCATATATAACATCACTGAGGAGAAAAGTAATGTTTGTAGATGAGATTCCACGCCAAAGGACTTGTTGGTGAAAGTTAGATAGCTTGACAGGGAGATTATAAATATCATAATTACACATTAAAGCAAATTTTGCACCACCAAGTTGCGAGAAAGCATGCTGAGGGAAAACATTCCAAATAGAGGTGGGATTTTTAAGAAAATGATTAAGCCAATTTATTTTTATTATGTTATTTAGTGAACTAAAATCAATGAAGTTTAAGCCGCCCTTTTGTTGAGTATTTAGTATCACTGACTTTTTCAAATAGTGTGGTTTATTTTTCTATAAAAATTTAACTAAGATTCCATCGATAAGTTTACAAGTGTTCTTATCAAGGAACAGTGACTGAGCAGCATAAGTAAGGCGAGACAGACCCTCCGCTTTACCAAGCAATCCTCTGCCTTTCAAAGAAAGGTCTCTCTGCAGCCAGCAGTTAAACCGTTTCATTGTATTTATAACAATTGGGTCCAAATTAGCAGAACATCTAGAATTATCTTTGGTTATTTTTATACCCAAGTATGTAACACAGTTTTTAATTGCAATACCATCAATTGAAGAGCTCATACTTTCTTTTAACGGAAGTAATTCACATTTATTAATATTGAGACGTAGGCCAGAGGCTTTAGAGAAGAGATGAAGAGTACATAAGGCTGCAGGTATTTGCATAGATTCTTCTAAGAACAGAACAGTATCATCCGCTAATTAATTAATAATTAACTCTGTATTGCCAATACTGATGCCTTTTAGATGGCTTGCTTTGATGTGCGAACTAAGAAATTGTGTAGAAATTAAAAAAAGATAAGGAGATACTGGACATCCTTGTGTAACTCCACGATTCAAGAAGAATCTAGGAGAGGTACTGTTACTCAACTTAATGGAGCTGCTACTGTTCATATACAGCATTTTGACCATATTACAGAAGGAGTCACCGAAACCAATTCTATTTAGTGCTTGAAACAAAAATCCATGCTCTAATGTGTCAAATGCTTTGTAGTAGTCTAAAAATAAAATAAAACTTTCTTTTGGGAGTAAATATGAATAGTCCAATAGATCTAATATTAAGCGTATGTTGTTTGAAATATGTCTGTTTGGCAGAAATCCTGACTGTGTTTCATCAATAATAGAATTTAGGACACATTTTAATCTTTTGGCCAGAACTAAAGCTATTATTTTGTAGTCGTTATTTAATAAAGTAATTGGGCGCCAATTATCAATAAAAAGGGGATCTTTATTTGGCTTCGGAATTAGAGTTATTATTCCTTGACATAGGGTTGGAGGAAGAAATGTTTTCTCTATGCTTTCTCTAAAAACCTGTAATAGAAATGGTGTTATTTTTGTACTAAATAATTTATCGAATTCTGAGGTGAGTCCATCAGTGCCAGGAAATTTTCAATTTTTTAATGAATTAATTGCTTCTGCAATCTCATTTGTGGTAATAGGAGCATCACAAAAATCTTTATCTACCATATTTAATTGTTGTAGACTCGAAGAGACTCGAAGAAATCAGTTGCATCTTGGTGGCAAAATTTAGATGTATATAAAATTTAGAACAGAATTTTCCAATTACTTTTTGATCTTCATTTAATACTCCATCAATCATGAGTTTCCTTATTGTATTTGTTTTAGCTTGTTGTTTTTCTAAACTAAAAAAATAAGCAGAGCTTTGCTCGCCTTCCTCTAGCCACTTTCTGCGTGATCGGACGTAAGCTCCTTCAGCTTTATATTTGTATATTTTATCTAATTGTTGTTGCTGTTCAGCAAGTTCAGCTTTATCAAAATCAGTCATATCTTCCACATTTTTGGCCAAAAGACTAGCAATTTTACAGATAACACTACTCTCATTAGACTTTCTCTTTTTAGCCAAGTACTGAATTTTCGAAAACATTTACCAATTTCATATTTAGCGAACTCCCAGTTACTGCAGTAGTTATCTTCTAAATTTGCTTTGTTCCAAAAATTTGTAATAATGTCATCGATTTTAATTCTAACTTCATTATAGGTAAGAATTGAGTTATTGAGCTTCCAATAAGAGGGAGTACTATATGAATTAACATTAGATGAAATGGGGATGCGAATAGAAATGCTTTTATGGTCAGATAAAGGTGAAGGAATAATATCAGTTGAAATATTATTCAGCTCTTTAGAAGCAAGCCATAGATCAATGCGAGATTGGCACGAAAAAGATTTATTATTCCATGTGAATACTTTTAAAGATGGATGAGTTTCTCTCCAGCTATCAACCAAAGAAAATCTTTGCATGAACATCTTTAAGTAGGAATTAGAATTATTAGATTTTGGGGGCCATCTATCAATATTTGTCACGTTACGAGACGCTTGAAAGACGGCGAGAGAACCAATTGCAGGTAAGTGAGATTTATTCAAGGGATAATCCAATCGGGGTAAACAGTCCAGGCAGGGGTCGAAACCAAAACATCAATCCACATAAAAACAAGACACGAAGACAAGGCAAGACAAGGCAAGGATGACGGACATGAAATAACCTGACATTAAACAAGGACTCCGTAACATAGACTAAGACAGACTGGGTATTTATACACAGAAGGATAATGGGGAAACAGGAGACAGGTGGGGGGAACAATCAATTACGCAACAAGGAGGAAGGTGACCATATAAGGGAACAGGAAGTGATCTGGGACAGACACCGTGAGAAGGAAGACATCTAGTGGAACCCCGGGGAACAACAACCCAGACACTGTGACAGTACCCCCCCTCTACGGAGCGGCTCCCAGACGCTCCAAGACAAAACACAACACAGAGACCAGGAGGGAGGTGGACAGGTGGAGGCTCAGGGGGAGGGACGGAGGGCCGGAAAAGGAACACATGGGGAACAAACACCAGAAATGTAAACATAAAACAGGGAGACCAGGAGGGAGGGGGACCGGAGGAGGTACAGGGGGAGGGACGGAGGGCCAGACTAACTGAGGGGAACAGACAGAAACATAACAGAACTCAAAAAACACAAAACAGAAGTCCATGAAGGACATGTTGAGGCGTCCACCAGGGCGGAGCAGATGACCACCACAGCCGTGTGGTCAAGGCCAGAACCCTCCAGGGCGGAGCGGAAGGCCACCATGACCTTGTGGTCAAAGTCAGAGTCCTCCAGGGCGGAGCGGACGACCACCACAGCCGTGTGGTCACCGCCAGAGTCCCCCAGGGCGGAGCGGACGACCACCACGTCCTCGTGGTCACCGCCAGAGTCCCCCAGGGCAGAGCGGACGACCACCACGTCCTCGTGGTTACCGCCAGAGTCCCCCAGGGCGGAGCGGACGACCACCACGTCCTTGTGGTCACCGCCAGAGTCCCCCAGGGCGGAGCGGACGACCACCACATCCTCGTGGTCACCGCCTCAGCCTCCAGAACGGCATCGATCACCACATCGGGAACGACCTCGGGCACCGCCTCGGCATCGGGCACCGCCTCGGGAACTGCATCGGGCACCGCCTCGGGAACAGCATCAGGCACTGCCTCGGGAACAGCATCGGGCACCGCCTCTGCCTCTCGAACAGCAGCGAGCACCTCCTCGGGGAACAGCCTCGGCCTTGGGAACAGCATCAGGCACCGCCTCGGGAACTGCATCGGGCACCGCCTCGGGATCAGCATCGGGCACCGCCTCGGGAACAGCATCGGGCACCGCCTCGGGAACAGCAGCGAGCACCTCCTCGGGAACAACCTCGGCCTTGGGAACAGCATCAGGCACCGCCTCGGGAACTACATCGGGCACCGCCTCGGGAACAGCATCGGGCACCGCCTCAGGAACTGCATCGGGCACCGCCTTGGGAACTGCATCGGGCACCGCCTTGGGAACTGCATCGGGCACTGCCTCGGGGACTGCATCGGGCACCGCCTCGGGGACTGCATCGGGCACCGCCTCGGGAATTGCATCGGGCACCGCCTCGGCCTCTCGAACAGCAGCCATGACGTGAACCGTCTTGGGAACCTCTAGTATTCTTGATAGCGTAGCGAAATAATCCAAGAATGAGACAGCGGCCGTCTTGGGCGTCGGTGCTGAGCTGGTGGCCATCGGGTACTGTGGTGTGAGGCTGGCTTCCATCTTGCCTCGTGATGGGAGTTTGGTGGCCCTGCATCGCAGCGGCGCAGGGTTGGCGGCTATCTTGGGTTGTGGCGCTACCATGGCGGGCATGCGCTTCCTCTCACCTCTCCGTCCGCTATGGTGAGAGGGAGGCTCTGATCCATCCCAAAGAAGCCCCGGATCGAAGGGAGGCCATGGTTGAGAGTGATGCCGAGTCTCCTCTCGACCACTCCCTCCTCGGCGACCTCCCCTGGTCCCCCGAAAAACCACCAAGCGAGTTCCTTCAAAACCGCCGCTGTCCCGCTCTGTGGCTGGGGATGAGGCATGGGCAGACATACCTGCTGGTTCTCTGTATGACGGAGTCCTTCTGTCACGTTACGAGACGCTTGAAAGAAGGCGAGAGAACCAATTGCAGGTAAGTGAGATTTATTCAAGGGATAATCCAATCGGGGTAAAAAGTCCAGGCAGGGGTCGAAACCAAAACATCAATCCACATAAAAACAAGACACGAAGACAAGGCAAGGCAAGACAAGGCAAGGATGACGGACATGAAATAACCTGACATTAAACAAGGACTCCGTAACATAGACTAAGACAGACTGGGTATTTATACACAGAAGGATAATGGGGAAACAGGAGACAGGTGGGGGGAACAATCAATTACGCAACAAGGAGGAAGGTGACCATATAAGGGAACAGGAAGTGATCTAGTGGAACCCCGGGGAACAACAACCCAGACACTGTGACAATATTATTATCCAGAACCACATTAAAGTCTCCTCCAAAAACCAAATAAGAGTTGGGGTAATTATTTAACAATGAAAGTATACGTTCTTCCATTCTATAAAGAAAATCTTCATTTTCTTTTTGTTGATTAGGTCCATAAAGATTGGTAATAATAAACATTATGTCTGAGACTTCAAGTAGGAGGCAAATATACCGACCACCTGGATCACAGTCAGAAAACAGAATTTTCCCCTTAAAGCGATGGAGTAAGATACAGACCCCAGCTGAACTTGATGTTCCATGGGACATCCACAGGTCCAATCCCCATTGTGATCTCCAAAATTTAAAGTCATCTTTGACTGAATGACATTCTTGTAAAAAATAAAAATCTGAATTAAACTGTTTAAGGTATAGAAATATAGCTTTACGTTTAGTAGAATCTCTTAGCCCTCTAACATTAAGTGAGTGAATAGAAAGAACCATAAAGGAAAATAAGGAAATTAAAAAATTAAAATAATAAGCTAATACAAATAACTTGTTGTGATCGGACTAAAGAAATGTGCATAAAAACGAGCACAGCAAACAACAGTAAAAACAATATACTGATGTAGCATCCTGCAAAATAGGTGTAAAGAGTATTATCTTTAAGACGGTAATAACCCATAACAAACGTGTATCAAATAAACAAATAGCATTCAAGCGCCTGGTTTTCTATTAAGCTAAACTCAGTGCCACTTTAATAAAGTGCAACGTTAAACATTATTATCAGGGTTAGAGCTTAAAAGTAACAAAGTATTTGACTTGAGAACATTCACGTGGATATGCACTCTAGCTTATTAACCTAGAACTCCAGAATCGGCAAAAGTGCATCTCGACAGAGTGACGCAAATAAGCAATCAGAGGGGACACTCAGGTTGGTGGAAAAATTTCAGTGCCATCCACAAACGCTCTTCCTCCAACAAAGTATGCCTGCTTGTTGTCCCGACGTGCTTTGTCCACAAGAGGCCACAGTTTGTTCCTCTTTTCTCTATCTGTTGGGGAAAGATCCTCAGACAACTTTAAGTTGTTATTCCTGAGAAAAGGAGTCTTTCGCTGCCCGCCAAATGGCATCACGGTAAAAGCGCGAGGTAAACTGAAAGATGATCCCTCTAGGTTTGTCGCTGCTCGTTTGCTTACGCCCAAGTCGATGTACAGTATCAACGGTATAAGGAAGTTTATCCTTTGCTTCTTGTCAGAGCTGCTGACAGATCTGGATAACCCTCTCCCGAACATCCTCCCTCTCTTTTTCAGGGATCCCGTAGATTCTCAGATTCCAACGCCGTGTGTATCCTTCGAGATGGGATAAACGTTGTTCATGCTCAGATGATTTCGCCTCGACTTTCTTCACTTTTGTTTCCATCAGACCGAGCTGGCTTTTGACATTAACTTCGGCACATACAAACTCAACAGCTGTCTTTACGTCGGCTATCTGTTTGGTGTTTTCGTTTACAATCTCTTTCATACTCGCGATTGCTCGAGCATTCTCCGCCACCATACGTTCCAGGCCATCAGATCGATTGTTAATTAGAATCGAGAGATCTTTGAGTTGTGAAAGGATATTAGCAGCATCAATGCTCTCTATCTTTCGCTGTTTAATAACAGGAGACTTACATGGCGTTTTATCGCAAGCCGTTTTAGCATTTAAAACGTTGTTTTGACTTTCCATAAATATAATTTCGGATAGTCACATTTGTGATTCGCATAGTCATAATTATAATTCGACTAGTCACAATGACAATTAGAGATATCTTCAATTATAATTGCACTAGTAAGAAATCGGATTAGAGATATGTCTAAATATTTTATGACTAGTCAAAACTACATTTAAGATATCTGTAATTACTTTATAGATATCCTCAATAGACGCGTCATACATCCGCAAATGTAATTAGAGATATATCTAATTCAATTTCGACTAGTCACAATTATAGTTTAAGATATCTGAAATGATAGTCGAAATGCTGTTGTGTGACGTCAGAATAAATTTACTCAGCACCTCCCTGCCTACTCTGCTAACTGCTAAAAACATAATAAAAGTCTGCTTTTGTTGTCACGGAGAGAAAAGCTACTGGATGAGGTGCTTCAAGGATTATTAAATAAATCTGGATGTAGCCTTGTGTGGCAAAAGGTTTCCCGCGTGCATGTATGTATAGCGCTGTGTTTTAATTGAATCATGTTACAAAATAGACCAAATGCAGTGTAATGTTCAATAAAGGCAGAAAATCACAAACTGCTCGTCTGAATTTATTTATTATATATTTAGACAATGAAAAACAATGTTTATTTTTTTATTAAAGAAAGGTAGGCCGGCACCTTTAAAAAAAATAAAGAAAGGCCTAATTTGCAGCTTTTATCTTACCATTCATTCTGAATTTCTCCCAGAATTGCAAGATTTAATAACTGTGAGATAAAAAGTTGCTATTTCTTTATTAATTTCTATTTTAATTTATTTATTTATTTAGTGGCGGAAACAAGCTTCCATAAATAGCCCACAAGGTGGGAGTATTGTATTAAAGCGAGAGATCCATGATGATTATATTCTGCTGTGTTCAGTGATGAGCACCAATGTATTCTTTTAGGCAGGGGCTATTTGCATTAGGTGTAAATAGCATATTTTCTTAGCAATAAATGCTATTTACACTAAGTGCAAAAAGCAATGGATTATATTTACACTGTGTTAAAATAGCTAGATTTGATGCTATTTATACTACTTATTTGAAATAGTGGCAATTATCTGCACCTCAGTATTGTAGTACATTATAAAACAGTACGCATTAATAACTTTTTAGTTTGAATTTTAATTCAAATTTTAAATGGATGCCACCTTACTTGGACAATAAAGCCCTCCCTACACCTACCCTAACCCTACCCAATAATTATTTTCAACTTTTTATTTATTTCCTTAATTTTTATAGAAAATAAATGCCTTTCCGATACAATATGAGATTTGAAAAAGGAGAAAAAATGTTTGACAAAAGGCGGACGTGAATTCAGGTCGATTGCGTCAAAAAGCACGCATTTTAACCACTTATCCACAGCAGCTGATGTTAGAGTGCCGTCGTTTATCAGTGGTAACTATCCCAATTACATGGTGGGCGATAATGTAATTAGTCTCTGACAAGGCAGGCTTGCAGTGTACATAGACACTGACTCTTTTAACATTATATCAAATGTTGCAACAGCTTACATGAGGTTTATGCATGTGTTCGTTTGTAAATGAAAACTAACAAAATTTAATCCACAGCGTCTCAACATTACAACAAAAAACAGGACAAAAGCCTATTTAAGTCCTCTCTGTATAGCCTACCACTTTTACACAAGCTACAGCTACATTTTTATTTCAATACTTTTGAATTACTTCTGTATAAAACAGTTTAAAATCAACCAAAGATGCAGGACTTTTATTATATAACTCAGACAAAACTGTGAATGACAACAGTTTCAAAGCTAGGATTGGTTAAATAAAATGTTTAAGGCGGGGCTCAACAAATGTGTATTTGCATGCACATTGTAGATATCTATAAACGTATTTTGACTAGTCAAATTGTTAATTCCAGATATCTACATTGCAATTACGCCTAGTCGCGAAGCTAAATGCAGATATCTCCAAATATAGTTCTTGCTAGTCAAAAATCTGATTGGGATATCCATAATTAAATTGCAGATATCTTTAAATGAGTTTTGACTAGTCATAATTCCAATTCAAGATATCTACAAATGTAATTTGACTAATCATAAATGAATTGCAGATATCTACAAATGTATTTTGGATATCTTTTAAAATTTGGAATTAAAGATATCTTAAATTGTATTTTGACTAGTCAAATCATATTTAAAGATATCTTGAATTTGGATTACAACTAGTCAAAACTTATTTGAAGATATCTCTAATTGAATTATCACTAGTCAAATTGTTATTTGAGATATCTCTAATTAGAAGTTTGACTAGTCAAATCATATTTAAAGATATCTTGAATTGGAATTATGATTAGTAAAACTAAATTGAAGATATCTGAAAATATTTTTCAATGGAAGATTATGACTAGTCGTAATAGCATTGCAGATATCTGGAATGTGTATTATGACTAGTCAAAATTAAATTGTAGATATCTTCAATGCATATTATGACTAGTCATAATCACATTGTAGATATCTTAATTCCAATTACGACGAGTCATAATTGCAATATAGATATCTGGAATTACAATTGTGACTATCCAAAATTATATTTATGGATGGTCAAAACCAAGTTTTAAATGCTAAAATGGCTTGCCATAGCGTTTCGGGGAGAGGAGGGATAACTACCTCAGGAGGCATAATATCTGCACAATCCAGTTGCGTGCTTGAGCACCTGCCCCTTTGCCCCTTGGTGCCCAAAGTGCCCTTTTGTCAAAGCAAAATTTTCTCAATTTTTTTTTTTCATGACATACCCTTTTGTGAATGCCTGCCCATGCCCAATCTAAATTTTAGTAAAATTTCTGAATAATAATTTAGCCGTCAATAAGATGACCCACATGATGACCTTTCACCTGATGACGACTGGGACGATTCGTCACGCCGCACATGCATTTTTTAATTGCTAGAGGATATTTTCAACACCGCGGAAGCTGGTAAGTGGTGTTTCATTCTCAGCGAAGTGATTTTTATTTTTATTTACTTATTATTATTTTACAAGAACGACGTGATGTGAGAACATGCAGATATGTTGCAGTGTGTAGCTGTAGTGTAGAAGTAACGTTAGCGTGCTGTGTGAGGGAGAATCGTTTCACAGGCATCAAGGGCAGAGGCGTCATGCCCATTCAAAGATTTCTGGGCAAAGTGGATTTTAAATGCAGCTTCCAAATTCAATGCTAAATTCAAATCTGTGTTCGCTGGCTGGCGCTGAGCCAGAGACAGACGCTTTTGTATAACGCTTCATGATAACCAATCAGAAACGATTCTGTTGCGCTTATAAATGCAATGGCCAACCAGAGACGTGCAGAAGAGTCATCACTGAAACACGGTCTTTTGTTCACTTGCTCGCTGACTGAATTATTTAGCAAATTCTCTCATCAGAAACAACAAAAGTGCAGATGTGCATAATGTATTGTAAAGTGCTTCAGTGATTTTAATGGGAGTTTTTGAGAGTGCCTGAACTCTGGCTAGACTGAATTAAAATGTTCTTTGATAATGTAAATTTTCTTTACTCTCTGTAAAATGAAAGTGTTAAAATAAGTAACTTACAATATTGTTATTAAAATTTACATTAAATGCAAATTCAGTCATATTGAAAATATTATATGGCACTTAAGTAAAAAGTCGGGGTATTATGTGTAGTTAATAGATTACACTACTTTTCCATATTTTAATCAAATAACATTCTATAAAGGTGCAAAACGCGTTTACTTTTACGTTTGAGAATCGAGATATTTCCTGATATATTAAGCATGTTTAGAATTGTTTTGAATTCTAAGGAAAAATAAATAAAACATAATCCTATATCAGTTATACAGTGCTTTCGTAGCATGACTTATACCCCCCAATGTGCCCCCTCAAAAATCATGAATGCATGACGCCCCTGATCGAGGGGTCTGGTCTTTTTATGTTATTTGACTAAACTTTTATTATATTACAGTATTTATTTTTTATTTATTTTTTAACACGCAGAGTGCCTTAAAAATAATTATCACAACACTGGTTAGGCTTATTCAGATTTTCTCATTCTCTGAATTATCATTATGAAAATAAAAACAGTTCAGAAAGGAATTAAAATATAATTATATTTTAAATGTGACACAAATATATATTTTTTTCTACAATAACAACAGTGTTTACGACAGCAAGACCACTTTAGCTTGTAAACTCAATAATATCTCTCTAGAAATAAATTTACAAATATCAATGTCAATATAAAATGAATAATATACCTGACCTGCCATCAAAGTGCAGTGTCAAGGAGATGAATAACACATGTAGCCTGTCATTTGTTTACATTGCAAAGGTGTTACATTTTAGACAACATGAACTACTACAGTAATAATAATATTAATCACTATATTCCAGTGTATCAGTTGTTTAATGTTTTGTATCAATATTTAAGGTGGACTTATTGATTAGGTGCAAGAGTAGTGATGGTTAAAATAATAGATTAATGATTAATGGTGAAATAGTAAATTGAGCCTTGTTCCTAGATGGACAGAGAGTGGAAAGTAATAGATCAGATGAGGAGATGGAGATAGAGGAATAAAAGAGGAAAATGTAAGTGACAGAAAGAGAGCAGGGAACAGCAAGCCAGGAGACAGAGGTTGGTGAGAAAGAGGAAAATGTAGAGTGTTTTCTACAGTTTTTACTATAATAGCTGTTCTTAATTATTCTGTGGAACAGAGAAGAAAAAGGCATCAGGTTGGGACAATTTAAGACATTTCAGTTTCTAATCCCAGAGCTATTATTAGGTGGAAAGAATTATTATTATTATTTTTTTACTTTTAAACTTAAAATTGTCTCTTCTAATCTGTTTCTGTTTCAAAAGTGCATCACAGCATTTGCTGCTGTATCAATACATAATCATCCATATTGACACGTGAATCGACAAGGAATGCATCACAATATATTGCTGAATTGATATTTTGAACCGCGCTATTTAAACCTTGTTCCATGTGCCCCTTTTATAATTTGAGCACCTGCCCCTCCAAAGGTCTCTGCACGGCCCTGCTCACCGGTGCAATATTTGGAGTCCGGGAGCAGGTTGAGAACAGCGCTGTCCTGTGACGAAGTCCTCAGTAAAATAATCCAATGGCGTCAGGTTATTTCCTCGAGGAAGCAACTCAAAGTCACAGGTAAATACAGCAGGTAATAAGGATCAGGCGATCGATCGCTAAATCCTAAAGTGAGCACATTGACGTCACAGGGATTCCCGCATCACGAGCGAACTCTCGCGAGAAGAAACAGAGTCCACAGTTCTCAACGGGGCAATACAAACACAGAAACGTTAACCCTTAAGGCGCCAGGGTTTTTTGGAAAAAAAATGTTGTATCTTGGCATCAAGATTTCAAAAGCTTGTGACTTGAAAGGGCTTAAAGATAGAGATCTACCGTCAATTAGAAAAATGTTTGGCATGATCGAAAGTTTACGTGGGGTGTAAATATACTAATCTAATTTGCATATTATGATGTCACCATGGGCAGCTATCTCGAATTTCATAATATTCAGGTAATATTAGATATTGAATTTATGTTTGAACATATTTGCATGTTTTTGTGTTTGTATATGTCTTTTTTATCCTCATTCCAAATGATCAGAACAGAGGAAGCCAACAATAAAACAGGAGAAAGTACTAAATTATTACTATATTACTACACTATATAGTAGTAAAACACATGTGAACAGTAGCTTACTTTTTGATCAGTTCATTAGTAATATTCAGGAAATAATAGATATTGAATGGATGTTTGAACTTATTTGCAAGGGTTTTTTTTTGTTTTTTGTTTTTTTTATTTGATTGCTGTTGTTGTTGTTTTTTGTCTTTTTATTCTCATTCCAAATGATCAGGGGGAAAAAACGAGAAAAGTAGTAGATTATTACTATATTACTGTGCCATAGTAAAATACATGAGCCTATTTTTTGATCAGTTGAGCATCTATCTGCCCAATCAGGCATCTATGTGACACAGTTGGTAGTTGTTGAGAGCATGGTTCCTCTCATTCATTGCATGACACAGCGCACCTTCTCCACACAGACTGCACCTGTACTGTCTGCCGGCCGAGTATTAGAGCGTGCGCGATCAGCAACAGCTCTCCTATGGACACTATGACCACGTTCACCTCTGTCACCCGCTTCCGCGTTGAGCAAAGGCTCTAAACGATCGCTTGTTTGTGCTTCGTGAACACTCTCGCCTTGCACGGTGGCACCATTGAGCTGCAAAGATGTACCGCGAGACGCGCGATCATTAGACGGCTGATCGTCATTTCCAAAAGGCAAATATTCCCCTTCAGAGTCAGAATCGGTGAACAACATTTGCAACACATCCTCTTTGTATTAGCCATCTGGCGATTTTCTCTCATAAATCTCACGATTTACACTCACGCTATGAAATGAATTGCTCCCGCATCAATAACATGAGAGCTCGACACTTTGAACATAAACAATGCATAATGTTGGTCTAGAATCAAAGTACTACGTGTCTGCCATCTAGTGGAAGGGAATACAAATGAGATATTACACCATATAAGGAACTACGGTCTATTTTATTAAGGGTGACGTCTTGTCGCAATTTTGCGACTTTGGCACTTAGAGGGTTAATAACAGCTGTGCCGCATCAACAATCAGATTAACATTTAATCAACAGCTTTATAAACGTATACCTCTTATGTGGCCGAGCTACAAACTATCTTCTGCTCATCAAGGCTGCATTTATTTGATCAAAATAAAGTAAAGTAAATATTGTGAAATATTATTACAAATACAAAAAAAAGTTTAAAATTTTAATATAAAATGTAATGTTATTCCTGTGATGCAAATCAGAATATTCTTCATCATTATTCCAGTTTTCAGTGTCACGTGATCTTTTAGAAGTCATTACAATTTATTTTAATCTCAAGAAACATTTCTGATTATTATCAATGTTGAACATTTTGCTGCTTCATATTTTGTGTTGAAATGATGCACTTTATTTTTTGATAAATATAAAGTTTAATGAACAGCATTTATTTGCATTTATCAATATATTAATTAAATTGGTAAATGCATTTATTAAATAGAAATCATTTTAAATTCCTTCACACAGTTTTTGTCGCTTTCATGAATGATGAATAAAATGATTAATTTCTCTCTTTTTTTAAATCTTATACAAATGTTTGAGTCGTATCATAGTTTCCACAAAAATATTAAGCAGCAAAACTGTTTTTAACATTGATAATAATCAGACATGTTTCTTGAGCAGAAAATCAGAATGATTTCTGAAGGATTGTGTGACACTAAACTTCTTTGTAAACAACAACAGATTTATAAATGTTTCTAATGACGAATGTTGTGTTCCCAAATGTAAATTAAAGCGTCTCAAACCAAGTGCAGCACTAACAGTGAATCAGAACCAGAAACAGTACAGTAACAGCAGACATGGAGCGTCACACTACAGTCTTTATAAACTCATCCCTGCAAATAGTCTCTTATGTTAAATCACACTATTCATTACACAGCTGAGCTTTATATTGATCTGTGTTAATATGTACAGAGTAGTGGTGTGTGTGTGTGTGTGTGTGTGTGTGTGTGTGTGTGTGTGTGTGTTTCTCCATCACTCAAGGATATCAGAACCTGAGATCTCCTTCACTGTGAGATATTATTCATACTTGCAGATAGTACTCACACCTCAATGTACTGCAGTGCTTTACTAAACAGTAGGTAATAACATATTCTTTCTCTGATTCTGTTGATTATAAACAGATGGTGTCTTCTAGTGTCCTTCCTTGTGTCTCTTCCTAAAGCCCCCTACACCTGCTCCTAATCACACTGAAGCTGCTGATCAGTAAAGCTGTTCTTGAAGCTGCAGGAAGAGACTCACGCTTCTGAGTTTGGGAACAATATGAGCTGCATGTGATTGATTCTCCAGAACATCTGATCAACACGAGGACAACACATATATATTTAATTCTACACATGTTAGACATTTTATTTCCATGTTTTGAATATTTTCTTACTCTCTCACTTATCTGACTGCTTTCTTTAGTAATTTTGTCTGCTAACAGTCAAGCCTTTGCTAACAAGATGAGCTATTAGCACTTAGCGTAACAGAATCCATTTAAAGGTGTTGCTAATGCAGAAACAGCTTTAACATGAACACAGAAGTCCACACATGAACAAGAAACAAAGACACACGATGTTTTACTTTCTGTATCTCTGTATCTTGATACAACTATTGTGTTTTCTGGCTGATTTGTTTTTCCCTTCACAAATATTTTACAGTGTGTCATATATAATCTTACCACAGTTTCTCCAGTTTACAGCGAGGATCCTCCAGTCCAGCACAGAGACGCTTCACTCCCAAATCTCTTATATTATTCAGAGACAGATCCAGTTCTCTCAGGTGTGAGGGGTTTGATCTCAGAGCTGAAGTCAGAGCAGAACAACCTTCATCTGTGACGCCACAATCACTCAACCTGTAGAGAACAATGACACACTCTTCACTCTCTCAGATCAGATCAGTTTAGCTGTGAATCCATTAGTAAAGAGAAAGAACAAATCAATGTGTGAGATTTAAAATGTCAAAGAACAAAAACGTGAGTCTGATTTAAGATAAATAATATTACTTTGTTACACAAGAGTAGTTTAAAGGGGTTGTTATGATCTTTTGACATAAGAGGACACTGTGCTATAAAAACATCCTGTAAGTTTCAGAACACAAAACTGAGTCGCTGCTTTTATTGAAGGCAGTCTGACGAAACAACAGCTTGTGTGATGATCAGCTTGACAACATTATAAGTGGATCTCAGAGAATGGTACAAAATAAAAAATTGAGGCAGTTCATGATGCCTTTAAAAATGACAATTACTTAAATTCCTCATATATTACTTAATATATGAATAAATAAATAATTTATTAATATGCTACTTCTCTGTCTCTGAATCTAAAAGTGTCACTGATTTAATATAAAACACATCTAAATACTGAGCACTAAACTCTGGACAACATCTGCAGCACTGAAGATTTCTGAGCTTTAACTTTGATTTTCTTCATGTTTTAACAGTGAAGTGATTGTTCTCATTGATACTTACTGAACTGATCTGGATTCTTTAATCACAGGCAGCAGCTTCTGAAGAACTTTCATATTTTCAGGATTATTCTTTCCTTTAACAAATTTATCAAGACGAAACTCATTCAGATCCTCTTCTGATGTCAACAACACAAAAACTACAGCTGACCACTGAGATGAAGAGAGTTTGGCTCCACTTAAGTTTCCAGATGTCAGATACTGTTGTATTTCCTCCACTAGTGAACGATCACCCAGTTCATTCAGACAGTGGAACAGATTGATGGATTTCTCCGGAGAGTCAATGGTCCTGATCTTCTTCTTGATGAACACAACTGTTTTCTCATTTCTGTCAGAGCTGCTTCTTTTCAGTCTCATTATTTGTTGTAGGAGAATCTGATGAGACTGCACTGACAAACCCAGAAGGAACCGCAGGAAAAGATCCAGATGTCCATTTTTACTCTGAAGAGCATCATCCACAGCTCTCTGATGAAGCTCAGATGATGAAACATATTCTGATGAACTGAGTTGAAACGGTTTCTTCACTTTAGAGAGTAAACTCTGTTTGGTGATGGGCTCAATCACATTTCTGTTGTAGTTTGTCCAGGAGAGGTGCACATATAGAGCTGCTAGATGTTCCTGAATGCTCAGATGAACAAAGCAGAAGACTTTCCCCTGATACAAGCCCAACTCCTCTCTGAAGATCTGAGTGCACAATCCTGAGTACACTGATGCTTCTCTCACATCAATGCCACACTCTCTCAGGTCTTCCTCATAGAAGATCAGGTTTCCCTTCACAAGCTGCTGAAAAGCCACTTTCCCCAGTTTGAGGATCATGTCCTTATCTGTCTTCTTCTCATAGTCCTTCCCATGTTTGATGTTGGTCTGAAGGATCAGGAAGTGTGTGTACATCTGAGTGAGAGTCTTGGGAATCTCTCCTCTCTCTGCTCGACTCAACATCTTCTCCAGAACAGCGGCTGAGATCCAGCAGAACACTGGGATGTGGCACATGATGTAGAGGCTCCTTGATGACTTCAGGTGTGAGATGATCCTGTCGGCCAGACTCTGATCACTGATTCTCTTCCTGAAGTATTCCTCCTTCTGTGGCTGATTGAAGCCTCGTACCTCTGTCACTCGATGGACACACTCAGACGGGACGAGATCAGCTGCTGCTGGTCTGGAGGTGATCCAGATGAGAGCAGAGGGAAGCAGATTCCCCACAATGAGGTTCATCAGCAGCTCGTCCACTGAGGCTGATTCAGAGATATTACACAGTTTCACTTTACTCTTAAAGTCCAGAGACAGACGACACTCATCCAGACCATCAAAGATGAACAACACTTTATATTCATCACTTGATATTTCCATTTCTTTAGTTTCAGGGAAAAAGACATGAAGAAGATCTGAAAGACTGAGTGTTTTGTCCTTCATCAAGTTGATTTCTCTGAAAGGAAGTGGAAATATGAGCTGGACGTCCTGATTCTCTTTCCCTTCAGCCCAGTCCAGGATCAACTTCTGCACAGAGACTGTTTTTCCGATGCCAGCGACTCCCTTTGTCAGCACAGTTCTGATGGCTTCGTCTTGTCCAGGTAAAGGTCTAAAGATGTCACTGCATTTGATGGCTGTGTCCTCTGTTGCTGTTCTCCTGGATTGTGTCTCAATCTGTCTCACCTCATGTTCATTACTGATCTCTCCACTCTCACTCTCTGTGATGTAGAGCTCTGTGTAGATCTCATTCAGGAGTGTTGGGTTTCTCTGTGTCGCTGTTCCCTCATACAGACGCTCAAACTTCTTCAGCAGATTTGATCTAAACCTGTTGAGGACTTCATGCCTGGAAAATTAAAATACTGCATTATTAAATAAGCTAATGAGCACAGTGTATTTTATGTATTCTGTATCATAACCAAATAATCTTTTACAGAAATAATAGACCTGAGATCAGTGTTTGTATCTTCACTCTTATAATCTAATGACTGATTCATAGACGCATCACTCCTCACAGACACACAGCTGGACTCTGCTTCTGATCTCTTCTGATCAACTGAACTATAACAGAGAGAAGATTAAAGTCAATCCTTTGAATTACCATATTTAACAATACTTATAAACAGTTCCAATTGTAATTATTCAACCCCGCAGAGAATGCAGTACTTTACAAATAAATGCTGTTTTGAAGATCCACGACTTCATGAAAATTTCATCTATAACTTATTACTGGCATATAAATATATAATTAATATTTTTCAATTCTACCATATTTTTTTATAACACAGCTATGTCGTAATTATTAAATTATTAAATTATTCAAGTTTTAATTACTGATTTGTATGGTGGGGAGCAAAACTGACTTTATGCATTACATTTATTCATTTAGCTGACGCTTTTATACAAAGTGACTTACAATTGTTGTTTATATGTTAGTGGTCGCACGCCTCTGGAGCAACTAGGGGTTAAGTGTCTTGCTCAGGGACACAATGGTGTCTCACAGTGGATTCGAACTCGGGTCTCTCACACCAAATGCATGAGTCTTATCCACTGTGCCAGCACCACCCCTTATGCCTAATTAAATATTAAGAAACTTTATTAGAAAACAAGAATTAGCTTGAGCTGTTACGCACACATACAGTTAGCCCGAAGTTGACAGAGTGCTCACAAAAGCTATAGAGAAACTGAAGAGAATAAATATGTGTATTACTTTAGAAAGTCTAGGGCTATATGCTGATTTCCAAGACATTACAAGTTCCTAAAAACAGCTGGCTGCCTTATTCCTTAGTTTAAAGTGTGTTACACCAGAAAACCTTGAAGGGTGTTAAACAAAAAAAAGCACAATTTTATAAAATATTTGATCAGAACAACTGATGAAAAACCAGCAATGAACAGCCAAAGACATTCAAGATGACCTGATGAAAGGTGGAAAAACATTTCAGTGCAGAGTATAAGATGAACACAAGACAAGCATGGCTTCATTGATGTTGAAGATGTTGAGGCATCTTGCCAAATACCATTCTTGACCAAGAAAACATAACGCTGACTTGAACATGCTAAAATTCATGTGGATGGACCTGTGCAGTTCTGGAGGAATGTTTTATGGAGTGACCCATGGATCAGCAGTATGTCTGGTTCAAAAAAAGGCAAAGCTTAAAAGCAGAAAAACAACATCTCCATTATCAAACACAGAAGTGGAGCAGTCCTGTTACAGAGATCTTTTACTGTTACAGGAAGTGGAAATCATGACCATATGTAGGATATCATGGATTCTCTGAAGTATCAGGTCATTTTGACAAGAATTGTGATGCCTTGGGTGCAAAAACTAATGATTAATGGACCTTCCTGCAGACAAAACATTCCTGTATACAAAATTAATTTATTGAAAGTTCTATTCAAATTGTGATTAGCAGGAAAGTATGTGATTTCGCTGGCATTTGCAAAGTTCTGCCACTTCCATGGCTCTTCACAGCAGGTGCAGTCAGAGAATAAAAAGATCAAATATGTTTTTTGCCTCTGACCAATTACTGGTCAGATTATTAACATCCAATAGAATATTTCACTGAGCTCATGTCGGTAGTATTGAAAACATGAAGAGGGTTTAAAATGTGGAATTCCCATTGGATGATATAAAAAACAAAGAAAGATCCAGAGCATCCGTGTGCGAGTTGGTTTGCCAGGTAAAACTATAATTAAGTGTTCACTATTGTCATAGTCCCAGGAAATGATAAATAAAAAAATAACATACTAAATTTCTATAATGTTTTGTTTATTTTTAGTCAAATCAAATGTGACCTTGTTGTTTGCGACTATGGAAATGTCTGCCCCAAGACGCACAAAACACTTCCACTACCAGAGAAAGCTGCAGCTGTGCAGCAATTCCAGGATATCATTACATCAACACAATTATCACATTACCACAAGCTAATATGTTGTGGTCAACAAAAACTAGCCGAAGTGAACCAATCATGTCCCCTCCAGGTCATCGTAAATGCTTCGTTCAACTTTTCATGGATCATCTACTCTTCCCTGTGGATAAACTCTGACTACTCTCTTTACAATCTCAATTTCTGGTGTTTAGAAATTTTGAATAATGAATTTGAATTCTTCATCTTGAAAACTTGAAGCTGTATTTTTAAAAACTGGATATTTGCAGTCTAAGAATTCAGAGAGAAGAAAAAAAATAGAAAATAGAAAAAAAAAAGAAAAAAGCTGTTGGAAAATAGTGACGTGACATACAGCCAAGTACGGTGACCCATACTCAGAATTCGTGCTCTGCATTTAACCCATCCGAAGTGCACACACACAGCAGTGAAAACACACACACACACACACACACACAGCAGTAGGCAGCCATTTACGCTGCAGCACCCGGGGAGCAGTTGGGGGTTCGGGGCCTTGCTCAAGCCCGAGACTCGAATACACAATCATAGGGTTAGGAGTCAAACTCTCTAACCACTAGGCCACAACTTCCCTGTCTATTAAAACACTACCGTCAATTTGTGTTTCATTTTAAATTTTCTATATTCAAGATTAAAATAATAATAATCTTATTCAAAACTATGTTAAAAGATACATAATATTCAATTTTGTTAAAATGACAAATTAGATCAAATAATTTTGTTATATTATAAGCTCCATAGGTTCAGGGATCAGTCACAGAATGTACTTGAATGGTCTGTTCAGTCTCCAGATTTTATTCTGATTGTAAATATTTGGTTGAATTTGAACAGAGCATTTGCAATGTGAAAACAAAAATTTCTCACTGATCTGAAAGCTTTTTTGGGTGTGGAATGGACAAGGATTGCAGGCAGCAGAAGCTTTTAAGCAGTGTTTATTAATGGTTTTAAAGAATAAAAGATTCTGCACCAAACTGGGCTTTTGGGGGTTAAATAATTTTTGAACATGAACGTTTAGAGCCAATTAGATTTTCCTCATTATTTATGTTCTCAGAATTACTCAAATGTGTATTAATAAATTTCCTCTAATATTGTACTGATGCCATTGGTGAACTGTTTTCACAAAATTGTGTTCTCTGCAGCCAAATGTCTTGCTGGTCAAGGGGGTTGAAGAATTCTAATTGCAACTGTATTATTTAAACAATCACTTTAAAAAGCACTTCAGGATCATTTTTCACAAAAGATATTAAAAAGAAATGAGTGATTTCACAAATGTGTCTCTGTGTAACACTGTATATGTACATATTGTATGTGAAAAATCTTATTCCGATCAGTACAATAAATACAATAAACAATAACATGCATTTTGCATGATCCCTCATTTTAGTAAAATAATTAACAATTTGCAGATTTTGAAAGGGGGATGTAAACTTTTGACCTCAACTGTAACTTTGATAGAAACATTTAAAAATCAGAAATCATCAAAATCAGGGTTGGCTTTTGTTTTTTTGTTTTCTGTAGTGTGCTTTGGGACATATTCCATTAGGATTTGCTGGTTTTAACCCTCTGAGGTCTAAGGGGGTTTTGGGGGCCTGGAAAAGTTTGACATGACCTGACTTTTGTGTTTTTTTTTTCAGTTGCTTCTAAACATATTCATGGCTAAAGTCCGAAAACACTGTATTCAGTACAAACTGGGATAAAATAATGTGTAAATAGCATGTATGTACATGATTGTGTTTTTGAGAAAACAATGTTTAAGCATGGTTAGTGAAAAATTTAAATTCTGAAGTCACTGAAATAAGGTCATAAAACACATACAGAACATTTGTTCACAAGTCTGTTAAACCTGGAGCTTGTAGTCTAGAATTTTTGCTTCAAAATGATGTGAAAATCAACTTGTTTACTCACTCAAAGAAAACAATAGATTAATTAAAATTTTCTAAGATACATTTTGTTGGTAAATGTCATATGCGAGTAGGTGTTCCCTTGCTACATGATGTGAGTTTAATGGGAACAGGGGTGTACAAACATGTGCCCATTAAGCTCAGCCGGACTTTTTGCATTTAATGATATACATCTTAATCAAAACATTTTTTTCATTTAAAATAACATTTCATATTTTTGTGTGAGATAAATATTTTATAACATAACATCTTACACTGAAACAAATATCTTTTAAACTAAAAATGTCTCAGTGTATATTTTGGTGAGCTTAATATGTGCGTTTACCCTAATATTTATATAAAACTGTACCTGAGATCAGTCTTTGTATCTCCACTCTTAAACATTACTGGACGATCCATAGACACATCACTCCTCACAGACACACAGCTGGACTCTGCTAATGATCTCTTCTGATGAAATAATCTATAACAAAACAGATATAATCCTTTATGATCATAATCATTTCATAATCAAGTCTTTTATGTTTCATTAAAAACACTGTATGAGGCAGATTAAGGTGTTCAGGGGCCCTAGGTAAGACCCCAAGTATGGTGAACTGGCGCACACACACACACACACACACACAGACACGCACGCATAGAGAGAGACCAGGGCTCGACATTAAGCTTTTGACACTTCGGACAAGTAAATCCATCATTCACTTGTCAGAGTAAAAAAGTTACTTGTCCGGGGGAAAAAACTTTTTTTTTTTTTTTCTGAAGCAATAGTCTCATCAGTGCTCTATCAGGTATTACTTTAATCAGCATATTTTTCATATTTGCTTAAATAGACTGCTGTTACACTTTTTAACTTTATGAAGGACAATATTTTCCTAAACTGATTATCTAAATTCTACCCCTTTCCCCTACCCCTCCGTTTCGTCTCGATTCTCTTGTGGTTGGAGGGGAAGGGGTAAGGGGAAGGGCCAGATAGCTCTTCAAATGAAGATTTTTCGGGACCACACTTCAGACAAAGCAGTATGAATTATCTCAAAATAGCTAATATTTGCTAATGTCATATCATTACAGACTGCATGATCGTATCACAGCATATGTCTGATCAGGGCCATAACTGCCGTAGACATTGATGGGGGCTAATCCCCCAATAATTAGAAATCCCTAAACCATTTTCTCAAATATTGCCTATTCGAGAGAGAGAGAGAGAGAGAGAGAGAAGTTGCGTGTATTCGCGTCTGTGCGTTTATCTTAGATTTATGTTTTCACACTGAAGACAACTGAAGGACTCAAACACAACTATTACAGAAGATTCAAACATTCACTGATGCTCCTGAAGATAAAACCATGCATTTAGAAACTGAAGAGAGACACTCACATCGACTCCATCGTGATAAAGACCCAGTAGAGGCTGTACTTCCTTCATCAAACACCATCTCCAGCTTAAACAACTAACACATCAATCATTACCTGCATTCTGCAATTCACTTCTGTAATTCATTCTCCATCTCTAATTACTGCCTCTTTCTCAAGTACTGTAAATACATATGCATATCTCTTTATTTATACAACTGTATATAGAGTAAATAATGCACAAATCTGTACATAAATCTTCTGTTCCAGATTCATACACATTACTCTTCACGCTTTATATCTTACCCTTGGGAGATATCATCAGGAAACAAGGTGTTAGCTTTCACTGTTATGCTGATGATACTCAGCTCTATATTTCCTCGCAGCCTGGTGAAACACACCAATTTGAAAAACTAATGGAATGCATAGTCGATATAAAAAACTGGATGACGAGTAATTTCTTACTGCTAAATTCAGAAAAAACAGAAGTGTTAATTATAGGACCTAAAAACTCTGCTTTTAATAACCTAGAACACTGTCTAAGACTTGATGGTTGCTCTGTCAATTCTTCGTCATCAGTTAGGAACCTAGGTGTGCTAATTGATCGCAATCTTTCCTTAGAAAGCCACGTTTCTAGCGTTTGTAAAACTGCATTTTTCCATCTCAAAAATATATCTAAATTACGGCCTATGCTCTCAATGTCAAATGCAGAAATGTTAATCCATGCATTTATGACTTCAAGGTTAGACTATTGTAATGCTTTATTGGGTGGTTGTTCTGCACGCTTAGTAAACAAACTACAGCTAGTCCAAAATGCAGCAGCAAGAGTTCTTACTAGAACCAGGAAGTATGACCATATTAGCCCGGTCCTGTCCACACTGCACTGGCTCCCTATCAAACATCGTATAGATTTTAAAATATTGCTTATTACTTATAAAGCCCTGAATGGTTTAGCACCTCAGTATTTGAATGAGCTCCTTTTACATTATACTCCTCTACGTCCGCTACGTTCTCAAAACTCAGGCAATTTGGTAATACCTAGAATATCAAAATCAACTGCGGGCGGCAGGTCCTTTTCCTATTTGGCGCCTAAACTCTGGAATAACCTACCTAACATTGTTCGGGAGGCAGACACACTCTTGCAGTTTAAATCTAGATTAAAGACCCATCTCTTTAACCTGGCTTACACATAACATACTAATATGCTTTTAATATCCAAATCCGTTAAAGGTTTTTTATGCTGCATTAATTAGGTAAACCGGAAACACTTCACATAACACCCTATGTACTTGCTACATCATTAAAAGAATGGCATCTACGCTAATATTTGTCTGTTTCTCTCTTGTTCCGAGGTCACCGTGGCCACGAGATCCAGTCTGTATCCAGATCAGAGGGTCACTGCAGTCACCCGGATCCAGTACGTATCCAGACCAGATGGTGGATCAGCACCTAGAAAGGACCTCTACTGCCCTGATTATTGACACACTGTTTTCCTAATGAATGTTGTTCAGTTGCTTTGACGCTATGTATTTTGTTTAAAGCATTATATAAATAAAGGTGACTTGACATTGTTATTATTTATTGTTAAGTTGTCCTATTTAAATGTGTTCTGCTCTCCTCCCTGATATACATGCGTGTATGTACCAAGAGCAACTTAAAAACCACAACAAATTCCTTGTGTGTCTGCGCACACTTGATAAAGCAGATTCTGATTCTCTCTTGTGGACTATATGTACATATTTTATGTGAAAAATCTTATTCAGATCAGTACAATAAATACAATAAACAATAACATGCATTTTGCATGATCCCTCATTTTAGTAAAATAATTAACAATTTGCAGATTTTGAAAGGGGGATGTAAACTTTTGACCTCAACTGTAACTTTGATAGAAACATTTAAAAATCAGAAATCATCAAAATCAGGGTTGGCTTTTGTTTTTTTGTTTTCTGTAGTGTGCTTTGGGACATATTCCATTAGGATTTGCTGGTTTTAACCCTCTGAGGTCTAAGGGGGTTTTGGGGGCCTGGAAAAGTTTGACATGACCTGACTTTTGTGTTTTTTTTTTCAGTTGCTTCTAAACATATTCATGGCTAAAGTCCGAAAACACTGTATTCAGTACAAACTGGGATAAAATAATGTGTAAATAGCATGTATGTACATGATTGTGTTTTTGAGAAAACAATGTTTAAGCACGGTTAGTGAAAAATTTAAATTCTGAAGTCACTGAAATAAGGTCATAAAACACATACAGAACATTTGTTCACAAGTCTGTTAAACCTGGAGCTTGTAGTCTAGAATTTTTGCTTCAAAATGATGTGAAAATCAACTTGTTTACTCACTCAAAGAAAACAATAGATTAATTAAAATTTTCTAAGATACATTTTGTTGGTAAATGTCATATGCGAGTAGGTGTTCCCTTGCTACATGATGTGAGTTTAATGGGAACAGGGGTGTACAAACATGTGCCCATTAAGCTCAGCCGGACTTTTTGCATTTAATGATATACATCTTAATCAAAACATTTTTTTCATTTAAAATAACATTTCATATTTTTGTGTGAGATAAATATTTTATAACATAACATCTTACACTGAAACAAATATCTTTTAAACTAAAAATGTCTCAGTGTATATTTTGGTGAGCTTAATATGTGCGTTTACCCTAATATTTATATAAAACTGTACCTGAGATCAGTCTTTGTATCTCCACTCTTAAACATTACTGGACGATCCATAGACACATCACTCCTCACAGACACACAGCTGGACTCTGCTAATGATCTCTTCTGATGAAATAATCTATAACAAAACAGATATAATCCTTTATGATCATAATCATTTCATAATCAAGTCTTTTATGTTTCATTAAAAACACTGTATGAGGCAGATTAAGGTGTTCAGGGGCCCTAGGTAAGACCCCAAGTATGGTGAACTGGCGCACACACACACACACACACACACAGACACGCACGCATAGAGAGAGACCAGGGCTCGACATTAAGCTTTTGACACTTCGGACAAGTAAATCCATCATTCACTTGTCAGAGTAAAAAAGTTACTTGTCCGGGGGAAATTTTTTATTTTTTTTTTTTTTTTCTGAAGCAATAGTCTCATCAGTGCTCTATCAGGTATTACTTTAATCAGCATATTTTTCATATTTGCTTAAATAGACTGCTGTTACACTTTTTAACTTTATGAAGGACAATATTTTCCTAAACTGATTATCTAAATTCTACCCCTTTCCCCTACCCCTCCGTTTCGTCTCGATTCTCTTGTGGTTGGAGGGGAAGGGGTAAGGGGAAGGGCCAGATAGCTCTTCAAATGAAGATTTTTCGGGACCACACTTCAGACAAAGCAGTATGAATTATCTCAAAATAGCTAATATTTGCTAATGTCATATCATTACAGACTGCATGATCGTATCACAGCATATGTCTGATCAGGGCCATAACTGCCGTAGACATTGATGGGGGCTAATCCCCCAATAATTAGAAATCCCTAAACCATTTTCTCAAATATTGCCTATTCGAGAGAGAGAGAGAGAGAGAGAGAGAAGTTGTGTGTATTCGCGTCTGTGCGTTTATCTTTTTAAAGTGAGTTTACTCAAAAACAGTGGTTGTATTCTCTCGTCGCTGGAAAATATAATGTAGTGATTCAGTATTTAAACTGTATTCAATAAAAGTCATGGGGCAGCGTTGACAAGTTTATTTTCTCCTGGATGTGTGAGCTGCGTGATTTCTGATGTGTGTGTCAGTAAGTAGCTGATTAATACAGAATTATAATTAAAGGCTCTAATGAACACCAGTATATGTGTGTATTGTAAGAGCTAGATGACGAATGATGGCATGTGACGGCATGGTAGTGGTGTCCCAATCCTTAGGGGAATATTGTCTCCCCTACCCCTTAATACTCTGTTACAAGGGACATGGGGAAGGGGAAGGGGAAGGGGTATAAAATAGAATTGGGATTGGGCTTAAATGTACATGTCTCCATTTACGTCAAATTCTTACATGTGATCAATAAATGACGTTAGCATATGGTTGTTACTATTCAAATGAAATCAGTATCAACAAAATTAATCTTCCCAAATGCATAATTCATGTTATTAGATTAATGTTTTACTCTGAAACATTTTTACAATAATGAAATGTTGGAAAAATGTATTGATACTTTTAAATATGAAATTAAACCACCAGTAAGTGGTGGCAAGTCACTTTCTTAATGAGTGAATCATTGATTCAACCGATTCGTTCAAACGGCTGATTCATTCGATAAATGAAGCAAGTAACCATTTTTATAAATGACTCACTGAATCATTGACTCGTTCGAAAATGAATAATTTAGTAACGAAACACTGTTGTGTGTTGCTCTGAGATGTGCGACTGTTCTGCTGTGGCTTTATGCTTAGAACTATTTCTGTTAGCGAAATGGAGCAGAAACGATCCATAGTGTGTCTAAAATGTAAGTCAGTTAATATTACTTGTTTATTTAACTAAAGCTGTATAAAATATCACATTTGCAATCGAGCTGAAAGTCGGGAAAACATGACTGGTCGTGTGATGTTGCATATTTTAAATAGAATATTTATATTTTTTCTACAGCAGTATTGTTCATGTTTATTTCTTTGTGTGTGCTGTTCTTATAGTGTTGATTTCTCGTGAGTCAGACAGACTACATGAGCCTCAACTGACGAGACCTCGATACTGTCAATACATTATTCGTTAATAAACACATTTTACACTGAAATAAAATGTTATAAAACCAGAATCATTCTCGCCAAAAGTTTCGGTGCTGACCTAGTTATTGTTTGCTATTAAAATTTTGATCAAGTTCCTCGTCCAGTCAGGCAAGTACAATTCTCTTTCACTTGCCCCTTCACAAAATCCGCTTGTCCCGGACATGACGAGTCCTGGAGACACACACACACACGTTTGTTTTTGTGTAAAGTGTGTTCATCCCATAGGCATAATGGTTTTTATACTGTAGAAACTGTATATTCTATGTCCCTTCACCAACCCTACACCTAACCCTAACCCTCACAGGAAACTTTGTGCATTTTTACTTTCTCAAAAAAACTCATTCTGTATGATTTATAAGCGTTTTGAAAAATGGGGACATGGGTTATGTCCTCATAAGTCACCCTCTCCTTGTAATACCTGTGTCATACCCATGTCATTATACAGAGTTGTGTCCTGATATGATACAAAAACAAGAGCACACACACACACACACTACACACACACGCACAGAGAGAGACAGACAGCCAATCCTACAGTGTTTCCTCTACATTCCCAGTGTCCCCGCATGATTTTGTGAGACTCTGGGGGTTATAATTGGTTCCTCTTTCCATTTTGGGCCATTTCCCACTGAATATAAATTCACGTGGAGCCACAAAACCTTTTTGATCCCTAAACTGAAGATAAAATGGCATATAGCTAAAGTTTAAAGTTTAAAGTGAGGGGGACAGAAATATGAAATATATTAATAATAATAATAATAATAATATGTATATCTAATTGACAAAAAAAAAAATAAAAAAAAAATAAACCTTTTACAATTTTTAAGTGGCTAAGAAAAAAATTATACTACTGGACAATAACGAATAATTTGTATTCTATAATTCTATAAAGTTACTACAAACACTTTTTCTATTTTTATCACAGGATAGAGCAGAAAATATATTTTATAGCTTCTGTACTGTAATAAAAAATGCTGTCAATTAGCACTGTATCATTCATATATTTTATTACCTGTAGATGACTTGAAAAACACACATAAACCATATATAAATTTTTTCAACATTTCATTTTTGTAAAAATGTTTCAAAGAAAAACATTAAAAAACAGTGTTTTTTCAAAGTACCTGCATCCTGGAGAAAACTCTTGATCTGTGGATGTTTGTGTGTCCTCCATGATGAAACAGAATCTGATCTCCAGCACTGACTCTGAATAGAAATGACAAACAAACTCATAATTCAGCTGAACGGATCCTGAGAGAAACAGATCATGAGATACACATGTTCAGATACACAATGATCTAATAAACCACACACAACACCATCAAACCACCTTCATCTGCTAAAACAAGAAAATATTAAAACATATAAAACTAAACGTTCTTTAGAGTAAATCTGAAAGCGGAAGTCACTGTAAAGCACTCAGCACTCACCTTATTTACACAGATTCACAAAATCCACCGCATTTCTATGAAGCAGCTACACGAAAATCATGACTTAGTTCATATGAAACACTTTGAAATTCCGTATAGAATTGATTCTGGCTGTTTAAATGGAGAAACATTAACTCCGAACATTTACTTTCACTTTTATTCGAGACACGGAAAACAAAGATGGCGCCGAGACTTCTTCTTCTTCTTGTATGATTTAATTGCGGTTGACTAGCCAACTTATGGTGTAATACCGCCGCCAACTGGACTGGAGTATGAAGCATTAACGGGAAGGAAGTAAAAAATAAATAAATAAATAAATAAAGTCGAAGTCGAGTAATTATTTTGTCTTCTTTTCTATTGTTAAAACATATTCTCCTTTTGCCAACTTGTTTTTGAATATTGTAAACCTGGCGTGTTTGTAACAGCAGCATTGCTCTACTAAACAGCACATTACAGCCAACAGATGTCCTCTACTCACAGCTGCACTGGGTCTGAGCAGCGATTAATATACTGTTAATATACACATTATATTAACCTACATCTTCTTTGTGATGTTTTTTTTTTTGTCCTCATTTCTCACATCAACTTACAATAATACAGAGAGTGCAGCATTCCATTTTATGAGAATATGTAATCATTGATCTAAATAAACAAAACATATCACAAAGTTAATAAGTTCTTATGCAATATTTGTTTACAGGGCTTTAAGCCCGGTCCGACAAATGAAATGGTGGTTTTGTGCGCTAGGCCGAAGGAAAGAAGATTGACAGAAGGCATCAGGCAAGGTGTAGGAATGAGAAGTGGATTTAATAAATACTGTTTTGTGATTATTGTCATCTGCAAGATTGTTACAAGAACCTTTAATGAACACTGTATATGTTGTTATATGTATGTTTTCAGGAACAACCTGTATCTTGACCTGTGGCCTTCCAGACAGGTCACTTCTGTGACTGAGTGAAATTTATGAAGGCATGTCAAGAGAAATGGCTCTTTAATAACCATCATAGGGATTTCAGGGGATGTGCCTTTGGCAGACAGTGCTTCTGGAGAAGTACAAGAAGGGAGTGTACTCTCCTATCCACGGCCGTGCACAGACCTTTTGAGGGGCATGTGCTGAAACTGAAAAAGGGCACCCCCCTCCCTTTTTTATATCAAGATTATTTAGTAACCCTGCATAAAAGGAAGAAATGGTCACATCTTCATGACAAATTCAATAACACAAAATAATAGTCTCAAAAGCTTTAGATTTATTCACGATTAATAACAACCATAATAATAATATTAGATAATATAAATAAACAGGGTTTTAAGGGCTTCTTTAAACCTAATTACAACAGCAACCTTCTGTGAGCCATGTATCTGGCAAAAATTTGATACTGTGGTGGACCAGGGATGTTGGTCTCTTGAATGTCTCTTATTCACTACACTTTCCCTAAAATAAGCCAGCAATGAAAAAAATACATAAAAATAGTGTGAAAAGTACAGTTGCAGTGAAAAGCATTTCTGAAGGATCACGTGACACTGTAATGTAAGTAATGATGCTGAAAATTCAGCTTTGATCACAAAAATAAATTACATTTTATAATATATTCAAATAGAAAACAGTTATTTAAAATTGTAAAAATATTACACAATTTTACTGATTTTGCTGTATTTTGGATCAAATAAATGAAGCCTAGGAATGAATCATGAATTACATTCTGCATGATAAAATATAAAGATTTCACAGTGATCTTCTGTAATTTTTTTTTTTTAGTTACTACTACATTACTGTAGTAAAACCATGTTTTACAACATTTTATACATGTGAGGACGAGCGGAGAGTATACCATCACATGAATAGCCTAAATGTTAATAAATTAAGTGTATCAGCAATCATAAATCAAAGAATAAATTTCTTAGAAATATATGTTATCTAGGTGACGAGGATCACTCGTCGTTTTGTGTAAGTTCCAGAACGAAACAGCGCGGGGGCGCACGATTTTCCGATGGTAAAAACAATTGTGTTGTTGTATTACTTATCAATATATCATTTTTGACCAGCGAATGTGTGCAAATGTGAATGTTTTTTTATTTATTTTTTTCGTCATTAAAACGGCGACGGCGCCTGCCACTGCCGGTGTAGCAGTCGATTCTGTTCCCCTCGAGCCCCTTTCACACTGCCATTCCGGCAAATACAGGGGTAAAGTGTTCCTTGTTCCCTGGTCCTAGATTTGGCACTTTCACACTGCCAGTGATGACCCGGTATATGTGCGTGCTTTCACACACAACCCTTGAAGATCCCGTAACGACAGGTGACATCAGCGCGTGACGTGTAATGTACGAGTCGACAACGCTTGGCACGTTATACTTTAACTGAAGCAAGCAAACGATCTCTGCGTCAGCGCGGAAAGTGAGGAACTAACTGATCTCTGCTTCATTACAGTTTGCACATATGTTTTCGTCGCGAATGTTGATCTTCCTTCAAAACAGCCGGTGAAAATGTCGCGCGATAACGCGCGTCATCACTTCGATACGGAATTAGATCTGGCTTTTGTTCACACAGCGCTCGTTCCGGATCAATTACCGCAATGTTACTATGTCCCCGACCCGGGTTCGATTCGGTAATCAATTCCGGGACGTGGTTGCTTTCACACAGAAGGCGACCAGGCAATGTTACGGGAATATTGCGGGTCTGACGTGCAGTGTGAAAGGGGCTTCGGAATGTCTGTTCCCCTTTACGCAAACATACTACAATTCTGGCGTTGTTGCCGAGTTACTGTACGTACGATCAGAACTAGCGTGCACCAGAAGCGTGACTGGATGTACGGCAAGTCAAATAGTTCAAAATACCGTCCTAAATCTTAAACTTGAAAATAAATTTAAGACGAGAGGTTTTTCAACTTGAAATGTAAAAACATAAGACAAAAATAACGGAACAACTGCAAGATGTATAATAATAAAAAAAGAACATAAACGGGAGTGTGAGAATAATTTTACTATGTTGCATTGTAGCAAGAAATTTGTCCCTTTTTGCTTTCCTTACATCCAGGTGTGTTTGGTGTATTTTCATGCGGGAATGTTGCCAAATCCGCGGAATTTAGGCTACTTTGGGAAAATGTTTGATTAACTATTTGGTTGGGTTTATTACACGGACCTGGCAACCCGAGGGCAAACAGACATTGGGGAACAGAATCGACTGCTACACCGGCATCACATTACATTTTCATCTAATGTTACAAACTAGTTTTTTTAGCAATATATACGGAGCGCTCAGTTTTTCCTGTGGTAAAATGCATTTGGCCAAAATAGCATTTTATAAAAGATGAAATGCAACTATATGCACAGGCTATTTAAGTGTTGGCTATGTATTGGCTATGACTAGATGGCAAATGCTAGCCCTCTCTCTCAGGTGACGTCCTACATGTCTCAGTCAGTGAGTCAGTCAGACATCAAATAAATAAAATATGAGCCTTTATAGACATAGGGTCTCATTCATGAAACATTCGTAAATATATGAGTAAATATGGGAGTGATTTGCGCGCAAAGAGACCTTCCCGAAAACTCTTCTCCTGATTCACAAATACTTCGTAAACGTCAGATGTGATAGTGAAATGTGTGTGTGTGTGTTAATGAATTCCAATCAGTCGTAAATGGGACGCGCGTGCACGCTCATTCTCAATTACCATAAATCCCGCCCATTAAATCCGACAGACAACTATATATGAGCATCATATTATGACACCAAATGAAGGATTTCAACGTGTCTTCTCAAAAGCGAATGAAAAATAACAATTTCTCAGCTGCAGAAATTGAAGTTTTATTATCAGAAGTTCATTCAAAACGCCACATTTTATTTTCAAGCGTACATAGTGGCGTACTATCAGGTCCTAAAAAAAGGAAGCTAGGCAGCATATTACAGATGCTGTTAATGGAGTTTCTTCTGTTAATCGAACAGTCCCAGCAGTGAAAAAAAATGGTTCGACATGAAGCTTGACAGCAAAAAAACAAATTAGTTCACTTCGAAAAAATCGTATTCAAACTGGAGGACCACCATCATCATCGAGCATATTTACATACTACTAGGCTACTCTCATAATAAAAGTAAAAAGAAAAACCGTATGTAATTACTTTATATAATATTTTTTTTTCAAAATGCTGTGTAAATATGTACCCGATTAAGGTGAATTAAAATGCAGCCGTATTAATGAGCAAAATGTTCAGATGTCAAACGCACTATTTACGCGTAGCTGGGAGCAGGTGTAGATTTCTTTCGTACCAACTAACATTTGGAAAATACGAACATTTTAATGAATCCGAAATTTTACGCCAGAACCACTTTACACACGATTTACACAAAAATTCGTTCTGCTCGTGTTTCATGAATGAGACCCATTGTGTTTAGTAGTACTTATTCAAACAACAAGATATTTATTTACCCTTCGCAAAACTTTGTTCAGCTCAGCTGGTGTCTACTGTGCAGCTGCTGCTGTGGAACTTCAGTTGATTCAATGAATATAGAGGGGGCGGAGTTATCAGCTTACTGACAGCTTGAGGATCGAATAAGATTTACACAAGCTCGTTTTAAGAACATTTGGCAAATATTTGTAAAACAGACAGACAGACTTAAAGGGTGACCAATAGCATTGTTTAAAAAAAAAAAAAAAAACACCACCAAAAAAAGGGCACTTCGGAGTGTAAGGGCAAAAGGGGCATGAGACATGTTGAGCCCTACCTTTGCACGTGCCTGGCGGTTTATATTCAAGTTCACAGCATGGCTAGCATGAGCATCATCAAGCTCGAGCAGCAGGCATTCAAAGAAACCAATTAACGTTACTACGGCTAAAAAACTGAATAATTAGAAAGTGAATACTGTATAGTTATCGTGTTAAATTTTAAATAATTTAAAACAGGTAAGGTTATATTAGATTTTAACATTTAACGTTACCCTAGACCACCTCTGAGACTGCTTTTGAGCTAATTAACGAAAAAGCATTTATTTATTAAATTGAATGAGAAAACCTACAAAAATACAAAGCACTACTCCTCTTTGATGGCATTTAACGTTATATCAGTTAAAATCTATGAATAAAAGTAGATTTATAGCGCTTACCTTTCCTCCGTGTCCGTCCGCTGGAAGTTGACCGTTACAAAATGACGGGCACGCACACGTCGCGCACTTCATTTAGAAACCCTTACGAAAATTAACCATGGTTTTACTACAAATAAAACCAAAAAACCATGGTTACTGTAGTTAAACCATGGTAACCACAAATTAACCATGGTTTTGCTATATTAACCATAGTTTAACCATGGTATTTGTAGTAAATCTGTGGTTTTACAAATGGCAGTCAATACGCCAAAAAACCATGGGTTACTACAGTTTTACTATAATAAAACCATGGTTATTTTTCGTAAGGGAAGTGACGTGCGCTGTTAGTTTAAGGTTTAAATGTTCATTTGTCCTTTACTCTCTTTCATTAACGAACATTATCACCATTTGCTAAGTAAATTATTTATTTATTTTTGTTCTTAAACTGATGGCAAATATATATATATATATAATTCATGCCATCTTTTAACATGCTTGATGATTTTTTGTATAACTTATTTCCCCAAAAATAGGCTGTTCAAATGGTATCAATAATAATACATGTATTGCAATAATATTAAAAATTATCTGAAGACCAACTGACCACGTCACTACAACGTCCCCAATGGGACTAACTAGCCGCGTCTTTTGAGGACGTGCCCACGACCTTTCTGTGAAGTTAGCCAAGATTCCAAAAAAATGAACTTTACCACGACGCCCTCACAACGTTCTGTGATTGCTGGGGAGTTCGGAGTGGGATCGCAAATCATTTTAATCAGTTCGGGAGTTCGTAGCGGGTTCGCGAAACATTTGAGTCAGTTCGGGAGTCCTAAGCGGGTTCGCGAATCATTTGACTCAGTTTGGGGATTGCAAATCACTTGAATCAGTTCGGGAGTTTGTAGCGGGTTTGCGAATCATTTGAGTCAGTTCGGGAGTTCAAAGCGGGTTCGCGAATCATTTGAGTGAGTTTGGGTATCGCGAATCATTTGAATCAGTTCGGGAGTTCATAGCGGGTTCGCGAATCATTTGAGTCAGTTCGGGAGTTCAAAGCGGGTTCGTGAATCATTTGAGTCAGTTTGGGGATCGCAAATCATTTGAATCAGTTCGGGAGTTCGTAGCGGGATCGCGAATCATTTGAGTCAGTTCGGGAGTTCGTAGCGGGTTCGCGAATCATTTGAGTCAGTTTGGGGATCGCGAATCATTTGAATCCATTCGGGAGTTCGTAGCGGGTTCGCAAATCATTTGAGTCAGTTCGGGAGTTCGGAGCGGGTTCGCGAATCATTTGAGTCATCATAGCTGCCCAGCCAACATTTCCATGTGGGCCCCATGTGGGTTTTGGCTGTCAGTTGGGCCCTGCATGGGCAGTGGCGGCTCCAGACAATTTTGATTGGGGGGCAATGGGGGGTCCTGGTCATATCAAGGGGGGTCTCATGAAAACCAACAAAAAATACAGTGGACACGGCTAATAACTGCATATTACTGCTACTAAACAACAAAAACAACACAGCATATCAACTACTTTGTTTTTAATTAATTAATCAATTACAGTTTGCAAACAATATGCTCAAACTTTAAAGGGTTGGCGCTTTAAATTCGGTTCACCAATACGCATGAATCCACAAATGACTTAAGCGGTTAACTTTTTTAGCGTGGCTGACACTCCCTCTGAACAGGGCCTTGCAGACACCTTTGGAGGGGCAGGTCCTCAAAGTATAAAAGTAGCACATGGAACAAGGCTTTAAATGGCACTGCTCAAAATGTCAATACAGCAATATATTTTACAAATGCTTTGATGCAGTTTTGAAAAAAAAAAAAAAAACAATAGAGAAGACAATTTTAAGTTTAAAATAATAATGGCTCTGGGATTAGAAACTGAAATGTCTTAAATTGTCCCAACCTGATGGCTTTTTCTTCTCTGTTCTACAGAATAATTAAGAACAGCGGTTATAGTAAAAATTATAGAAAACATTTTCCTCTTTCTCGCCATTCTCTGTCTCCTGACTTACTGTTCCCTGCTCTCTTTCTGTCACTTGTGCCTCTACATTTCCCTCTTTTTCTTCCTCTATCTCCATCTCCTCATCTGATCTATTACTTTCCACTCTCTGTCCATCTAGGAACAAGGCTCAATTTAATATTTCAGCATTAATCTATTATTTTAACCATCACTACTCTTGCACCTAATCAATAAGTCCACCTTAAATATTGATTCAAAATATAAAAAAAATGATACACTGGAATATAGTGATTCAAATTTTTATTACTGTTGTAGTTGCAATGTAAACAAATGACAGGCTACATTTGTTATTCATATCCTTCACACTGCACTTTGATGTCAGATATATTATGCTTTTTTTTTTTACATTGATATTTTTACATTTATTTCCAGAGAGATATAATTGAGTTTACAGGCTAAAGTGGTCTTGCTGTGGTAAACACTGTTGCTATTGTAGAAAAAATATATATTTGCGTCACATTTAAAATATAATTATATTTTAATTCATTTCTGAATTGTTTTTATTTTTATAATGATAATTCAGAGAATGAGAAAATCTGAATAAGCCTTACCAGTGTTGTGATAATTATTTTTAAGGCACTCTATGTTTTAAAAAATAAATAAGTACTGTAATATAATAATAGTTTAGTCAAATAACATAAAAAGACCAGACCCTTCGATGCCTGTGAAACTTTTCTCCCTCAAACAGCACGCTAGTGTTACTTCTACACTACAGGCTACACACAGCAATATAAACAACATATCTGCATGTTCTCACATCACATCATTCTTGTAAAATAATAATAAGTAAATAAACATCAAAATCACTTCGCTGAGAATGAAACACTACTTACCAGCTGCCACGGTGTTGAATATATCCTTTAGCAATTAAAAACTGCACGTGAGGAATCCTCCCGGTCGGATGAGGTCATGAGAACATCATGTTGGTCATTTTTTTAAGGCTAAATTATTATTAATAAATTGTACTAATATTATGATTGGGCGTGGGCATGCAGCCACAAAAGGGAATGTTATTACAAATTATTACAAAAAGGAAATTTTGCTTTGACAAAAGGGCACTTAAGGGGCAAAGGAGCAGGTGCTCAAGTGAACCGGTTCTTTCGGACAATTTGATCAAATAAAACCAATTGGAAAAAAAAACTGTTCACCGTTTCTTTTGCGCTCGATGCAATGTCATTAGCGATGACCGCCCTTCATTCAAGCCTTGGTTTACCCGCGCTCATTACACTAGCACAGAATCAGTTCAGAATCAATCATCAAAAGAATCAGTTCGGTTCAGACGAGCTGTGAGTCAGTCTGCTTCACACTGAATCACACATGCGCAGTATCATCAGCTCCTCTGTTCTCGAATCGGACGCGTCCGACAGAAACGGTTCTCGTTCAGTGTACGAATAAATGTCCAAATAATTATTATTTATTATATTCTGCGTAGTTTGAAGATATTTTTTTTTATATTTATCCCGGATATATATATATATATAAATGTATATAATCAGGAAGAGGGTGGGGGGTCAAATGGGGGGTCAAGGCGTTTTTTGGCAGGGTCTTGAGACCCCCCAGGACCCCCACTGGCGCCGCCGGTGTGCATGGGCAACCCAAATGGGACCCGTACATTTTTGTCCATCGGCTCCACTTGGGCCCCGTGTGTGTTAACCCATAGGGGCCCATGATGGTTCCATAGTGGGCTCCAAGTGGACTCTAATATTTGGGGCCAATGTGGGCCACATACAAAACCCTTATGGGGCCCAGCTGGGGGATTACACTAGACCCACAAATGGCCCTTATATGGGGTTTTAGTGGGACCACAGTGGGTCAGAACTGGGCCCCATTTATATTTCTTTATTAATTCCTCTGGATAAAGTTAATGTGCTAATATGCAATAAAACTCTAATTTAAAATATTTACCTAAAAAATTTGTGCTTAATACATTTTAAATTACATGTTAAAATATTTCAAATTTGAAGAAGATGACTTCAACTCAGAATCTCTAAATCACATTTTTTATTAGGTAAAACAAAATAAAACAAAACAGGATAAAAACTGGATAAAAATACTGTAACACTTTCTATGAAGCCCATATTTATAATACATTATAAGGGTACTCTTAAGGCATTGTAATGAATGCATAATGCATTATAAAAAATTTTATATGTTATATCAACTCATGAATAATCATAACACTTATAATACATCATAATACAATGCATAATATAATTCATCATGGTCATAAGTTTAACAGTATGATTATTTATAACACACAATGAACACCATATTAAATCTACTTAATTTACAGTATAATGGACTGTATCATATCTTGACATTGTTTAAGATCTGCACAGTATCTTATTACAGCTTGTGAGTGGTTAGATGTTGAGTGTTACTTGAGTGTTTCCTTTGAAGCTAATGTTAATTGATGTGAGCTTAATACTCTTAACTGGAAAAAAATTCAATCTTTTATATGGTTACATTTTATTTTGATGGTCCTCTTAAACAATCTATTATAAGCAACTTTGCCACTACATCCCAACTAACTCTCATTAGAGTATCAGTAGCTCAAGAATGGTAGAATCTAGTTTGGTAGAATAAGCTGACGTACTTGCAAAGACACCTATGTCAGTTTATCTGTTGGTTGACCATCAAAATAAAGTGTTAGGATATATTTACAGTAGCAGACATAGTAATACTCCAATGACCGCTATAGTTGCAGAGTTACCCAACAGCTGTCTAAGGGGTACCATCAAAATAATCAAACTGATATTACAATAAAAATAGAAGCAAATGTGTCATATTACTAATTCATCTGATCTGATATCTGATCTTATGGCTGTTTGAGTGAAAACTTTTATTATTATTATTATTATTATTATTATTATTATTATTACTACTACTACTTATAAGTGGTCTTTCAACGCTTTAAGTAGCATCAGAAAAATGGCAAGATATGAGACATATAATACATTATAACTATGAGAAATATAATCCATTGTAGAAGTGGATGCAACGTGTTCATTGTGTTATAAATAATCACTCTTAAAAGCTATAACCACAAATAAGTAAATATATTAAACCTATTCTTATGAATATTCATGAAATTCCTTATAATGCTTTAAGAATACCCTTATAATGTATAATATGGGCTTCATAGAAAGTGTTAATAGAAAATACTTGAACAGAACAGGATGAAATGGTATTATTCCTGGACCTGTGCAGACTTCTCAGCTTCATACCTAAAAAAAACAGTAAAAACAGAAAAGGCAATTATTTTAAAATACTACTAAAACATTTACAAAAGCATTAAAAAGCATGCGTGGTTATAATTAAGTTGTGCCAGTACTTCATATTTTTGCCCAAGTTATACTACTAAAGTTAATATGAACAAGTTAAAAGTGACCCTATTCAGTTTAGAAATGTAATTTTAAAAGTACTATTATTTTATTATTTAATAACAACTTATTGCTTCACACCAACAGCTTTATTCATGGTTCATCTTTTATTTTTCAGAGCTGAATGTTAACAACACAGAATCACCAGAATATTAACCATATTTCATCAATGAACATACATATAGCCTACAAGAGTAAAATCATAGATAACACATTGTGCCAGTGGAAAATAAATGGTGTAAATATAAAAATAACAGTTTGAAGAGTTCATGTACTTAATTAGTAAGACTATACAACAATATTGAGAGAACACATATCATCTCAAAACATATAAAATGGTCTTCTTTATGGTCAGCTGGTCAGTCAGCTCCACTGCGGGAGGGAAATGATAGAAACATTCTAGAGCATTGAAACTTGTTTTAAGCCTCTGCCCAACGAATGTATAAATAAAACATCCTACGTTTGCTAAGTAAACTGACAACAAATTTTTTTTTTTATACAACGTTAACGTTAACCCTTCAGCTACGACAGTTCAATCCCGACTGACTGACAAATACTTCCTATTTGTTGTTGGCATCCGTACTGCGTTTGAGCTCCTTCACTATATTCTTTTTATCGACTGTTTTTAACTTAAAAATCAATTTTATTCACCATCGTTTCCGTTTATATAACCTGTGAATATATCCAATATTTTATTCTACAACAAAAACAAACAGTGCCTCGCTATCACAAGTTTCATTTTGATCTCCCGGGTCCGCTATTAGCTTATAGCCCATTTGCATCAGTGGCGTGGTTGCTGCTAACTGCGCTTATATTGCTAATAAGGCAAGGCAAGGCTAGTTTATTTATATAGCACATTTCGTACACAATGGTAATTCAAAGTGCTTTACATAAAAGAAAGTAAAATAATCATGAAGAAAAATAATAACAAAAATAAAACAAGCAATTTTAAAACTTTTAAAATGATTAAAACATTTAAAAACAGTTAGAAAATGATTTTACATAAAAAATAAATAAATAAAATAAAACAGTGAAAATATAGTGCAATCAGTTCGGACATTGCACAGTGCTCATTCAATAAAAGCACAGCTAAACAGATGAGTTTTAAGTCTATATTTAAATGTGACTAGTGTTTTAGCACATCTGATCTCTTCTGGAAGCTGATTCCAACTGCGGGCAGCATAGTAACTAAAGGAGGACTCCCCTTGTTTTGTGTGAACCTTTGGTATTTCTAACTGACTTGATCCTAATGATCTGAGTGGTCTTTAAGGCTTATATTCAGTGAACATATCTGAAATATATTTCGGTCCTAGGTCATTTAGTGACTTATATACGAGTAAAAGTACTTTAAAATCAATCCTAAATGTAACTGGAAGCCAGTGTAAGGACCTGAGGACTGGTGTGATATGCTCAGATTTTCTGCTTCTAGTCTGAATCCTGGCAGCAGTGTTCTGGATGAGCTGCAGCTGTCTAATGGTCTTTTTGGGAAGGCCGGTGAAGAGCCCATTACAATAGTCCACCCTGCTGGTGATAAAGGCATGAACAAGTTTCTCCAAGTCTTGGCTGGAAACAAAACATCTAAATCTTGCAATGTTTTTAAATGATAGTATGCTGACTTAGTTACTGCTTTGACATGGCTACTGAAACTAAGGTCTGTCTCCAGAATCACACCAAGATTCCTGACTTGATTTTTAGTTGTTTGACCCCTAGAGTCAAGGCATGCATTCACCTTGAACACTTCATCTTTGTTTCCAAATGCAATGACTTCAGTTTTTTCCTTATTTAACTGAAGATAGTTCTGGCACATCCAACTATTAATTTCATCAATGCATTGGCAGAGGGAGTCAATGGGGCTGTAGTCATTTGGAGATAAGGCTAGGTAAATCTGGTTATCATCAGCATAGCTGTGGTAGGCAATTTGGTTCTTTCTCATTATTTGACTAATACTCTATTCACACACATTACCACTGCTGTACTCACTGTTACTTGCTTTAATGGCGGATGAATGTCTACCTCTGATTGCAGGCAAGGACACGTTCGAGGCCGTGGGGAAGCAGATTCGCGACCTGGAAGAGAGGCAGGTCCAGCTGAGAGAGCGGAGAGCCGCGCTGGAATCATCCCGGGCTGACGCTCACAAGTCCGGGGTAAGTATACAGCGTGCTGTTAACAGTCCCACCACGTCTACTCCATCGTCCGACACGTAAGTGCTACGTTAGCCGAAGGTAAAGTGCACACTCATTGTTTGCCTGGTGCTCGTGTTCTCGATGTTTCTGCGCAGATACCCGCGATCCTGAAGGACGACGAGAGCCCCAGAGCGGTCGTGCTTCACGCCGGGTTTAACGACACCACGCTGCGGCAGACGGAGACGCTGAAGAGGGACTTCAGGAGCCTGATCGAGACGGTTCGCAGCACGACGCCCGCGGCGACGATCGTCGTGTCAGGACCACTGCCCACGTATCGACGAGGACACGAAAGGTTCAGTAGACTTTTTGCTTTAAATGAATGGTTGTTGTCATGGTGTAAAGAACAGAAACTGCTATTTGTTAATAACTGGAATCTTTTCTGGGAGCGTCCTAGGCTGTTTCGCGCTGATGGATTACACCCCAGCAGAATCGGAGCGGAGCTTCTCTCTGACAACATCTCCAGGACACTTTGCTCAATGTGACTAGTAAGACAATTCTCAAATAACCATTATGATGAGTTTTGTTCCACCCGCTTAAATGATAAAAGTACTTGCACTGTAAAAACTATTAAGACTGTGTCTGTTCCCCGAATAGTGAGGTCAAAATATAAATATAATGTAGGATCTAAAAAAAATCTTATCGTAATTTAACAAAGAAAAATGTAAAGTAAATGAACAAAAACAATTTTTAAAGTTTGGGCTCATAAATATTAGATCACTCACACCAAAAGCAGTTATTGTAAATGAAATGATCACAGATAATAGTTTTGATTTACTCTGCTTGACTGAAACCTGGCTAAAACCAAAGGATTATTTTGGTCTAAATGAGTCTACTCCACCAAACTACTGCTATAAGCATGAGCCCCGTCAGACTGGTCAACAATATATAGTGATATTCTCAATGTTACCCAGAAAACAGGATACAGGTTTAACTCATTCGAAATACTTCTGCTAAATGTTACACTGTCAGACATGCAAAAGAAATCTAATGTATCTCTTGCTCTGGCTACTGTGTATAGACCACCAGGGCCGTATACAGAATTCCTAAAAGAATTTGCAGATTTACTCTCAGACCTTCTAGTTACAGTTGATAAGACGCTAATCATGGGAGATTTTAATATTCACGTTGATAATACAAATGATGCATTAGGACTTGCGTTTACTGACCTAATAAACTCTATTGGAGTCAAGCAAAATGTCACCTGGGCCCACTCATCATTTTATTCATACACTAGATTTAATTATATCTCATGGAATCGATCTTACTGCTATAGATATTGTACGTCAAAGTGATGATATTACAGACCATTTCTTTGTTTCGTGCATGCTGCATATAACTGATATTAACTATATGTCTCAGCGTTACCGTCTGGGCAGAACTATTGTTCCAGCCACCAAAGAAAGATTCGCAAATAACCTGCCTGATCTATCTCAACTGCTATTTGTACCCAAAAATACACATGAATTAGACGAAATTACTGACAACATGGGCACTATTCTCTCTAATACATTAGAAGCCGTTGACCCCATCAAATTGAAAAAGGTTAGAGAAAACTGTGCCATAGTATAACAGTAATACTCTCTCAAGAAAGAAACTCGTAGTCTTGAACGCAAATGGAGAAAAACTTGGAACTTGGAAGTTTTTTGTCCAGCTATAGACAGGCTCTAAAAACTGCTAGGGCAGAGCATATACACAAACTCATTGAAAATAACCAAAACAATCCAAGGCTTTTATTTAGCACAGTGGCTAAATTAACAAATTACCAGACGCCACCTGATTCAAATATTCCACCAACGTTAAATAGTAATGACTTTATGAATTTCTTCACTGATAAAATAGATAACATTAGAAATACAATAGTGAATGTAGATTCTACAGCGCCTAACACTTCAGTTTCATTCATCGCACCCAAAGATAAACTGCAGTGCTTTACAAATATAGGACAGGAAGAGCTAAATAAACTTATCACTGTATCTAAACCAACAACATGTTTATTAGATCCTGTACCCACTAAATTACTGAAAGAGCTGTTACCTGTAGCCGAAGAACCGCTTCTCAATATCATAAACTCGTCGTTATCTTTAGGTCACGTCCCAAAACCTATCAAGCCTCTTATTAAGAAACCAAACTAGATCCTAGTGTACTGGCAAATTATAGGCCTATTTCAAATCTTCCATTTATGTCTAAAATTTTAGAAAAAGTTGTGTCTGCTCAATTGAGCATCTTCCTGCACAAAAATGTTCTGTATGAAGAATTACAAATGACCTGCTTCTTGCGTCAGATCAAGGCTGCATCTCATTTCTAGGCTTACTTGATCTTAGTGCTGCATTCGACACCATAGATCATGACATACTCATAGATCGATTACAAAACTATACAGGTATTCAAGGGCAGGCTCTAAGATGGTTTAGATCCTACCTGTCCGATTGCTACCATTTTGTTTATTTAAATGGGGTGTCATCTCATTTATCATCAGTAAAATATGGAGTGCCACAAGGATCCGTCCTAGGTCCCCTTCTATTTTCAATATACAGTACATGTTGCCCCTTGGTAATATTATTAGAAAATATGGAATTAGCTTCCACTGTTATGCTGATGATACTCAGCTATATATCTCAACGAGACCAGATGAAACTTCTCCATTATCTAAGCTAACAGAGTGTGTTAAAAATGTAAAAGATTGGATGATATATGATTTTCTCCAATTAAATTCGGATTAGACAGAGATATTAATTATTGGACCAAAAAACACTACACAGTGACTCTGCCATTTCTGTATTTTCAAATATTTTTTTAAAATATGTACATCCAATTATATAACAGCAGCAGTAATTCAGCTAATATAAAGTTAAATATAATTATCTTACCTTGATAGTTTAGAGAGTTTGTCCATTGACACGCAGACGCTGACCGTGTTGAAGTGGAGAGTAGCAACCGTTTTGTTTTTGTTTTTTTTGAATGAGAAGGGGCGGGAAGACATGGACGCCAATCATTGCATTACTCAATGACCGCATAACACAAGTGCTTTTAAATTATAAGAAAAACCCTTTGAGATACTTATAAATAAAATAAAAAAGGATTATTCATAAAATAAATAATCTTGTATTGTTACATTATGATATAACCCTAAATTATATAAAACATGAAATGCATACAATTAAATCAATTTAATTGTAAGGATTATGTACAGTATTGTTCAAAATAATAGCAGTACAATGTGACTAACCAGAATAATCAAGGTTTTTCGTATATTTTTTTATTGCTACGTGGCAAACAAGTTACCAGTAGGTTCAGTAGATTCTCAGAAAACAAATGAGACCCAGCATTCATGATATGCACGCTCTTAAGGCTGTGCAATTGGGCAATTAGTTGAATTAGTTGAAAGGGGTGTGTTCAAAAAAATAGCAGTGTGGCATTCAATCACTGAGGTCATCAATTTTGTGAAGAAACAGGTGTGAATCAGGTGGCCCCTATTTAAGGATGAAGCCAACACTTGTTGAACATGCATTTGAAAGCTGAGGAAAATGGGTCGTTCAAGACATTGTTCAGAAGAACAGCGTACTTTGATTAAAAAGTTGATTAGAGAGGGGAAAACCTATAAAGAGGTGCAAAAAATGATAGGCTGTTCAGCTAAAATGATCTCCAATGCCTTAAAATGGAGAGCAAAACCAGAGAGACGTGGAAGAAAACGGAAGACAACCATCAAAATGGATAGAAGAATAACCAGAATGGCAAAGGCTCAGCCAATGATCACCTCCAGGATGATCAAAGACAGTCTGGAGTTACCTGTAAGTACTGTGACAGTTAGAAGACGTCTGTGTGAAGCTAATCTATTTTCAAGAATCCCCCGCAAAGTCCCTCTGTTAAAAAAAAGGCATGTGCAGAAGAGGTTACAATTTGCCAAAGAACACATCAACTGGCCTAAAGAGAAATGGAGGAACATTTTGTGGACTGATGAGAGTAAAATTGTTCTTTTTGGGTCCAAGGGCCACAGGCAGTTTGTGAGACGACCCCCAAACTCTGAATTCAAGCCACAGTACACAGTGAAGACAGTGAAGCATGGAGGTGCAAGCATCATGATATGGGCATGTTTCTCCTACTATGGTGTTGGGCCTATTTATCGCATACCAGGGATCATGGATCAGTTTGCATATGTTAAAATACTTGAAGAGGTCATGTTGCCCTATGCTGAAGAGGACATGCCCTTGAAATGGTTGTTTCAACAAGACAATGGCCCAAAACACACTAGTAAACGGGCAAAGTCTTGGTTCCAAACCAACAAAATTAATGTTATGGAGTGGCCAGCCCAATCTCCAGACCTTAATCCAATTGAGAACTTGTGGGGTGATATCAAAAATGCTGTTTCTGAAGCAAAACCAAGAAATGTGAATGAATTGTGGAATGTTGTTAAAGAATCATGGAGTGGAATAACAGCTGAGAGGTGCCACAAGTTGGTTGACTCCATGCCACACAGATGTCAAGCAGTTTTAAAAAACTGTGGTCATACAACTAAATATTAGTTAAGTGATTCACAGGATTGCTAAATCCCAGAAAAAAAAAAAGTTTGTACAAAATAGTTTTGAGTTTGTACAGTCAAAGGTAGACACTGCTATTTTTTTTGAACACACCCCTTTCAACTAATTGCCCAATTGCACAGCCTTAAGAGCGTGCATATCATGAATGCTGGGTCTTGTTTGTTTTCTGACAATCTACTGAACCTACTGGTAACTTGTTTGCCACGTAGCAATAAAAAAATATACTAAAAACCTTGATTATTCTGGTTAGTCACATTGTACTGCTATTATTTTGAACAATACTGTAGCTACCCATAACTGCATAAAAATAAATAATCTGCAAAAAAAAAAATATATATATATATATATATATATAACTATAAATATATCCTAATATAGCCCAAATGTGGCCCATCTGGGACCCACAAATAAACAATACACTGTAAAAAATTGTTCTGTGAAATAACAGTAATTTACTGGCAGCAGGGGTGCCAGTAAAGTACTGTTAATTTACAACTTTTTCGACGTCAAACGAAACAGTAAAACATCATCATCTGAATCTCTGTAATTCTCAATAAGATCTTTTGATCTCTGGTCTCTGTCAGTCTGGTTAGTTATGAGTGACGTTGGTAAAGCTGTTTGTTGATTGTTAAAATCTTCCGTTGATGGGGGGCGGTCCAAGATGGCGCACTGACAAGACGTGTTTGCTAGAGCTCGGCGAACTCATGTTTAATTTGATTTGTAGTGCAGTATTTAAGACTCCTTCAGTTGTACTTAGTATAACTACAATTGCTACGACAACCGAAATGATTGAAAATGGGAAAATCTGAAAAAAGGAAAAGCAAAAACATGAATGGCAGAACTCATTCTGCAAAAGCAACATTGCAGCAAACCTCGAACACGGTTTCGAACAACAACCTACACGACTATCTTGAGTCAGGCATGGATCCTACAGATGTCATGCTTGTGGAAGAAGTTTTTCCTCCGCTCCCTGAAACCCCATGCAAGTCTCCGGCTGTTAAACAACGCAAGGTAGAGAAATCGGACATAAGTTTTCTGACGCAATTTCGCGAGCTCTCAGATCTGATTAATAACAGATCGGATGCACTTGGAAAAATGGTGAAAGAAAATGCGAAAGTAATCACAAGTGTAAAAGATGCTGTAAATGAAAACACCAAACAGATAGCTGACGTGAAGAAAGCCGTTGAATTTGTGAGTGGCGAAATTGTTGATGTCAAAGTCCGAATCGATACAATGGAGCTGCAAGTAAAGAAGATTGATATCCAAACATCTGAGCAAGAAAAGCGTCTCTCACATCTCGAAGGATACACGCGCCGCTGGAATCTCAGAATTTACGGGATGCAGGAAAGGGAGAGGAGTTCGTGAACGAGTCATCCAGGTATGCCAACAGTTACTACCAGACGCTAAAGATAAACTTTCGTTTGTTGTTTATATACTGTACATCGACTTGGTCATAAACGGCCCGCTGGCGACAAACCAAGAGGAATCATCTTTCAATTCACATCTCGCTTCTACCGGGATGCAGTTTGGCGGGCAGCGAAGGATTCGTCGTTCCTCAGAAGCAGGCACGTGCACAGGTAGGGCTCAACATGTGCAGAGCACATGCCCTTTTTGCCCTTACACTCCGAAGTGCCCTTTTTTTGGTGTTTTTTTTTTTTTTTTTTTTTAAACAATGCTATTGGTCACCCTTTACGTCTGTCTGTCTGTTTTACAAATATTTAGCAAATGAAAGTTCTTAAAACGAGCTTGTGTAAATCTTATTCGATCCTCAAGCTGTCAGTAAGCTGATAACTCCGCCCCCTCTATATTCATTGAATCAACTGAAGTTCCACAGCAGCCGCACAGTAGACACCAGCTGAGCTGAACAAAGTTTTGCGAAGGGTAAATAAATATCTTGTTGTTTGAATAAGTACTACTAAACACAATGGGTCTCATTCATGAAACACGAGCAGAACTAATTTTTGTGTAAATCGTGTGTAAAGTGGTTATGTCGTAAAATTTCGGATTCATTAAAATGTTCGTATTTTCCAAATGTTAGTTGCAGGGCCGTGCACAGACCTTTTGAGGGGCATGTGCTGAAACTGAAAAAGGGCACCCCCCTCCCTTTTTTATATCAAGATTATTTAGTAACCCTGCATAAAAGGAAGAAATGGTCACATCTTCATGACAAATTCAATAACACAAAATAATAGTCTCAAAAGCTTTAGATTTATTCACGATTAATAACAACCATAATAATAATATTAGATAATATAGATAAACAGGGTTTTAAGGGCTTCTTTAAACCTAATTACAACAGCAACCTTCTGTGAGCCATGTATCTGGCAAAAATTTTATACTGTGGTGGACCAGGGATGTTGGTCTCTTGAATGTCTCTTATTCACTACACTTTCCCTAAAATAAGCCAGCAATGAAAAAATACATAAAAATAGTGTGAAAAGTACAGTTGCAGTGAAAAGCATTTCTGAAGGATCACGTGACACTGTAATGTAAGTAATGATGCTGAAAATTCAGCTTTGATCACAAAAATAAATTACATTTTAAAATATATTCAAATAGAAAACAGTTATTTAAAATTGTAAAAATATTACACAATTTTACTGATTTTGCTGTATTTTGGATCAAATAAATGAAGCCTAGGAATGAATCATGAATTACATTCTGCATGATAAAATATAAAGATTTCACAGTGATCTTCTGTAATTTTTTTTTTTTAGTTACTACTACATTACTGTAGTAAAACCATGTTTTACAACATTTTATACATGTGAGGACGAGCGGAGAGTATACCATAACATGAATAGCCTAAATGTTAATAAATTAAGTGTATCAGCAATCATAAATCAAAGAATAAATTTCTTAGAAATGTATGTTATCTAGGTGACGAGGATCACTCATCGCTTTGTGTAAGTTCCAGAACGAAACAGCACGGGGGCGCACGATTTTCCGATGGTAAAAACAATTGTGTTGTTGTTTTACTTATCAATATATCGTTTTTGACCAGCGAATGTGTGCAAATGTGAATGTTTTTTTATTTTTTTTTTCGTCATTAAAACGGCGACGGCGCCTGCCACTGCCGGTGTAGCAGTCGATTCTGTTCCCCTCGGAATGTCTGTTCCCCTTTACGCAAACATACTACAATTCTGGCGTTGTTGCCGAGTTACTGTACGTACGATCAGAACTAGCGTGCACCAGAAGCGTGACTGGATGTACGGCAAGTCAAATAGTTCAAAATACCGTCCTAAATCTTAAACTTGAAAATAAATTTAAGACGAGAGGTTTTTCAACTTGAAATGTAAAAACATAAGACAAAAATAACGGAACAACTGCAAGATGTATAATAATAAAAAAAGAACATAAACGGGAGTGTGAGAATAATTTTACTATGCTGCAGTGTAGCAAGAAATTTGTCCCTTTTTGCTTTCCTTACATCCAGGTGTGTTTGGTGTATTTTCATGCGGGAATGTTGCCAAATCCGCGGAATTTAGGCTACTTTGGGAAAATGTTTGATTAACTATTTGGTTGGGTTTATTACACGGACCTGGCAAGCCGAGGGGAAACAGACATTGGGGAACAGAATCGACTGCTACACCGGCATCACATTACATTTTCATCTAATGTTACAAACTAGTTTTTTTAGCAATATATACGGAGCGCTCAGTTTTTCCTGTGGTAAAATGCATTTGGCCAAAATAGCATTTTATAAAAGATGAAATGCAACTATATGCACAGGCTATTTAAGTGTTGGCTATGTATTGGCTATGACTAGATGGCAAATGCTAGCCCTCTCTCTCAGGTGACGTCCTACATGTCTCAGTCAGTGAGTCAGTCAGACATCAAATAAATAAAATATGAGCCTTTATAGACATAGGGTCTCATTCATGAAACATTCGTAAATATATGAGTAAATATGGGAGTGATTTGCGCGTAAAGAGACCTTCCCGAAAACCCTTCTCCTGATTCACAAATACTTCGTTAACGTCAGATGTGATAGTGAAATGTGTGTGTGTGTTAATGAATTCCAATCAGTCGTAAATGGGACGCGCGTGCACGCTCATTCTCAATTACCATAAATCCCGCCCATTAAATCCTAAAGAAATCTACACCTGCTCCCAGCTACGCGTAAATAGTGCGTTTAACATCTGAACATTTTGCTCATTAATACGGCTGCATTTTAATTCACCTTAATCGGGTACATATTTACACAGCATTTTGAAAAAAAAATATTATATAAAGTAATTACATACGGTTTTTCTTTTTACTTTTATTATGAGAGTAGCCTAGTAGTATGTAGATATGCTCGATGATGATGGTGGTCCTCGTCCAGTTTGAATACGATTTTTTCGAAGTGAACTAATGAAGCTGTCAAGCTTCATGTCGAACCATTTTCTTTTCACTTCTGGGACTGTTCGATTAACAGAAGAAACTCCATTAACAGCATCTGTAATATGCTGCCTAGCTTCCTTTTTTTAGGACCTGATAGTACGCCACTATGTACGCTTGAAAATAAAATGTGGTGTTTTGAATGAACTTCTGATAATAAAACTTCAATTTCTGCAGCTGAGAAATTGTTATTTTTCATTCGCTTTTGAGAAAAGACGTTGAAATCCTTCATTTGGTGTCATAATATGATGCTCATATATAGTTGTCTGTCGGATTTAATGGGCGGGATTTATGGTAATTGAGAATGAGCGTGCACGCGCGTCCCATTTACGACTGATTGGAATTCATTAACACACACATACATTTCACTATCACATCTGACGTTAACGAAGTATTTGTGAATCAGGAGAAGGGTTTTCGGGAAGGTCTCTTTACGCGCAAATCACTCCCATATTTACTCATATATTTACGAATGTTTCATGAATGAGACCCTATGTCTATAAAGGCTCATATTTTATTTATTTGATGTCTGACTGACTCACTGACTGAGACATGTGGGACGTCACCTGAGAGAGAGGGCTAGCATTTGCCATCTAGTCATAGCCAATACATAGCCAACACTTAAATAGCCTGTGCATATAGTTGCATTTCATCTTTTATAAAATGCTATTTTGGCCAAATGCATTTTACCACAGGAAAAACTGAGCGCTCCGTATATATTGCTAAAAAAACTAGTTTGTAACATTAGATGAAAATGTAATGTGATGCCGGTGTAGCAGTCGATTCTGTTCCCCAATGTCTGTTTCCCCTCGGCTTGCCAGGTCCGTGTAATAAACCCAACCAAATAGTTAATCAAACATTTTCCCAAAGTAGCCTAAATTCCGCGGATTTGGCAACATTCCCGCATGAAAATACACCAAACACACCTGGATGTAAGGAAAGCAAAAAGGGACAAATTTCTTGCTACACTGCAGCATAGTAAAATTATTCTCACACTCCCGTTTATGTTCTTTTTTTATTATTATACATCTTGCAGTTGTTCCGTTATTTTTGTCTTATGTTTTTACATTTCAAGTTGAAAAACCTCTCGTCTTAAATTTATTTTCAAGTTTAAGATTTAGGACGGTATTTTGAACTATTTGACTTGCCGTACATCCAGTCACGCTTCTGGTGCACGCTAGTTCTGATCGTACGTACAGTAACTCGGCAACAACGCCAGAATTGTAGTATGTTTGCGTAAAGGGGAACAGACATTCCGAGGGGAACAGAATCGACTGCTACACCGGCAGTGGCAGGCGCCGTCGCCGTTTTAATGACGAAAAAAAAAATAAAAAAACATTCACATTTGCACACATTCGCTGGTCAAAAACGATATATTGATAAGTAAAACAACAACACAATTGTTTTTACCATCGGAAAATCGTGCGCCCCCGCGCTGTTTCGTTCTGGAACTTACACAAAGCGATGAGTGATCCTCGTCACCTAGATAACATACATTTCTAAGAAATTTATTCTTTGATTTATGATTGCTGATACACTTAATTTATTAACATTTAGGCTATTCATGTTATGGTATACTCTCCGCTCGTCCTCACATGTATAAAATGTTGTAAAACATGGTTTTACTACAGTAATGTAGTAGTAACTAAAAAAAAAAAATTACAGAAGATCACTGTGAAATCTTTATATTTTATCATGCAGAATGTAATTCATGATTCATTCCTAGGCTTCATTTATTTGATCCAAAATACAGCAAAATCAGTAAAATTGTGTAATATTTTTACAATTTTAAATAACTGTTTTCTATTTGAATATATTTTAAAATGTAATTTATTTTTGTGATCAAAGCTGAATTTTCAGCATCATTACTTACATTACAGTGTCACGTGATCCTTCAGAAATGCTTTTCACTGCAACTGTACTTTTCACACTATTTTTATGTATTTTTTCATTGCTGGCTTATTTTAGGGAAAGTGTAGTGAATAAGAGACATTCAAGAGACCAACATCCCTGGTCCACCACAGTATAAAATTTTTGCCAGATACATGGCTCACAGAAGGTTGCTGTTGTAATTAGGTTTAAAGAAGCCCTTAAAACCCTGTTTATCTATATTATCTAATATTATTATTATGGTTGTTATTAATCGTGAATAAATCTAAAGCTTTTGAGACTATTATTTTGTGTTATTGAATTTGTCATGAAGATGTGACCATTTCTTCCTTTTATGCAGGGTTACTAAATAATCTTGATATAAAAAAGGGAGGGGGGTGCCCTTTTTCAGTTTCAGCACATGCCCCTCAAAAGGTCTGTGCACGGCCCTGCAACTAACATTTGGAAAATACGAACATTTTAATGAATCCGAAATTTTACGACATAACCACTTTACACACGATTTACACAAAAATTAGTTCTGCTCGTGTTTCATGAATGAGACCCATTGTGTTTAGTAGTACTTATTCAAACAACAAGATATTTATTTACCCTTCGCAAAACTTTGTTCAGCTCAGCTGGTGTCTACTGTGCGGCTGCTGTGGAACTTCAGTTGATTCAATGAATATAGAGGGGGCGGAGTTATCAGCTTACTGACAGCTTGAGGATCGAATAAGAGTTACACAAGCTCGTTTTAAGAACTTTCATTTGCTAAATATTTGTAAAACAGACAGACAGACGTAAAGGGTGACCAATAGCATTGTTTAAAAAAAAAAAAAAAAAAAAACACCAAAAAAAGGGCACTTCGGAGTGTAAGGGCAAAAAGGGCATGTGCTCTGCACATGTTGAGCCCTACCTGTGCACGTGCCTGCTTCTGAGGAACGACGAATCCTTCGCTGCCCGCCAAACTGCATCCCGGTAGAAGCGAGATGTGAATTGAAAGATGATTCCTCTTGGTTTGTCGCCAGCGGGCCGTTTATGACCAAGTCGATGTACAGTATATAAACAACAAACGAAAGTTTATCTTTAGCGTCTGGTAGTAACTGTTGGCATACCTGGATGACTCATTCACGAACTCCTCTCCCTTTCCTGCATCCCGTAAATTCTGAGATTCCAGCGGCGCGTGTATCCTTCGAGATGTGAGAGACGCTTTTCTTGCTCAGATGTTTGGATATCAATCTTCTTTACTTGCAGCTCCATTGTATCGATTCGGACTTTGACATCAACAATTTCGCCACTCACAAATTCAACGGCTTTCTTCACGTCAGCTATCTGTTTGGTGTTTTCATTTACAGCATCTTTTACACTTGTGATTACTTTCGCATTTTCTTTCACCATTTTTCCAAGTGCATCCGATCTGTTATTAATCAGATCTGAGAGCTCGCGAAATTGCGTCAGAAAACTTATGTCCGATTTCTCTACCTTGCGTTGTTTAACAGCCGGAGACTTGCATGGGGTTTCAGGGAGCGGAGGAAAAACTTCTTCCACAAGCATGACATCTGTAGGATCCATGCCTGACTCAAGATAGTCATGTAGGTTGTTGTTCGAAACCGTGTTCGAGGTTTGCTGCAATGTTGCTTTTGCAGAATGAGTTCTGCCATTCATGTTTTTGCTTTTCCTTTTTTCAGATTTTCCCATTTTCAATCATTTCGGTTGTCGTAGCAATTGTAGTTATACTAAGTACAACTGAAGGAGTCTTAAATACTGCACTACAAATCAAATTAAACATGAGTTCGCCGAGCTCTAGCAAACACGTCTTGTCAGTGCGCCATCTTGGACCGCCCCCCATCAACGGAAGATTTTAACAATCAACAAACAGCTTTACCAACGTCACTCATAACTAACCAGACTGACAGAGACCAGAGATCAAAAGATCTTATTGAGAATTACAGAGATTCAGATGATGATGTTTTACTGTTTCGTTTGACGTCGAAAAAGTTGTAAATTAACAGTACTTTACTGGCACCCCTGCTGCCAGTAAATTACTGTTATTTCACAGAACAATTTTTTACAGTGTATTGTTTATTTGTGGGTCCCAGATGGGCCACATTTGGGCTATATTAGGATATATTTATAGTTATATATATATATATATATATTTTTTTTTTGCAGATTATTTATTTTTATGCAGTTATGGGTAGCTACAGTATTGTTCAAAATAATAGCAGTACAATGTGACTAACCAGAATAATCAAGGTTTTTAGTATATTTTTTTATTGCTACGTGGCAAACAAGTTACCAGTAGGTTCAGTAGATTGTCAGAAAACAAACAAGACCCAGCATTCATGATATGCACGCTCTTAAGGCTGTGCAATTGGGCAATTAGTTGAAAGGGGTGTGTTCAAAAAAATAGCAGTGTCTACCTTTGACTGTACAAACTCAAAACTATTTTGTACAAACTTTTTTTTTTTCTGGGATTTAGCAATCCTGTGAATCACTTAACTAATATTTAGTTGTATGACCACAGTTTTTTAAAACTGCTTGACATCTGTGTGGCATGGAGTCAACCAACTTGTGGCACCTCTCAGCTGTTATTCCACTCCATGATTCTTTAACAACATTCCACAATTCATTCACATTTCTTGGTTTTGCTTCAGAAACAGCATTTTTGATATCACCCCACAAGTTCTCAATTGGATTAAGGTCTGGAGATTGGGCTGGCCACTCCATAACATTAATTTTGTTGGTTTGGAACCAAGACTTTGCCCGTTTACTAGTGTGTTTTGGGCCATTGTCTTGTTGAAACAACCATTTCAAGGGCATGTCCTCTTCAGCATAGGGCAACATGACCTCTTCAAGTATTTTAACATATGCAAACTGATCCATGATCCCTGGTATGCGATAAATAGGCCCAACACCATAGTAGGAGAAACATGCCCATATCATGATGCTTGCACCTCCATGCTTCACTGTCTTCACTGTGTACTGTGGCTTGAATTCAGAGTTTGGGGGTCGTCTCACAAACTGCCTGTGGCCCTTGGACCCAAAAAGAACAATTTTACTCTCATCAGTCCACAAAATGTTCCTCCATTTCTCTTTAGGCCAGTTGATGTGTTCTTTGGCAAATTGTAACCTCTTCTGCACATGCCTTTTTTTTAACAGAGGGACTTTGCGGGGGATTCTTGAAAATAGATTAGCTTCACACAGACGTCTTCTAACTGTCACAGTACTTACAGGTAACTCCAGACTGTCTTTGATCATCCTGGAGGTGATCATTGGCTGAGCCTTTGCCATTCTGGTTATTCTTCTATCCATTTTGATGGTTGTCTTCCGTTTTCTTCCACGTCTCTCTGGTTTTGCTCTCCATTTTAAGGCATTGGAGATCATTTTAGCTGAACAGCCTATCATTTTTTGCACCTCTTTATAGGTTTTCCCCTCTCTAATCAACTTTTTAATCAAAGTACGCTGTTCTTCTGAACAATGTCTTGAACGACCCATTTTCCTCAGCTTTCAAATGCATGTTCAACAAGTGTTGGCTTCATCCTTAAATAGGGGCCACCTGATTCACACCTGTTTCTTCACAAAATTGATGACCTCAGTGATTGAATGCCACACTGCTATTTTTTTGAACACACCCCTTTCAACTAATTCAACTAATTGCCCAATTGCACAGCCTTAAGAGCGTGCATATCATGAATGCTGGGTCTCATTTGTTTTCTGAGAATCTACTGAACCTACTGGTAACTTGTTTGCCACGTAGCAATAAAAAAATATACGAAAAACCTTGATTATTCTGGTTAGTCACATTGTACTGCTATTATTTTGAACAATACTGTACATAATCCTTACAATTAAATTGATTTAATTGTATGCATTTCATGTTTTATATAATTTAGGGTTATATCATAATGTAACAATACAAGATTATTTATTTTATGAATAATCCTTTTTTATTTTATTTATAAGTATCTCAAAGGGTTTTTCTTATAATTTAAAAGCACTTGTGTTATGCGGTCATTGAGTAATGCAATGATTGGCGTCCATGTCTTCCCGCCCCTTCTCATTCAAAAAAAACAAAAACAAAACGGTTGCTACTCTCCACTTCAACACGGTCAGCGTCTGCGTGTCAATGGACAAACTCTCTAAACTATCAAGGTAAGATAATTATATTTAACTTTATATTAGCTGAATTACTGCTGCTGTTATATAATTGGATGTACATATTTTAAAAAAATATTTGAAAATACAGAAATGGCAGAGTCACTGTGTAGTGTTTTTTGGTCCAATAATTAATATCTCTGTCTAATCCGAATTTAATTGGAGAAAATCATATATCATCCAATCTTTTACATTTTTAACACACTCTGTTAGCTTAGATAATGGAGAAGTTTCATCTGGTCTCGTTGAGATATATAGCTGAGTATCATCAGCATAACAGTGGAAGCTAATTCCATATTTTCTAATAATATTACCAAGGGGCAACATGTACTGTATATTGAAAATAGAAGGGGACCTAGGACGGATCCTTGTGGCACTCCATATTTTACTGATGATAAATGAGATGACACCCCATTTAAATAAACAAAATGGTAGCAATCGGACAGGTAGGATCTAAACCATCTTAGAGCCTGCCCTTGAATACCTGTATAGTTTTGTAATCGATCTATGAGTATGTCATGATCTATGGTGTCGAATGCAGCACTAAGATCAAGTAAGCCTAGAAATGAGATGCAGCCTTGATCTGACGCAAGAAGCAGGTCATTTGTAATTCTTCATACAGAACATTTTTGTGCAGGAAGATGCTCAATTGAGCAAACACAACTTTTTCTAAAATTTTAGACATAAATGGAAGATTTGAAATAGGCCTATAATTTGCCAGTACACTAGGATCTAGTTTGGTTTCTTAATAAGAGGCTTGATAGGTTTTGGGACGTGACCTAAAGATAACGACGAGTTTATGATATTGAGAAGCGGTTCTTCGGCTACAGGTAACAGCTCTTTCAGTAATTTAGTGGGTACAGGATCTAATAAACATGTTGTTGGTTTAGATACAGTGATAAGTTTATTTAGCTCTTCCTGTCCTATATTTGTAAAGCACTGCAGTTTATCTTTGGGTGCGATGAATGAAACTGAAGTGTTAGGCGCTGTAGAATCTACATTCACTATTGTATTTCTAATGTTATCTATTTTATCAGTGAAGAAATTCATAAAGTCATTACTATTTAACGTTGGTGGAATATTTGAATCAGGTGGCGTCTGGTAATTTGTTAATTTAGCCACTGTGCTAAATAAAAGCCTTGGATTGTTTTGGTTATTTTCAATGAGTTTGTGTATATGCTCTGCCCTAGCAGTTTTTAGAGCCTGTCTATAGCTGGACAAAAAACTTCCAAGTTCCAAGTTTTTCTCCATTTGCGTTCAAGACTACGAGTTTCTTTCTTGAGAGAGTATTACTGTTATACTATGGCACAGTTTTCTCTAACCTTTTTCAATTTGATGGGGTCAACGGCTTCTAATGTATTAGAGAGAATAGTGCCCATGTTGTCAGTAATTTCGTCTAATTCATGTGTATTTTTGGGTACAAATAGCAGTTGAGATAGATCAGGCAGGTTATTTGCGAATCTTTCTTTGGTGGCTGGAACAATAGTTCTGCCCAGACGGTAACGCTGAGACATATAGTTAATATCAGTTATACGCAGCATGCACGAAACAAAGAAATGGTCTGTAATATCATCACTTTGACGTACAATATCTATAGCAGTAAGATCGATTCCATGAGATATAATTAAATCTAGTGTATGAATAAAATGATGAGTGGGCCCAGGTGACATTTTGCTTGACTCCAATAGAGTTTATTAGGTCAGTAAACGCAAGTCCTAATGCATCATTTGTATTATCAACGTGAATATTAAAATCTCCCATGATTAGCGTCTTATCAACTGTAACTAGAAGGTCTGAGAGTAAATCTGCAAATTCTTTTAGGAATTCTGTATACGGCCCTGGTGGTCTATACACAGTAGCCAGAGCAAGAGATACATTAGATTTCTTTTGCATGTCTGACAGTGTAACATTTAGCAGAAGTATTTCGAATGAGTTAAACCTGTATCCTGTTTTCTGGGTAACATTGAGAATATCACTATATATTGTTGACCAGTCTGACGGGGCTCATGCTTATAGCAGTAGTTTGGTGGAGTAGACTCATTTAGACCAAAATAATCCTTTGGTTTTAGCCAGGTTTCAGTCAAGCAGAGTAAATCAAAACTATTATCTGTGATCATTTCATTTACAATAACTGCTTTTGGTGTGAGTGATCTAATATTTATGAGCCCAAACTTTAAAAATTGTTTTTGTTCATTTACTTTACATTTTTCTTTGTTAAATTACGATAAGATTTTTTTTAGATCCTACATTATATTTATATTTTGACCTCACTATTCGGGGAACAGACACAGTCTTAATAGTTTTTACAGTGCAAGTACTTTTATCATTTAAGCGGGTGGAACAAAACTCATCATAATGGTTATTTGAGAATTGTCTTACTAGTCACATTGAGCAAAGTGTCCTGGAGATGTTGTCAGAGAGAAGCTCCGCTCCGATTCTGCTGGGGTGTAATCCATCAGCGCGAAACAGCCTAGGACGCTCCCAGAAAAGATTCCAGTTATTAACAAATAGCAGTTTCTGTTCTTTACACCATGACAACAACCATTCATTTAAAGCAAAAAGTCTACTGAACCTTTCGTGTCCTCGTCGATACGTGGGCAGTGGTCCTGACACGACGATCGTCGCCGCGGGCGTCGTGCTGCGAACCGTCTCGATCAGGCTCCTGAAGTCCCTCTTCAGCGTCTCCGTCTGCCGCAGCATGGTGTCGTTAACCCCGGCGTGAAGCACGACCGCTCTGGGGCTCTCGTCGGCCTTCAGGATCGCGGGTATCTGCGCAGAAACATCGAGAACACGAGCACCAGGCAAACAATGAGTGTGCACTTTACCTTCGGCTAACGTAGCACTTACGTGTCGGACGATGGAGTAGACGTGGTGGGACTGTTAACAGCACGCTGTATACTTACCCCGGACTTGTGAGCGTCAGCCCGGGATGATTCCAGCGCGGCTCTCCGCTCTCTCAGCTGGACCTGCCTCTCTTCCAGGTCGCGAATCTGCTTCCCCACGGCCTCGAACGTGTCCTTGCCTGCAATCAGAGGTAGACATTCATCCGCCATTAAAGCAAGTAACAGTGAGTACAGCAGTGGTAATGTGTGTGAATAGAGTATTAGTCAAATAATGAGAAAGAACCAAATTGCCTACCACAGCTATGCTGATGATAACCAGATTTACCTAGCCTTATCTCCAAATGACTACAGCCCCATTGACTCCCTCTGCCAATGCATTGATGAAATTAATAGTTGGATGTGCCAGAACTATCTTCAGTTAAATAAGGAAAAAACTGAAGTCATTGCATTTGGAAACAAAGATGAAGTGTTCAAGGTGAATGCATGCCTTGACTCTAGGGGTCAAACAACTAAAAATCAAGTCAGGAATCTTGGTGTGATTCTGGAGACAGACCTTAGTTTCAGTAGCCATGTCAAAGCAGTAACTAAGTCAGCATACTATCATTTAAAAACATTGCAAGATTTAGATGTTTTGTTTCCAGCCAAGACTTGGAGAAACTTGTTCATGCCTTTATCACCAGCAGGGTGGACTATTGTAATGGGCTCTTCACCGGCCTTCCCAAAAAGACCATTAGACAGCTGCAGCTCATCCAGAACACTGCTGCCAGGATTCAGACTAGAAGCAGAAAATCTGAGCATATCACACCAGTCCTCAGGTCCTTACACTGGCTTCCAGTTACATTTAGGATTGATTTTAAAGTACTTTTACTCGTATATAAGTCACTAAATGACCTAGGACCGAAATATATTTCAGATATGTTCACTGAATATAAGCCTTAAAGACCACTCAGATCATTAGGATCAAGTCAGTTAGAAATACCAAAGGTTCACACAAAACAAGGGGAGTCCTCCTTTAGTTACTATGCTGCCCGCAGTTGGAATCAGCTTCCAGAAGAGATCAGATGTGCTAAAACACTAGTCACATTTAAATATAGACTTAAAACTCATCTGTTTAGCTGTGCTTTTATTGAATGAGCACTGTGCAATGTCCGAACTGATTGCACTATATTTTCACTGTTTTATTTTATTTATTTATTTTTTATGTAAAATCATTTTCTAACTGTTTTTAAATGTTTTAATCATTTTAAAAGTTTTAAAATTGCTTGTTTTATTTTTGTTATTATTTTTCTTCATGATTATTTTACTTTCTTTTATGTAAAGCACTTTGAATTACCATTGTGTACGAAATGTGCTATATAAATAAACTAGCCTTGCCTTGCCTTATTAGCAATATAAGCGCAGTTAGCAGCAACCACGCCACTGATGCAAATGGGCTATAAGCTAATAGCGGACCCGGGAGATCAAAATGAAACTTGTGATAGCGAGGCACTGTTTGTTTTTGTTGTAGAATAAAATATTGGATATATTCACAGGTTATATAAACGGAAACGATGGTGAATAAAATTGATTTTTAAGTTAAAAACAGTCGATAAAAAGAATATAGTGAAGGAGCTCAAACGCAGTACGGATGCCAACAACAAATAGGAAGTATTTGTCAGTCAGTCGGGATTGAACTGTCGTAGCTGAAGGGTTAACGTTAACGTTGTATAAAAAAAAAAATTTGTTGTCAGTTTACTTAGCAAACGTAGGATGTTTTATTTATACATTCGTTGGGCAGAGGCTTAAAACAAGTTTCAATGCTCTAGAATGTTTCTATCATTTCCCTCCCGCAGTGGAGCTGACTGACCAGCTGACCATAAAGAAGACCATTTTATATGTTTTGAGATGATATGTGTTCTCTCAATATTGTTGTATAGTCTTACTAATTAAGTACATGAACTCTTCAAACTGTTATTTTTATATTTACACCATTTATTTTCCACTGGCACAATGTGTTATCTATGATTTTACTCTTGTAGGCTATATGTATGTTCATTGATGAAATATGGTTAATATTCTGGTGATTCTGTGTTGTTAACATTCAGCTCTGAAAAATAAAAGATGAACCATGAATAAAGCTGTTGGTGTGAAGCAATAAGTTGTTATTAAATAATAAAATAATAGTACTTTTAAAATTACATTTCTAAACTGAATAGGGTCACTTTTAACTTGTTCATATTAACTTTAGTAGTATAACTTGGGCAAAAATATGAAGTACTGGCACAACTTAATTATAACCACGCATGCTTTTTAATGCTTTTGTAAATGTTTTAGTAGTATTTTAAAATAATTGCCTTTTCTGTTTTTACTGTTTTTTTTAGGTATGAAGCTGAGAAGTCTGCACAGGTCCAGGAATAATACCATTTCATCCTGTTCTGTTCAAGTATTTTCTATTAACACTTTCTATGAAGCCCATATTATACATTATAAGGGTATTCTTAAAGCATTATAAGGAATTTCATGAATATTCATAAGAATAGGTTTAATATATTTACTTATTTGTGGTTATAGCTTTTAAGAGTGATTATTTATAACACAATGAACACGTTGCATCCACTTCTACAATGGATTATATTTCTCATAGTTATAATGTATTATATGTCTCATATCTTGCCATTTTTCTGATGCTACTTAAAGCGTTGAAAGACCACTTATAAGTAGTAGTAGTAATAATAATAATAATAATAATAAAAGTTTTCACTCAAACAGCCATAAGATCAGATATCAGATCAGATGAATTAGTAATATGACACATTTGCTTCTATTTTTATTGTAATATCAGTTTGATTATTTTGATGGTACCCCTTAGACAGCTGTTGGGTAACTCTGCAACTATAGCGGTCATTGGAGTATTACTATGTCTGCTACTGTAAATATATCCTAACACTTTATTTTGATGGTCAACCAACAGATAAACTGACATAGGTGTCTTTGCAAGTACGTCAGCTTATTCTACCAAACTAGATTCTACCATTCTTGAGCTACTGATACTCTAATGAGAGTTAGTTGGGATGTAGTGGCAAAGTTGCTTATAATAGATTGTTTAAGAGGACCATCAAAATAAAATGTAACCATATAAAAGATTGAATTTTTTTCCAGTTAAGAGTATTAAGCTCACATCAATTAACATTAGCTTCAAAGGAAACACTCAAGTAACACTCAACATCTAACCACTCACAAGCTGTAATAAGATACTGTGCAGATCTTAAACAATGTCAAGATATGATACAGTCCATTATACTGTAAATTAAGTAGATTTAATATGGTGTTCATTGTGTGTTATAAATAATCATACTGTTAAACTTATGACCATGATGAATTATATTATGCATTGTATTATGATGTATTATAAGTGTTATGATTATTCATGAGTTGATATAACATATAAATTTTTTTATAATGCATTATGCATTCATTACAATGCCTTAAGAGTACCCTTATAATGTATTATAAATATGGGCTTCATAGAAAGTGTTACAGTATTTTTATCCAGTTTTTATCCTGTTTTGTTTTATTTTGTTTTACCTAATAAAAAATGTGATTTAGAGATTCTGAGTTGAAGTCATCTTCTTCAAATTTGAAATATTTTAACATGTAATTTAAAATGTATTAAGCACAAATTTTTTAGGTAAATATTTTAAATTAGAGTTTTATTGCATATTAGCACATTAACTTTATCCAGAGGAATTAATAAAGAAATATAAATGGGGCCCAGTTCTGACCCACTGTGGTCCCACTAAAACCCCATATAAGGGCCATTTGTGGGTCTAGTGTAATCCCCCAGCTGGGCCCCATAAGGGTTTTGTATGTGGCCCACATTGGCCCCAATTATTAGAGTCCACTTGGAGCCCACTATGGAACCATCATGGGCCCCTATGGGTTAACACACACGGGGCCCAAGTGGAGCCGATGGACAAAAATGTACGGGTCCCATTTGGGTTGCCCATGCACACCGGCGGCGCCAGTGGGGGTCCTGGGGGGTCTCAAGACCCTGCCAAAAAACGCCTTGACCCCCCATTTGACCCCCCACCCTCTTCCTGATTATATACATTTATATATATATATATATCCGGGATAAATATAAAAAAAAATATCTTCAAACTACGCAGAATATAATAAATAATAATTATTTGGACATTTATTCGTACACTGAACGAGAACCGTTTCTGTCGGACGCGTCCGATTCGAGAACAGAGGAGCTGATGATACTGCGCATGTGTGATTCAGTGTGAAGCAGACTGACTCACAGCTCGTCTGAACCGAACTGATTCTTTTGATGATTGATTCTGAACTGATTCTGTGCTAGTGTAATGAGCGCGGGTAAACCAAGGCTTGAATGAAGGGCGGTCATCGCTAATGACATTGCATCGAGCGCAAAAGAAACGGTGAACAGTTTTTTTTTTTCAATTGGTTTTATTTGATCAAATTGTCCGAAAGAACCGGTTCACTTGAGCACCTGCTCCTTTGCCCCTTAAGTGCCCTTTTGTCAAAGCAAAATTTCCTTTTTGTAATAATTAGTAATAACATTCCCTTTTGTGGATGCATGCCCACGCCCAATCATAATATTAGTACAATTTATTAATAATAATTTAGCCTTAAAAAAATGACCAACATGATGTTCTCATGACCTCATCCGACCGGGAGGATTCCTCACGTGCAGTTTTTAATTGCTAAAGGATATATTCAACACCGTGGCAGCTGGTAAGTAGTGTTTCATTCTCAGCGAAGTGATTTTGATGTTTATTTACTTATTATTATTTTACAAGAATGATGTGATGTGAGAACATGCAGATATGTTGTTTATATTGCTGTGTGTAGCCTGTAGTGTAGAAGTAACACTAGCGTGCTGTTTGAGGGAGAAAAGTTTCACAGGCATCGAAGGGTCTGGTCTTTTTATGTTATTTGACTAAACTATTATTATATTACAGTACTTATTTATTTTTTAAAACATAGAGTGCCTTAAAAATAATTATCACAACACTGGTAAGGCTTATTCAGATTTTCTCATTCTCTGAATTATCATTATAAAAATAAAAACAATTCAGAAATGAATTAAAATATAATTATATTTTAAATGTGACGCAAATATATATTTTTTCTACAATAGCAACAGTGTTTACCACAGCAAGACCACTTTAGCCTGTAAACTCAATTATATCTCTCTGGAAATAAATGTAAAAATATCAATGTAAAAAAAAAAAAAAAGCATAATATATCTGACATCAAAGTGCAGTGTGAAGGATATGAATAACAAATGTAGCCGGTCATTTGTTTACATTGCAACTACAACAGTAATAAAAATATGAATCACTATATTCCAGTGTATCATTTTTTTTATATTTTGAATCAATATTTAAGGTGGACTTATTGATTAGGTGCAAGAGTAGTGATGGTTAAAATAATAGATTAATGCTGAAATATTAAATTGAGCCTTGTTCCTAGATGGACAGAGAGTGGAAAGTAATAGTTTAGATGAGGAGATGGAGATAGAGGAAGAAAAAGAGGGAAATGTAGAGGCACAAATGACAGAAAGAGAGCAGGGAACAGTAAGTCAGGAGACAGAGAATGGCGAGAAAGAGGAAAACGTAGAGGCACAAGTGTTTTCTATAATTTTTACTATAACCGCTGTTCTTAATTATTCTGTAGAACAGAGAAGAAAAAGCCATCAGGTTGGGACAATTTAAGACATTTCAGTTTCTAATCCCAGAGCCATTATTATTTTAAACTTAAAATTGTCTTCTCTATTGTTTTTTTGTTTTTTCAAAACTGCATCAAAGCATTTGTAAAATATATTGCTGTATTGACATTTTGAGCAGCGCCATTTAAAGCCTTGTTCCATGTGCTACTTTTATACTTTGAGGACCTGCCCCTCCAAAGGTGTCTGCACGGCCCTGTTCAGAGGGAGTGTCAGCCACGCTAAAAAAGTTAACCGCTTAAGTCATTTGTGGATTCATGCGTATTGGTGAACCGAATTTAAAGCGCCAACCCTTTAAAGTTTGAGCATATTGTTTGCAAACTGTAATTGATTAATTAATTTAAAACAAAGTAGTTGATATGCTGTGTTGTTTTTGTTGTTTAGTAGCAGTAATATGCAGTTATTAGCCGTGTCCACTGTATTTTATGTTGGTTTCATGAGACCCCCCTTGATATGACCAGGACCCCCCATTGCCCCCCAATCAAAATTGTCTGGAGCCGCCACTGCCCATGCAGGGCCCTGACAGCCAAAACCCACATGGGGCCCACATGGAAATGTTGGCTGGGCAGCTATGATGACTCAAATGATTCGCGAACCCGCTCCGAACTCCCGAACTGACTCAAATGATTTGCGAACCCGCTACGAACTCCCGAACTGATTCAAATGATTTGCGATCCCCAAACTGACTCAAATGATTCACGAACCCGTTTTGAACTCCCGAACTGACTCAAATGATTCGCGAACCCGCTACGAACTCCCGAACTGATTCAAATGATTTGCGATCCTCAAACTGACTCAAATGATTCACGAACCCGTTTTGAACTCCCGAACTGACTCAAATGATTTGCGAACCCGCTATGAACTCCCGAACTGATTCAAATGATTCGCGATACCCAAACTCACTCAAATGATTCGTGAACCCGCTTTGAACTCCCGAACTGACTCAAATGATTCGCGAACCCGCTACAAACTCCCGAACTGATTCAAGTGATTTGCAATCCCCAAACTGAGTCAAATGTTTCGCGAACCCGCTTAGGACTCCCGAACTGACTCAAATGTTTCGCGAAGGGTAAATAAATATCTTGTTGTTTGAATAAGTACTACTAAACACAATGGGTCTCATTCATGAAACACGAGCAGAACGATTTTTTGTGTAAATCGTGTGTAAAGTGGTTCTGGCGTAAAATTTCGGATTCATTAAAATGTTCGTATTTTCCAAATGTTAGTTGGTACGAAAGAAATCTACACCTGCTCCCAGCTACGCGTAAATAGTGCGTTTAACATCTGAACATTTTGCTCATTAATACGGCTGCATTTTAATTCACCTTAATCGGGTACATATTTACACAGCATTTTGAAAAAAAAATATTATATAAAGTAATTACATACGGTTTTTCTTTTTACTTTTATTATGAGAGTAGCCTAGTAGTATGTAGATATGCTCGATGATGATGGTGGTCCTCCTTCAGTTTGAATACGATTTTTTCGAAGTGAACTAATTTGTTTTTTTGCTGTCAAGCTTCATGTCGAACCATTTTTTTTCACTTCTGGGACTGTTCGATTAACAGAAGAAACTCCATTAACAGCATCTGTAATATGCTGCCTAGCTTCCTTTTTTTAGGACCTGATAGTACGCCACTATGTACGCTTGAAAATAAAATGTGGCGTTTTGAATGAACTTCTGATAATAAAACTTCAATTTCTGCAGCTGAGAAATTGTTATTTTTCATTCGCTTTTGAGAAGATACGTTGAAATCCTTCATTTGGTGTCATAATATGATGCTCATATATAGTTGTCTGTCGGATTTAATGGGCGGGATTTATGGTAATTGAGAATGAGCGTGCACGCGCGTCCCATTTACGACTGATTGGAATTCATTAACACACACACACATTTCACTATCACATCTGACGTTTACGAAGTATTTGTGAATCAGGAGAAGGGTTTTCGGGAAGGTCTCTTTACGCGCAAATCACTCCCATATTTACTCATATATTTACGAATGTTTCATGAATGAGACCCTATGTCTATAAAGGCTCATATTTTATTTATTTGATGTCTGACTGACTCACTGACTGAGACATGTGGGACGTCACCTGAGAGAGAGGGCTAGCATTTGCCATCTAGTCATAGCCAATACATAGCCAACACTTAAATAGCCTGTGCATATAGTTGCATTTCATCTTTTATAAAATGCTATTTTGGCCAAATGCATTTTACCACAGGAAAAACTGAGCGCTCCGTATATATTGCTAAAAAAACTAGTTTGTAACATTAGATGAAAATGTAATGTGATGCCGGTGTAGCAGTCGATTCTGTTCCCCAATGTCTGTTTCCCCTCGGGTTGCCAGGTCCGTGTAATAAACCCAACCAAATAGTTAATCAAACATTTTCCCAAAGTAGCCTAAATTCCGCGGATTTGGCAACATTCCCGCATGAAAATACACCAAACACACCTGGATGTAAGGAAAGCAAAAAGGGACAAATTTCTTGCTACACTGCAGCATAGTAAAATTATTCTCACACTCCCGTTTATGTTATTTTTTTATTATTATACATCTTGCAGTTGTTCCGTTATTTTTGTCTTATGTTTTTACATTTCAAGTTGAAAAACCTCTCGTCTTAAATTTATTTTCAAGTTTAAGATTTAGGACGGTATTTTGAACTATTTGACTTGCCGTACATCCAGTCACGCTTCTGGTGCACGCTAGTTCTGATCGTACGTACAGTAACTCGGCAACAACGCCAGAATTGTAGTATGTTTGCGTAAAGGGGAACAGACATTCCGAGGGGAACAGAATCGACTGCTACACCGGCAGTGGCAGGCGCCGTCGCCGTTTTAATGACGAAAAAAATAAATAAAAAAACATTCACATTTGCACACATTCGCTGGTCAAAAACGATATATTGATAAGTAATACAACAACACAATTGTTTTTACCATCGGAAAATCGTGCGCCCCCGCGCTGTTTCGTTCTGGAACTTACACAAAGCGACGAGTGATCCTCGTCACCTAGATAACATATATTTCTAAGAAATTTATTCTTTGATTTATGATTGCTGATACACTTAATTTATTAACATTTAGGCTAATCATGTTATGGTATACTCTCTGCTCGTCCTCACATGTATAAAATGTTGTAAAACATGGTTTTACTACAGTAATGTAGTAGTAACTAAAAAAAAAAAAATTACAGAAGATCACTGTGAAATCTTTATATTTTATCATGCAGAATGCAATTCATGATTCATTCCTAGGCTTCATTTATTTGATCCAAAATACAGCAAAATCAGTAAAATTGTGTAATATTTTTACAATTTTAAATAACTGTTTTCTATTTGAATATATTTTAAAATGTAATTTATTTTTGTGATCAAAGCTGAATTTTCAGCATCATTACTTACATTACAGTGTCACGTGATCCTTCAGAAATGCTTTTCACTGCAACTGTACTTTTCACACTATTTTTATGTATTTTTTCATTGCTGGCTTATTTTAGGGAAAGTGTAGTGAATAAGAGACATTCAAGAGACCAACATCCCTGGTCCACCACAGTATCAAATTTTTGCCAGATACATGGCTCACAGAAGGTTGCTGTTGTAATTAGGTTTAAAGAAGCCCTTAAAACCCTGTTTATCTATATTATCTAATATTATTATTATGGTTGTTATTAATCGTGAATAAATCTAAAGCTTTTGAGACTATTATTTTGTGTTATTGAATTTGTCATGAAGATGTGACCATTTCTTCCTTTTATGCAGGGTTACTAAATAATCTTGATATAAAAAAGGGAGGGGGGTGCCCTTTTTCAGTTTCAGCACATGCCCCTCAAAAGGTCTGTGCACGGCCCTGTAAACCGCTGTATAAAGTTTAACGTTAATTATTGAGGCTGCCGAAATCATGTTCAGTGTATGTGGGATTAATAATTTCCCCTTTTCTCCCTCAAGTGGCAGGCTTGTAAATTCTGTCATCTGTTCATTATTGGTGTTGATGGTGTTTTTCACATGCATGCTTTTTAATGCTAGTTTAATTCTCAAATTGATCTGATACTTTCGTTTCACAAAAAGTAAAATTGTTCACTTTTTTAGGGCCTGACTGCCACCAGTTGAGTCAATGATTCAGTGAGTTCCTTATAAGGAAATATATTTGTAACCACCTAGTAATTTAAATGTATTATTTATTGCTTTACAATTAACATTTAAAGCTGCAGTAGGTAACTTTTGTAAATACATATTTTTTACATATTTGTTAAACCTGTCATTATGTCCTGACAGTAGAATATGAGACAGATAATCTGTGAAAAAAATCAAGCTCCTCTGGCTCCTCCCAGTGTCCTATTGCCATTTGCAGTTACTGACCGCTCCCAAGAAATCAACCAATCAGAGCTGCGGTCCGTAACTTGTGTTCAAAATGTTGAAAAAATTATATAATAAGCAAGTGCACCATGAATCCATTTTCCAAACCGTGTTTTTAGCTTGTCCTGAATCACTAGGGTGCACCTATAATAAGTGTTTATATTGGGACTATTTTAGATTGCTTCGGGGGTACCGCGGCGGAGTAACCCAGTACCTTTGTGATTCTTCATAGACATAAACAGAGAGAAGTAGTTCCGGCTACGATGTTCTTCCGCAAGAAGCAAGCAGTTCTGTTTATTAACCGCTAGAGCGTCAAAAGTTCCCTACCCCAGCTTTAATTTTATATAAGCTACAGGATCAATAGTGCTGCTATCAGTATTCTTGTAACATTGATTCATTACCCTTTAAACACAACCACATATCCTCCAAATCATCTCCGAGTGGATGGCAGCAAGGATCCAGGATCAAGAGATCATTCTTCATGGAGACTGTTCCACAGGTAAACTAACCCTAATAGCAAGAAATTAATTTTACAAAAGATTACATTTTTTTTCAATGTTTTGAACTTTGGGTTTATAAAATAATTATGAAGAAAAAATGTGACTCTCCAGAAATGCTAATGTGGCAAGAAGGGATACACAGTAGCAGACTACGCCACAATGGGAGTTACACCCAAAGAATTCGTTATCTTGTTCTAACACGCCAGCCAGCCATCTGTAAACTCGAGCTAACCACAGGTCCAATAATCATAGATCCCGGGTGAACAAAGCCACCAGGTACGACGAAAGTTCATACACAAGACATAACAGTAAAACATAAGCAAAACAGCAGTTGTTCAGCATCGATATAGCCAACTGGCGGCCGCACCCCCGGTTAAATAGCATTCCTTATGATTAACCGTTGCGTCACAGGCCCTGAGCTCTGATTGCTGATCACAGGGCGCACACTCAGCTGGTAAAAGGGCTGCTGCCAGACCGGGGATTCTGCGGCGCTACCGTAGACCTTGAACCAGGCAGACATCAGGTCGCTGGGCAGGTAAACAAGACAAGTCGCGTACCGGTGGCATCATTTGTCAAAAGAAAAGTCCCGGTTTATAAAGGGGAGTGGTCCTCGCGATTGGCTCAAAGTTAACTTCCCAGAACCACTCACAGCTGCAGCAAATTAAGCGTCACTTAGGGAGGCAGGAGCCAGATAACTGCATCCTGCTACACTAAGTTTTCTTCCCCATCATTTCTAATATGGGGTGCGTTTCCCTAAAACCAACTGTGGTCACAAGTTCCTTCGTTACCAATAGAGTTCAGTGGAACTAACGACCGTAGTAAGCTAACTGCAGATGTGATTTACATCATGTACGTCATGAGCAGATGCACACTTTGATCATAGCAGCAACCCACACAGCAAAGGAGTCCGTGGCGGACCCGCCCTCAAGCCGCCAGATCCGCCTGACTGTCAGATTCGTTTTCGCTGCGCTAACAGGATCGGCCCCGCCTCCAGGATCGGCCCCGCCTGCGCTTTTAATCAGCGGACCCAGAACAGATCACATACGGATCCGCACTTCGGACGCGCCTTAGATAACCGCCGTGTGGGAATTAGTCGGGATCTCCTTCGCGTGAAGTTCGGCTGCCAAGTAAGTGTAACGTTAAGATATATTTTATTAATGTTATATCTGTCATTGAAATATAATCTATCGGTGTTACCTGCTTTGTCGAAGGTTTTGGTAAAATTTTCGTGGATTTTGGTTGCCATTTTATTAGCCGTTGCAGTAGGCTTGTGTAGCATAAAGTAGCCCATGCTTTTAATTCCCATTACCCATATTCGAGCTCTATCGCGGACGTCCTATGTTAAGTTGTTTTAATTTGGGAAAGTATGTAGTCTAATTCATTGCAGTAACTTGGTGCTGGCTCGGTGCTAATGTTAGTTCTTTTGGACTGACAATCTGAACGTAGCCTATATCGGGATAATAAATAGAAGGAAGAATTGCAGTAAGAGCTAGAGCTCATTCGGATCTTTACCACATAACCTTAGGTTATTAATGTTAGTTTGTCAAAATTTTGCACTCTTTCCTGCTTACCAACTACTTCTTTATATGATTTTGCAGCTTCCATGTGTTTTTTCGTGGTTTATTAGTGTACAAACACATATCGTCACCTTCCTAAAATAATTGCCTACGTCATGTTTTGACAAAAATGATTTCTTTTGCATAAGATATCTTCTCGTGATGTAAAATTGCCCACATCCTCAGTTGAACAGATCGTGCAATTCTACCCCTGTAGTATAATCGCCTATGTCAAAAGTGTGACTTTTGTGTGCCTTATTTTGCCTAAGTCAAAAGAAGCAATTTTACAAGCTTTTCAAGATGGGTCCGTGTATCTTTTGGTCATTCGATTTTCTATTTAAAAATAAATAAAGATAAATGAGAAACGGTTTGATTTTCGTTTTTTTCGTTTTGTTTAAGAAACGGAAAACGAAAATTTAGCTGGATTTTTCGTATTTTTGTTTGTGGGTAAAAAATGAGATTATGCTTTAATATTTGTTTGAATGTGTGGGCGGCTCTGAAACGCCCCTTTCATCCCCTCTGTACTGCACCGACAAGTGGCAACCGCTGCTCAGGTTATCTTCACCAGGAGAGAAGGGGCAGACAGCAGAGTTTATTAATAATCCTGCGAATTCTTTGCTAGTGGTGCTTGTAAGATAAAATAATAATAATAATAATAATAATAATAATAATAATTAATTAATTAATTAATTAATTATTTTAAAAGTAGACATGTCCAGCTAGACATGGTTTGTCTGATGCATGAGCCTGGTTCATTTCTGACGTTTCAGAAAGAAGTTAATGTAGACCGAGATGGCAGAAAGCAAATCCTGTTGAGTTTTCATGTTATTTAGGGTGTCTTACGACCCAAACTGACGGAGCTAAAGCTCTTTCCTCTTGTTATCGGGATGGAAGCTGTGGATCGGGATCCGCCGATCGGAGAAGTGCAGCAGACTACACTCTACAAGATAAAGCTTCAGTTGCTGTTGTTTGTATAGCAAATGAAAACATGTTAGGCTGTGAGGTTTTTCTTAAACAGGCATAGAATAAAATTAGAAGGCTAAATAAAATCTGCACATTTCATGTCATTGTAGATCTTACAGTAAAATTCAAACGTCATTGAATAAATTAATTTCTGTTCGTCAAAAAAAAAAAAAAAAAAAAAAAAAAAATTATATATATATATATATATATATATATATATATATATATATATATATATGTATGTATATGTGTATAAGCTTGCAAGCACCACTAGCAAAGAATTCGCAGGATTAATAAACTCTGCTGTCTGCTGCTTCTCTCAGTTTGCGGTTGCCGCTTGTCGGTGCAGTACAAAAGGGATGAAACATTTTCAAACAAATATTAAAGCATAATCTCATTTTTTTACCCACAAAAATAGGCTTTATACCTTGTCTGTATTTTAAGGTGTTTTGTGACTTACTTTTAGATTTCTTCTTTGGCCACGATTGGTGAAGAGAGTGGCGTGGAACATCCTCTCTCGGATGTTCACAGAAGAAGTGGCCAAGACCATAAGCTCGAAGGGGGCAAATGGCAAGAGGGCATTCAGTCACATGTCGTCGAAGACACTAATGTACCGTAAGTCACTTTAAGTATTCAGCTGCAGGGAAGGGAAGGGAAGTGTAACGGCTCCCACACACAGCTGCGTGCGGTGCAATGCTGGGGTCGGCTGAAACTGTAAACGGTGTTGCCAGATTGGGTTGAGTGATTTACGCCCAATCATGATCGAAAACCCGTCCCCTTCATCAAAAAATCTGCCCCAACAACGATTCTGTCACAGATAAACAATTTAACTCCAATCTGCCCTACAATTTAACTTTATCTGCCCGCCTAAGCCGGTGTTACAATATATTCGGTTCCTGGAATATCTGATTCCAATGGGTGGAGCTACCATGAATATTCACGACACCATAGCGTGGCGGGGCGACAAATACAAGCGAGTGGAACATATTATTAGAGCTTCAGATGGTGTTTTGTTCTAAACTACTTCTAACTGTTCGTTTCTCACGAATGACTGAGATTAAGCTTTTTAAATGTCTATTATTGCATGTTTAAATAAATATTTACAAATATATTCTTGTGTTTTGATTCTGTCTCCCAAAGTTGTCTGTAGGCTATTATTGAAATAGCTTTTATATAATAGCATGATAGCTCAAGACAAATTAAAAAGTATTCTCATTTAAAGAATATAATATATATAATTTTTATAATGTAAAACAATATGCATGAAGTTATACCTGTCCTAAATATGGGTTAGGGTTAGGGTTAGGGTTAAAATTGATAAACAAAAACATCTGCCTCAACATATTTCTGTGTAAAAATTTAGTTTTTTTTAAAGCATTCATTCATTAACTCGAAATTACTTTTAAAGTAAGATACAGTGTCTTAAAATTACATATTTTATTCATATTCATCTGTAAAAACGAGAATGTTAGACAAGAGAAAAACATGGGATCAAGGACAAAATTAATACAGCAGGACCAATAAAATATTTACTATATTATTCAAATATGTATTTAGAAATGTACCTTTCCTTAATTTTTGTATACCCATGCCTTCTACACCAGTGTTTTTGTGTTCACTTGTTTACAAAAAGATTACATAAGAATGATAAAATTACTAAACTGATATGTAGGCCTAATTTTTATGATTAATGGTTAGTAATTATTATCAATTAATTTGACCAACGTTCTAAAGCATTGCTAGAGAAAACAATTGTTAATGCATCTGAAAGCTTAGCATTTATGACAACCTTTGATAAAGTAAAGGTTGTGTATCAAAAAGATTTTCAGTTGAGTCAGTATAAAGCAACATCCAAAGCATGCAACATGCAACTCCAAGGTCTTATGTTGACTTAAACAATCAGCCTATAATTTAAAGGTTATTTTAATAATATGCAGAAAACTTTGGGAGACAGAATAAAGACACAAGAATATAATATTTATTTAAACAGCAATCACACACCTTTTAAAAATACTAATCCTAACCTTCCCTGCGCTTGGCCTTCCTAACATGTTGTGGTCCCTAAAAGATATAGCATATAAAATTGTATTACTATAAGCTATAGGCCTATGTAATTATTCGTTAATTATGTTTAAATATGTAGATTACTTTTACTATTTACATAATCTGTTTATACAATTTATGTAAACTGCTTTTATTTATTTTCCATTGCAACTTTAAACAGGTCTAAAGAGTTTTTTTTTTTTTTCATGTAGCCTTGGCAACTAGCCTGAATAATATGCAGATGAAATGAAACTTGTCAACTCACCTCAACATGCCTTTTGCAATCACACACTGACAATTGATTGGTTGATTTGCAGAAACAGGCCAATCAGGATGCTCTCTGTCTGACATGCGCTTCGCACACACGCACATTGGCACACATACGCAAGGTCTCTCGCTCCCTCTACCTCCATGCCATGCGTGCGCTACACGGTTTGAAACACAGTATCTGTTTCGCATGCGTGCTTTTGCTCGCTCGGTCTAGATTCTGGGAGATTTTAACTAATTTGCGGGTCTCAGGGAGCCGCTTTCAATATGCGGGAGACTCCCGGAACTTCCGGGAGATTTGGGATGTCTGAGTAGTTAAGCTTAACTTCGTTCAACTTTATTACCTGTTTGAAATAAATAATCCATAAAACAAAACGAGGCGCTCACGCTAATAATTTCTGTTCCACTCACTTGTATTTGTCGCCCCGCCCATGCTATGGTCTCGTGAGTATTCATGATAGCTCCACCCATTGGAACCAAATATTTCGGGAACCGAATATATTGTAACACCGGCTTATTTTCCCCAGCCAACGAAGTCAAAAGATGCCCAATCTGGCAACACTGATTAATTCCAGCCAATAACTGGGCAGCCCGGGCTTAAGTCATAAGTAGCCTACCAAATGCATGCTGAATTTAAAACCTCATTTTGTGTCTACAGGTGCTGTACGTGCAAATAGTTTGTGTCGCACAGCCACAGACATTCAACGTTATGCCATTTCAGTTTTAATTTAAATAGTCTGTCGCAGGCTACATGTTGTTTTCCAATTCAGAGACCATGCCCTTTACAAATTCTATTGGCCTGGAGCCCAGTGTGTGTAAACCCCACCCACGATCAACTGCAAGATAGAATACAACCAACTTACTGCTCCTTTTCAATAATCCGACTTGCATTCCAATACTAAAAAAACGTATGTTTGCTACTTATGTCTCATGTCAACTGTAAATGGTTACATACAACTTAACAGATATAAAACACATTCCCATTTCCCAGAATTTCATTATAATCAGAAAACATCTCCTCTTGTAGTACTTACAACTAGTCTTGCTGATCCTATCACTTAGAACTGACACTGTTTAAAAACAGCACTCACTGATGCTCTTTTTGTACTCTACATTATATATATATATATATATATATATATATATATATATATATATATATATATAATTGTTGAGAGAATTGCCTTTAAAAGAAAACTGTGTAGGCTAGCATGTTAGTCGCTTTGGTTAAAAATGCGTCAGCAAAATGTAATGCAGCCTAATGTATCACATACCAAAACCCAGAGACACTAAAAGCCTCGGATTTCACAGCTATTTCTTCTCCTGGCATCTTTAACAAGGCACAGTTCAATCACGTTCACACACTGGATTCACAGCATGAATTTTGGATGAAGAGGATGTTATCAGGCAGTGTGGTGGAAAAAAGTGGCATTTCAGACGGAATTTTATGAACGGGTCCAAAACGGACCCGGAGCGGATATGCGGCTCATTCGCGGATCCAAAGCGAAGCCGGGGCGGATGTACCCATTTATGTACGGATACGCAAAGGGACCGCAGCGGTGTCGGACCGGATGTGCAAGTGGACGCAGTTTCGGATCCGCTTTCTGGATCCGTTCCGGAGTTCACTGTACCTCCGCGGCGGATGCGTTTCGTAGTCAGTTTGCTGTCTGGGTGGATTCTGATGTGATTTGTGTCACGTGCAGGTGCGATGGATCGCGCACAAGCCAATAGGGTGTCAGAATGGTATATGTTTATACTTCTCATCCAACCACAATCAAATTCACTACATCCGGATGGCGCAATTTATCTGGATAGGTTTTTTTTTTTTTTTTTTTGAATGATGACAAGCCGGAATGGAAACAAGCCGAAATGAAATAGCAATAACGAAGCTATTTGTAAAATGTAAGGCAGGGCTCTCAAGTCTCACGCATTGGGCGTGAGACTCACGCATTTCAACCCGTTCACACGCTCACACGCCACACCTTGTATTTCTCACGCACAGAGACATTACGAGGATAACGCCCACCAAGTTGCGGCGCTATTTTTGTAAACAGTGAAACAGGTAACGTAGAGGAATCAAGTGAGTTCCCCGAAGGCCCTGACACGCACCAGCTAAACGAATAAAAAAATATAGCTACCGATCAACCAATCAGAAAATAGCATTGCTGTATCCGGGTAAGATTTTTACAGGCTCGTGTGCAACACAGATCCAGACGCTCGCTGAAGTAGGTAACGTTACGGTTACAGACTTGTCAAGACAATGACACAGATTTTCACTATATGTTTTTTTTTATCAATATATTAATTTAACATTTTTTAAAAACAGTCTAAGATATGTTTTGGTCTGATGGTTATTATGACCCCGACACGCACGCAATTTTGGCCATTATACGTGGTCGGCCGTAGCTTTTGTGCCTATTATTAGCCCACTATTATTTTTTTATTGCCAAATTAACACGTTGAAGAGGATGCGGGGCTACTCTGATAGTTTTATATAAGAGACTTCTATAATAGGCCTATTCAAAATACTTGTATGGCAGTATCCATAATAGTTTGAATTATTTTTTGTTTTTTCTTTCCTTTTATTTTTACTGCACCTCATCCTGGTCCCCATTTTGAAAACGTTTTGCCTAGGCTATTTCATTATATTTTATCCAATGTATAATATTGATTATTGCATTCGTCTATTTCAAAGATGTCAGGGAAGAGGCAAAGGATCAATCTTTCATGCTTTGTTCTAAAAGATCTGGGCCCATATTCATAAAGAATCTTAATGCAAAAAGTAGTTCCTAGTGACAAAATTCTAAGAAAATTCTTAGAAATATGGGCGTTTACTTTTAAAATTAAAGAAAAAAATCCTAGTTAAGAAAAAAGTAATTCAGAAAGCATCTTATCCCTTAAAAGAGGTCTTAAGGTAAAATTTGTTATGAGCACAGACGAGGACTTTTAAGAGGCTTAAGAGTTTCTTTAGCAGAGGAGAAAATGGCAGAAAGATGAAGAGGCAGAAGAAATGTGTTGCAGACAATGGATGACAATGAGTTAATAAGACGGTATAGATTATATATAATTTAATATAATATAATTTAATATATAAATTAAAGTAATCACTACATTACGATATTTGGCAACTGGGAACATGCAACAATGCAATAGTGATGATTTGAGTCTGTCACAACCTTCTGTAAGCAGAGTGATCACACAAACAATTACAGCACTTTCAGAACATCTTATTGTGTTCGCAGTTCATTTCGTTTCCACTGGACATTCCCACCTTACAGGCTCAAAAAACTGCATTTATGAATATAGCAGGCTTATAGGTGCGCACAAGCAGGGAATGAACCGTTAATAGTTTGTGCTATACGCTCCCATGTCTGCTTCTTGCCCTTGCTGTGTCTGAATTTTCCTTTAAGAATGTCCTGGTGTTCATCCACTAACTATGGTAACAGTAAACACTGTTCCTCTGTCCAGTTTGGCTTTCTCGCCCTTCTTGGCTTTGATTCCATGTTTGATACATTAGAACCAACATTCAAACCGCCACTTAAATAGGACAGCAATCACTGTAATTAGAAAGAGTCGAGCAATTTTTATCATTCTAACCAATCAAATATCTTATAGGAAATTAAAAGCATGGTAAATAAAAAAATAGAATTCATATACACACATATAATGTGTGTGTGTGTGTGTGTGTGTGTGTGTGTGTGTGTGTGTGTGTGTGTGAGAGAGAGAGAGAGAGAACGGTCAAATAGGAAAAATTACGCATGTAAATTCAAAGTGAGAATTAGAATAGACCCTATACTTAAAATCACTCTTTTTTTCCTTCTTGGACTACCAACCAATCACAGTCTTCAAAAGATTGTGTCATACATAGCAACGGGGTCAACCCCGCCTCCTCACTAAGATGAACGTTTTTGTCTTTTCCTTAGTCAGAGTTGCTCTCAGATCGGTCCCGAATTGCTTTAAAGCTAAGACTCCTATGTAAAAGTTTTTAAGCTAAATTAAGAGTTTTCTGAGAGGACTTTCTTAAAATCATTATGAATGCGGGCCCAGCTCCCTAAAAAGGTGGCTAGGTCAGAGGAGGAGGCTGTGGAGAATACAGTAGGGGAGGGAGTGCCAGTAGAGGATGGGTGCATGGAAGAGACTGTGGAGGACCATAGAGGAAACAGTGGAGAAGCCACTGGAAACAGGGAAAAAGAGAGGGTTATGTAGAGCAGCCACCTGTAGGTGTTCCTTTAAGAAGGAGTGGTCAACACGATGGCCATTCATCACAATGGGAACCACCAGCTCTTTTTACTGGTGCTTAGTCTGCAGACAAGAGAACTCCTGTGTCCATCAAGGTGTGAGGGACATAAGCAGGGAGGCTTTCTAAAATAGCTGCATTAGTGTTAGTGCTCGCTCATTCAAATACCTATGCTGAGAGGGTTTTCTCCATGGTGGGATTAAACAAGACCAAAACCAGGAACAGCTTAGCACTTGATGGAACTGTGAAAAATGGCTGGCCTGGAACCACAGTGCTTCAAATGGGAGCCACCAACCCCTGGCCTCAAAACCAGCTACCAACACCTACAATAAACAACACTGACCATTTTCTCTCTCTCTCTCTCACACACACACACACACACACACACACACAAATAAATGCTGAATTAAATAAATATTATTTTATTTGTAAGAATATGTGTCATTTATGAGATCAGACACCCGTCCCCATCAAACCCCTGCCGCCATCGCGACCGCGGGCAAAATCTCACTCTGAACTCAGTTCAAAACTTGAGAGCCCTGGTAAGGAGTAGAAAGTACAGATACTTGCCTGAAAATGTAAGGAGTAGAAGTAAAAAGTCGTCTGAAAAATAATTACTCAAGTAAAGTATAGATACCCCAAATTTCTACTTAAGTACAGTAACGAAGTATTTGTACTTCGTTACTTGACACCTCTGTCAATAACTCTGATCTATGGCGAGTTTAAGCGCGCGCGCGCGCACACACCCCACCCAGCAAAAACTCGTTGAAAAGACGTAGAAAAGACGTCATTGGCAGTCGTCTAAACAACGTTAAAATTTAGTTGAAAGGTGAAACGACGTCTTTTTCATGTCGTCAAAAAGACGTCTATAAACAGACGTCCAAATTACGTTAAAATGTGGTTGAAAAGTGAAAGGTGAAAAGACGTCTTTTCCAGACTTAATTACAACCATGAATTATTTGTCATATACAGTGGTGGACAGTAACGGAGTAGCTTTACTTCGTTACTGTACTTAAGTAAATTTTTCAAGTATCTGTAGCTTTACTTGAGTAATTTTATTTTTAGTAACTTTTACTTCACTATATTCCGAAGCATAAAATCGTACTTTTTACTTCACTACATTTCATAAAACATATCGTTACTCCCTATAATATATCACGTGCTCCGAGACGCAAGCGCGGTGTCTGATTCATCATGAATGAACTGAGTCTTTTCAAAATAAACCTTTAAATCGGATCGCGAATCGCACCAAACGATTCGTTTAGGAATTAGAATGATCCAATTGCAGCTGTTCTGGAGTCGACCACTCACTGATTCAAATGAACCGTTTAGTGCGAGTCTCCAGAAGTAAGAACCGGGAGATCTTGTGAGCGCGCGTGCGTCTGATGTTGCTTAAAGTAAGTTATTAATGTCGAAATATTGGATTAATTATTGTAACTGAAAATCATATTTAGGTAAAAATTTTCAGTTGTTTGGGAACTAAATCCGTTGTAAAGAGTGATCTATTTAAGCCCACTGAAATGCTCGAGTGCAGACACATCAATTTTAGGTAAAAAAAAAAAACTTTAAATAACACAGATTAAATACAATAACTCATGCACGTTCAAATTCCCCGCTGCCATAATGTTAACAGTTTTATTAAAATGTCCTATGTGACGTCTGTTTTTATATTGTTTATCAACAGTAACGTTATACATATGTATATTGTTTGGATTAACTAGACGAGTAACGTTAGACAGACATGAATGTTTATTCATAACCGTACTGAAAATAAGTAAATATTGTTAGCTGATGCTAACTGTCTAGCTAACAAGCTTGTTGGTGCTAAGTTGAGGTAATTTTTATAAATAATGTCCAAATATTTTTATTCAACCACCTATATATATATATAGAGAGAGAGAGAGAGAGAGAGAGAGAGAGAGAGAGAGAGAGAGAGAGAGAGAGAGAGAGAGAGAGAGAGATTACATCTGGGTAGAAAAGAAAGGATGTGATGTTCAGAACATGGTAACTACAGTAATTATTAAAGTGGGAAGAGATGCACCCCGTTTGGCCAGGGTAGTTTTTAAACCATAGACAAGGTTTGAGAAGGAAAAAATAATTATGAAAATATAATTATATATGTTCTTCCTAACTTCAGGCCTTATTATCATGTCATATATAAAGTTACAGTACAGACCAAAAGTTTGGACACACTTTCTCATTCAAAGAGTTTTCTTTATTTTCAGGACTAAGAAAATTGTAGATTCACACTGAAGGCATCAAAACTATGAATTAACACATGTGGAATTATATATGGAATTATATTAATAACAAAAAAGTGTGAAACAACTGAAAATATGTCATATTGTAGGTTCTTCTTTTGCTTTGATTACTGCTTTGCACACTCTTGGCATTCTCTTGATGAGCTTCAAGAGGTCGTCACCTGAAATGGTCTTCCAACAGTCTTGAAGGAGTTCCCCGAGAGATGCTTAGCACTTGTTGGCCCTTTTGCCTTCTGTCTGCGGTCCAGCTTACCCCTAAACCATCTGGATTGGGTTCAGGTCCAGTGACTGTGGAGGCCAGGTCATCTGGCGCAGCACCCCATCACTCTCCTTCTTGGTCAAATAGCCCTTGATGCCTTCAGTGTGACTCTACAATTTTCATAGTCATGAAAATAAAAAAAACTCTTTGAATGAGGAGGTGTGCCCAAACTTTTGGTCTGTACTGTAACTTTGATGTTCTGTAAAACAAACTTTAAATTACTTTGTTCTTATTGGTGAAAAACAGATGGTCATCTGTTTTCTCTCAGGTACATCACAGTGTAAGCTTCACAGTGAACATTACTCTCGTCAGCGTAGTCCATATCAACAACAAAAATATATCTTGACTCCATATAGTGGTTATTTTGGAAAAAATCCCAGGTATTTTGAGCAGTAGGATTATAAAAAAATATGTGCTAATATAACATTAAATTAAGTAGCCTATATAAAATTGCAAACATCTATCTTTCAGTACTTTTTTACTTAAGTACAAAAAAAATTGAGTACTTTTGTACTTTCACTTGAGTAAGATTGAAAAAGGAGTACTTTTACTTTTACTGGAGTAATATTTTACTATACGTATCTGTACTTTTACTCAAGTACTTGATTTGTGTACTTCGTCCACCACTGTATTCCTAATTAGTGAAAATAAGACAATTCAAAGTATATTGACACATTTATTGACACATTACATCTTTCATGTAAAATCTTGATCACATCTTAAGCTTCCTTTGATTAAACAGACCGTAAAAACAGTAATATTGTGAAATATAACTACAGAAATAATTGTTTTCTATGTGGATGCATTGTAGAATGTAATTTATGCCTGTAAACTGAAATTTTTAACACAATTACTCCAGTCTTCAGTGTTACATGATCTTCAGAAATCATTATAATATACTGATTTGCTGCTCAAGAAACATTTCTGATTATTATCAATGTTTTTGTGGAAACCATTACATTTGTCAGTATTTTTTTAATAGACCTTGCAAAAAAGTAGTATTTATTTAGATTTTTTTTTTTAAATCAATTTAAAAGTCTTTACTATAAACTTATCAAATTAATCCATCTTTCTGTATTAATATAATTTTTCAAGACAATAAACTATGACCAATTATAACATTAGAACAACCAAAATGTAAATTCTGTCATTAATTACTTACCCTCATGTTGCCCCAAACCATGTTGCAGAACACAAATTAAGATATGTTTTTAACAGATTCCTTGTGTACGCAAAACAACAACATCAAAAATAATCTATTCAGAAATTATGAATCCCCAATGGATTTTCACAAAAGCACCAGCTCTCATGCCAATGCAACACTGATGCATCATGGTGCTTGTGTGAATGCGTTATTTTATATTTAAAATAATTCTCAGATTTCATTAAAAAGTGCTGCATTTATGTTTCAAAGATGACCAAAAGTCTGGCTTGGAACAATATGAAGATAAGTGAGGAAAATCTTTGGTTTAAAAAACACAGTAGGTAAATGGGGTTCCCACAGGGACACCAGTAGATCGCTGTCTGATCTCTGATCTGCTGCTTCTTCTGCTCCTTCCTCCGTCCCAATTCAGGATTAATGAGCCACGGCAGATGTTTCCACTTTGAATGCTTTATCCTCACTGTTTTTTCTCCAGCATCTAAAGTGAGAAATAAAACAGTAACTAAAATGTAAATTAATAATACAAAAACAATGGTTGTCCAAAATGTACAAATTAAAGTGTACTCGTTCTTCATGAGGTATTATTAACTAATCATTATGTCAGGGGTTGTCAGCACTGGCCCTTAAGGTGAGACTTGGGTTTCTGCAGAGTAAAAGTGGGCGTTTATGACTTAGTGTGTGTATTCAAACTGCTGGGTGTTTCTAAATCATGCAATCAAAATGATCCCCCTTACCTAAACCCCACCCTAAACCTACCGTCACTATGATGTCAGCCAATCAGGTATCATGGTCTAAAAACACCCTGATCTGGTAACTCCCATTACTTTCCTGCAGAGACCTATGCTTGGCTTAAGGTCCACTGTCATGCAGAGTTTACGTCTCAATCAGCTTCACAGTTTGCCAAGTTGTGAATATATTGTGTCATAAATGTAGGTACTGGTAAGAACTGTGGCTCACTATACACTGGTGGCTATTTCTGTCCTCATTGTACAACATCACTACTGACATTAATGCACAACAATAAAACTGATATCTTTCTTTTAATGCTATTTACAGCACATTATGATAATGTGCAAGATTTAATTAATAAATTAATTGGAAATGTTTACTAGATTAGACATTAACTGTCTAGTGATATGTTTATGCTGAAATAAATTATTGGTTTGTGTTTTAAAGTCTAATACATGTAATCGTATAGTAAATTATCAGTGCACCGTAAAAAGAAAATTGTGATTGAGGCAACCTTTCACCACTGACTACTGAGCAACGGACCTGAGTGATTCACACCCAGAGTTTACGTCCACACCTGATCACACTCACCTGTTTGTGACTCTTATAGTTAGTAAGACTGAGGACCTTGATTAATGTGTTCAGGTGCACTGCACTAGGTTGGTGTAAAACTCTGCATGTAAGTGGACCTTAAGAGACAATGTTGAGATCTCCTGCAATATGTTCTGAACATTCACTATAAAGAGGCAGAATGACTTACAACACTGGTGTCCAGTCCTGGGCTGGAGGAGCACCGTTCTGCAGAGTTTCTGCTGATCCTTGATCGGCTGCTCAGGTCTGCTTAACTGGGGTTGGAGCTAAACTCTGAAAAAAGAGAAGACTACCAATATTATAATGTTAAAAAGTTAAACAAGGTTAAATAATTTGATCCATAAATATGCATAACATCTGAAAATGCACAAAGATGACAAGAAAGAACTTTCAACACACTGAAAAATAAGAAGCAATATTAAGTCACACATGCATTTTCTTTTCTTATTATTCCTCTTGCAGTAAGTTACAATTACCTTGTGGTTTATCAATGATTTTCAGTCTCTGAAATAGAAAAGATCTATCAATGATGAACTATTATTTACCCCGTTAGTGGTGAGCATAACATATTTATTTTAAATAAATTTTTAAATAATATTTTCTATTTCTCTTCCATCTTTATTTGACCCTCTAACTTTAACACTCACTATTCTAATTATATTCTTAAAAAAAAAAAAATCTAACTACCTTTCTAATCTTTTTGTATTATATTTTCTTTTCATTTATTATGCAATTGTGTGTGTATGTGTGTGTATATATATATGTGTGTGTGTGTGTGTGTGTATGTGTAAAGACCTCTAACTAGCTTGCTCTATTCTTTTATTTTTTTATTCTATCTGTTTTATTTTTATTTATTATATTAGTTAAAATCCCATGCTACGTGTACTGTATTAACCTAACTGAGACTTGTTATAGCACTTATATATCATTGCTATTTTTGTTGTTTTTGATTGCTTCCACTGTCTTCATCTGTAAGTCGCTTTGGATAAAAGCGTCTGCTAAATGAATAAATGTAAATGTAAATACATGATAAATCTGACCCTTAAACGTTTGAATGGTAGTGTATGTTTGAGGTATTACTTACTAGTCATATGTTTCATAATGTCTAAAAAATGTTCTTCAGCTGGATACACGCACAGCCATCAGCATGGAAGAATCTAGAACATAAACAATCTGTCATTCTGTCAATCTGTCTAAGCCAACAATATTTATTATACAATGCCATGTTTATTATAAATAAACTATAGCAGAGGTGAAATGCAGAAAAGAAAATTAATTTACAGATTATACAAAAAAATTAAAAGAATAATAACAGAATTTAAAGTTTTAGGTTTACTAACCGAGTAATACTCTTACAGTGTGGACATCAAAATAACTAACAGGCAAACAAACACAAACACACACAAACATTATGAAAATATTATATAAACACATACATATATAAGAAAATTACAGATTCATGCTGATGTAGGCGAAATATATTGTGAAAAATGCATATAAAGTTACCACTTGTAGTTAGCATTACAGTTGAGATGCTAACAGACTTTTTCAGAAGACACTGACCATTTCTCTAGTAGTACATTTTCAACGAAAGCGTGTCATTTACATTAAATAAAGTTTCAGGGACACTTTTATGTAATATTTGTGTAATTTAGGGATTAAATTTACCTGAAATTAGTGAAAACAACCATGAGAGACAGCGTCCGTTCAGCTGCTTGACGGTTGAGCTGCGCCCCGTTTCCATGGTGACTTCCTCAGCTGCAGTTCAGCGCTTGACCATCAAGTGTTTTCAAAATATATTTCAATATATTTAACAGTGCTTCAGACATGATGTCTAATATATTTCTTCACTAGTTTATGTTAATGGCTTTGTGGTGCGAAATAAAAGTTTTTTTTCTGCTAAATTTGGACTAACCCAGATAGCACACGTATGTCTGCAAGATGTCTGTTAAAGATCTCTTGATCTGGAAAGCATCTAAAGCCCATCTACATCTGTTTTTGGGCTAAATTTGGATTTAAAAATAAATAAAAAGACGTTAAATGTTGCTTTTTGGTCTTAATTTGGACCAAATCCGACGGACCAATCGAAGACCAATTTTCAACGTCGCTTTTTGGGCTTAATTTGGACCAAATCCGACGGACCAAATGAAGACCAATTTTCAACGTCGCTTTTTGGGCTTAATTTGGACCAAATCCGACGGACCAAATGAAGACCAATTTTCAACGTCGCTTTTTGGGCTTAATTTGGACCAAATCCGACGGACCAAATGAAGACCAATTTTCAACGTCGCTTTTTGGTCTAAAAGATGGCCATGACGGGCCGACTTGATTTAGACCAGAAAACGACGTCCAGATTACGTCTGGTGCTGGGTGGGACACACACACACACACACACACACACACATATCGTTATAAATCACTGAGGCTGTATACTCTGTGAAATTAATCTCTTTCTTTCTTTGTACGTGCATCTGAGCAGTAGCGGTTTTAGGCACGGGCGAACCGGGCAGCCGCCCGGGGCGTCATTTTTTCGTGACACATTGGGGGCGGCATCACGAGCAGATAAACAAAAAATCATCTGTGTCGCGAAGCGGTTTTTCATCATTTATATAATTTCACTGTGTGTGGAATTGGCAAATCGGCGCTCCCTGCAGCTGCCGGCGCCCCTGCTTGCTGAAAATGTACACTGAAAATGCGCACAGAAGCTTTGTGTTGTGGGGCGAGAGGCGCGCGGCGTGCGACATTTCACCTCTGGGTCTCTCTCAAATGGCACGGACAGGGCGGGGGTGGACGGGGACGGGGGATCCACACTAGTAATATAATTAATAATAGGCTAAAGTCAGTCACACACCTCGACTTTCTTCCAAATAACGCACATTTCATTCATAATGTTATAATACAGGCCTATAGTTCCTGCAAATGAAACTAGGTAATACAAAACGATTATGCGGTCATCAAGGTGAATTGGTTTAGTCTTGACTTCTGGTCCTGAGTGACAGTTGGGGGGATGGGAAATCTGTTGATTGTCGAGTGCCAAATAAACAGAGATGGAGAAGAAAAGGTCAAAGCCAGGTGCCCAATTTCGAAAAAAAAAGAGAAGAAGAAGAGGAGAAACGAGCAAAAGATAAAGGTATGCAACTATTGTCTCTGTATGATTATAGTATCCATTTCATGAATGAAGGGCTAATGTTAATTAGTGGTGGGTATAACTCTTTGTTAACCTTTTTGCTATGATGCTTGCTATTCTTATACAACAATTATTTGGTTTCAACTCAATCACGAGATCTAATTTATAATATTGTGCTTTGCAATAAAGCTGTTACAAGTTCAGTTATGATTTCCATCATTTTTTTAACGTTAGGCCCTGTAAGTAACCAACGGCATTTTCAAATCTGTAGGTTAAAGACGAACATTTGCTATTTATTTGCTACACAGTATGCTAAGTATAGTTTCCTAAGTATAGTTTTACAAGTCATAACTGAAAGTGTGTCATGCGTATAATTTGAGGCAGTAACCTAATGGCACCTCCATGAAAGTTAGATTAATATACAAATTTTGGTTGAAAAATATCTTGAAACCCAAAAAGTTTTTGGTGATTAAAAAATAAAATCCCATTGTTTTTGCCTATACATATAATTTAAAGTAATTTTATTTTTTAAACAACTGAGTCCCAGTGACCATAGCATAACATGAATAAAATATAATTTTTCAATATATATATATATATTTTTTACTATTTGTTTCTATGCTCTAAACAATCTGATGATATGGGGGGAAATAATAAAATAAATAAATGTTTTTTTTCCGGGTCTAGGAGGATATAGCGTGTAATGACAGCCAGTTAGTGTGTAAGAGCATGTTTATGTAACCCTTCTATTATGTTTTGAGTCAGTTTGACCCCAGGCTGTTTTAGCTTTATAAAACATTATCCTATGGTCTTTTGATTTCAAATGCAGTTCAATTGCAATTTCAGGGGCACTTCTAAAATATTTTGGAGCATCCTCTGCCACTGGTCAGGATGAGCCAACCACCTCCTCCGCTACACATGTCTCCACAAATATCTGATATTGAGGATGAAGACCTCTTTTCCTCTACTTCTCCCCAGCATGAGCTTTCAGGTGTGCATATCATGTGTGTTTGTGTGTGTGTGTGTGTGTGTGGGCTACAAGACAACTGGACAACTGCAATTTAATGTAACTTTAATATTTCTGATAATTTATGAGTAGGACTGTGTTTTTTCACTGCTATGTGTTTTGAGTAATATGCCAATATGCTGTCTGATAGAAATGCCTGGATCTGAACCCCCACTTAGTCCCACTGGTGAGGATGAGCCTCTGTCAACTGACTCTGCTCACTGGCCCTCACTGGGGGGGGGGGGGGGGGGGGAGCTGGTGCTCGAAAGGGGTCTCGCCCAGGGTGTATTTCAATCTAGAACCGCCACTGCATCTGAGCTTTGTTTATGAAGAGAGAATTTGCGGAAGCGCACTCAAAACTGATGCCTTTCAGCGATGACTCACTTTAAAAACGCCTAAAATTAAATGTGGTGCAACATGCAGATCTTAATTTGATTCCATAGTCGACAATGTTTTATTTGTTTATCATTAGTTGCTGTTAAGATTAAACGAATGTCGCTCTCGTTAAAAAAAAAAAAAATACAGATTTTAATTACTCATTTATGAATCAAATCATCAAGATACAAAAATTAAGATTTAAGTAAAATATGCTGAATATATAATTTTGTACAAATATGTATAAAAATGCTATAAACGCAATAAATGCTATAAGACGCAAAACGTGAAACTGCAGTCTTATTAGCCAGGCTGTTCGCATGTGTTAAAAGGTTAACTTGACAGTCCCATATATTACGATTTGACAAGCTGATCGTAAAAGTATGCTGAAGTGACTCTTTATGGTTAGCCATGAATGTATATGTATTAATTTATGAAATAGAGTATTTATTTAACTGCTCGTGTAATTTTATCTGATTTCCATGCTCCTTATGCTACATTTATTTCTTTGTTACTTTTACAGATGACTGAGGCAGAAGAAGAGAAAGACGAGTACAGTGGAAAATGATTATAAACATTTTGTAGTTAGTTGGTAGTAATTTATATTTATAGGTAATTTATAGTTAATTTATTTGTTCATGCTACATGCTTGCTTTTGTATGTTTATATATAATTATTTATTATATATAACTCATTCCTATATTATATATATTTTATTTATTGATGATTAAATGTTTTGGAATTCGACAATAAATCTATGATTATGAACATGGATTGTGGACTTATTTATTTATATAGATTTATTGTTGTATATGTAACTATGTACCAATGGAGGAAAAAGGTAAGAATTAATAAACGTGATGAATTGGGTTAGGTTCCCATAACGTTCCCCTAACGTTCCCATAACATTAGTCTAACGTTCCCCTAACGTTAGTCTAACGTTCACCTAACGTTAGTCTGACGTTCTACAAACCAGAAACTAACGTTCTATTTCCGTAAAGAAAACTTTCCTGGCTAACCAAAAACTAACCTTAAAAAATAACGTTTTGGGAACCAAAAACTAACGTTCCCAGAACGTTCTGGGAACCAAAAATTGTTAGTAGGGTCAGACCTTCCCCAGACAGCAAGGGTTCTCCTGCGGCGAAGACACAGAAATGTAGTAAGGACATTGTTAAAATGCTCAATGGATCATTAATATCTTATGTGTAACAACAACGTATAAACTTGCCTTATCAATCTGTGATTGGTGTCTATGTGAATCATAGATTTAGGCCTTTACGCTCTTGATTATCAGCATGGATTTTAGCTGATAGCTGATAGTTACTGATCGACTATCAATGCTGATTAATCACCAAAACTGATCAATCAGTCAACATCTATTATTCATTTCTTTTGAAACAGAAATCCAGAAATATATCCAAGCTATTTCATCCTCAGAGAACTCTAAATCTCTTCAGATGATAAACCTGTGCCAGTGTTTCATTTATTTTGGTGAATATTAAGTCTATATTCTGTATTTCATTTCTAATTGATAATGTGCTTTGATTCTCATTTTATTTGAATAGGTACTTTTACATATGTTTTCATACCTTGGCAATAATTATTATTTTTCTTTTTTATAATTTAAAAAAGTTAAATATTTCTTGGTGACACTCAATATGTCAAGTTAATTTAGAAAATAAAAGTTTTGAAGTGTATTTTAATCAAGATACAGCAGGGCACACATTTCTCATGATGATATCAAGTGGAAGTCCCTCTTCTCTTTTAATAAAATTAAACACATACATACAAAGGTTACACACTCAAATGTTAGACTGGATTAAAATATAAGAAAATGTACAAGTGATGAGTTTTCTATTTCTGAATTTCAGGATACACAGTTATGATGATCTATATTAAATCTGGACAGCTCAGGATATAAGCCCATCACTGAAAATATCACATAGATTTTCTTTGTTTTCAGTGCTGTATAAACATATCAACTATTTTCTTAATGTCCTTTGGATAAAAACGTCTTTTGCTGAATTAGTTTAGTTTCCTTGAAGCTTGTTTCTTCTGTTCATCAACACTGCTCCACACATTACACTTCCATGCATTCATTTAACTTCACATCACTGATTCCTGTAGCAGCTCTTATTCACCATCAGCTGATCCTGAGGAAACTGAACTGACGTCTAAATACTGAGAGTCCTACAATAAAACACACAGACAGTCAGATATGAGTATGAGACATTACTGCTGTCACATCACATCAGCAGATCCAGCTCAGAAACACACAGTATATTCATATTACAGTCAGAGATATGAATCAGAGTATGTGAGCGGAGCGCGGAGTGGAGCGTGTGATTTTGACTGGAGCGAGGAGCAGATCTTTTAAAAGTCGGAGCGTCGTGGTTTTCACTCGCTCCAAGATCGCTCCAGCACCGCTCCGTCACGAGAACAATTCATGCCAACAGCCCGTAATATAACTGGATATTTAACAAGAAATCACATGTTAAACATATTTAGCTAGCTTGATAGATAAGGATCACTCAAATCAGAAAGAATGTGAAGGCTATGACGGCGATATGGACATGAGCGGGAAGTTATAGTTCTCAAGGATGTTTGATTCTTCTAAATACTGAATATTTTCAGCTGAAAGCATGATTTAAACATGTAGACTACTACAACACTTAATTATTCACACGCAGACACTTTCTCAATAATGCATTCAAACAAATGTAATCTTACAGAGCTACTTCATCTGTATCTGATTTTGATTGAGCAGAAATCTGTAGAAGAAATGCATCGATCCGTAGTAAAATAACTGGAGAAAACTTTCATCACAAACTAAAATTGCACTGCAAAAACCAGAAATTCTAACGTTTAATGCAGACATATGATATTTGTCATGTGGTAGCGGGCATGTACTGGCCATCGGGACTACCGGGAGATTCCCGGTTGGGCCGCGGTCTGGTTGGGCCGGTGCGTTATGTATTTTGTTTTTAAATCATTATTAATCGCAAATATATTCGTAAGTATATTGTATAATCCAATTCCGGCCTTATATGTCTCTTTCATGAAGCCGCATGATGCTGCGAGACGTGACGTGTTCACTGCTCATTGGCCAATCAGAATCAAGTTCTAGCCTTGAAAAGCGGCCACATTACAACTGCAATGAAATTCAATGTTAAATGATAAAATATCTAAGCGTAAAGGAGGGGCTGAAAGTTGAGAGAGAGAAAACGACAAGCACTTGAGGCAGATGCCACCAAATGTGTCAAGATAAATAAATTATTTGCTGGAAGGCAAAAGACTTAAGTGAAGATATCAACAGGGACTTGACTGCTGAGGTCAGACAGAAATGTAATGATACACGGAGGCTACTGCATTGTTTTGTTTCAAAAAGTTAGGATATTCCTGCTGTAATATGCCACCACTCACTGATCTATATAAATTAGATTTAAAGTTCTCAGCTCTCAGGTTCTGTCCATTTTATTACAAAATTCAGACAATATCGTTTTGGCGTTAGAAAATTTGACGTGACAGATCGCTTTCCAATCATCTGTTACTTTCTGTTTAAAGATACAGCACAACTTCCCTAAATGTATATATGCCTCATAAATAATATCGATCAATCATTCATCAGTCAAAACGGCAGGAGAACAATTATGTCTCAGAACTTTACATTTACCTCAAGAAAGCCATTTAAAAACCATAGCAGGTTAGTTGAGAAATAGCCACAAGAAAGGAGTTTTTTGCTTAATATGTGCACTATAGTACATATTTATTATATTTTCACCTGTCATTAAATAATAGTTATTATAATGAAAACTGCATTATATTTATAACTAGTTATTTTTAACCTTTAATAATACCAGCTGATGCTCGATGTCTCTGTATATTTACAGCATTTATGTGAGATACATTATTTTTGTAATAAATTGAGAAAAAAATCCCTTAAAGTGCCAGGCAGAAGCCTTATACCTACTGTTGGTCTGTGTCATTAATGTGAACAAAAGACAGAGAGAAATAACTCACTGCTCTTGACTAACAGCTTTAACAAGGATATGTATGTATGTGTGTGTGTGTGTGTGTGTGTGTGTGTTAAGTGAAGTATTTTACACTTGATTATGCAATATCTGTACCTGCAAACAGTGCTATTTATGATAATTCTTTCTTATTTTATTACTGACTGTTCACTTGTCTTCATTAATGTTTGAACTTAATAGTTAGTCTTTTATTGTAGTATTGAAATTGGAATTGTGAAATGAGATTGCAGTTTATTTACAAAGAAAACAATAGCAATTTCATTTTTATTTATGTATTTATTTTTGGCAGGGCAAGTACAGTTTTGAACCCTTGCATCGAGCTCTGCATTTGAACATATAAGCCAGTCTACTTCAAGGATTTTTAAAGGCCTTTGATTATGTTAAGAAAAATTTTAAATAAATCACTACACAATGTTCTTTGTCTCAATTACTCTTTTATTTTATTGTAGATCAGTGGTCTTTATAAATCACGTTTACAGTAGATCAGTGGTCTTAATACTAGCCTACTATAAGCAGCCAACAAGTCCGAGGTGATTTCTTTAAATGAATATATATATATATATATATATATATATATATATATATATATAAAAGTGTTATGTTGCAGCACATGAAATAGTTACAGCAGAAAGTGTGTACCCTAAGCATTAATATTTTTATTAGAATAATAAAAAGCACATTAACTAAGACCTTTAGATATTTAAAATAAAGCCTGATAAAACCATTTGCATTTTCTTTGTTCATTATTTTTTAATAGTTTTTTCTTGGTTTTGATAGTAATACATTCTAATCAGAGAAATTGTTGACGCTCCACTCCGCTCACATACTCTGATCTGTGAAAAGTGAAAGTGAAAGTGACATTCAGCCAAGTATGGTGACCCATACTCAGAATTTGTGCTCTGCATTTAACCCATCCAAAGTGCACACACACACACACACACACACACACACACACACACACACACACACACTGTGAGCACACACCCGGAGCAGCCATTTATGCTGCGGCGCCCGGGGAGCAGGGCACCTAAGTCGTGGTATTGAAGGTGGAGAGAGAACTGTACATGCACTCCCCCCACCCACAATTCCTGCCGACCCGGGACTCGAACTCACAACCTTTCGATTGGGAGTCCAGCTCTCTAACCATTAGGCCACGACTTCCCCTGATGAACAACTGATCATAGATTAATAACATTTGATCAACAACTCTCTCTTTATCAATACAATAACATGATTGATCAACAACTCTCTCTTTATCATTTACACACAGAGACACTGGAGGAGATGAACTTATTCATAGATCATCACAGAATTAAACAGTTTAAAGAACAGAAACTAAAGTGGAGCTGAATTATTATCTTATGTTCTCCAAATATGTCTGTTACTAAATTTTAGCTATTTTAAATAATAATATACTCACAGTATAATAATGTATCCAGTTTATAACGTGGATCATCTTTCAGATCAGAGAGTAACTTCACTTCTGATTGTCCTAGTTTATTCCAAGTCAGATTCAGTTCTCTCAGGTGTGAGGGGTTTGATCTCAGAGCTGAAGTCAGAGCAGAACAACCTTCATCTGTGACGTCACAATCCCACAACCTGTAGAGAACAATGACACAGTGTTAATTGTAGATGAAGTGTGTGTAGTTTGTTATTGACTCTGGTCTCAGAGCAGGAGAGGAGATATAATGACAAGCATTGCCACAAACTGCTGCTGATAGAATGAGATTTCTGCATGTTGATGCTCAATGCTGCTGTTTGAAACTGTCATGTGCTTCAGGACTGAACAGACACACAGAGCTGAATGTGAGATATTGTTTCATAGTGATATAAGCACAGATCTGTCTGGAGAAACACTCACTTGCTCCTCTAATTATGACTTTAGATAGTTTTTAGACAGTTTACCTAAAAATGAAGATTAAAAATCATCAAAATCCCACAGACTTACATTGAGGAAATGTTCAGATGAGCCAAGACTATTCAAACTCCAACTGTCAAAATTCAAATGTAAACAAACTGAAGGTCTTTAGACTCCATTTAACTGCCATTCTATGTTCTATTTCTAGACCATTCAAACTCATTTAACCTTCCATTCTGTCTAATATTTCTAATCTATCAATCATCTATATGGCAGGGCTGCCAACTTTTGAGTTCAGCTTAGAGTGTGATTTTGGGGGCAGGGTTTTGATATGGGGAGGGGCTTATAGATGGGCGTGGCTTGGTGTGGAGAAAAATACAAACAAAAAATCCTTGCATTAGCAGAAGTGTATTAAGTATATATTGACTGTTGTAAGGTCCAGGCACTCGGCCCAAGGAAGGAATCCGGTGCTGGATGAAGGTTTCCTGCGTGTTCGGTCTTTCAGCGCGTAGAGTTAATTCAATTTAGGTTAAACTCAAATCTGACTCCATTTTAGTATGACCTCGAATTTAGGTTGAAATGCAAATTGGTTGAATGCCTTTTTAATTAGTATTCTTCTGACATTTGATTATTCTAGTTAACTCCTCCTCTTATATTAACTTGTTCATTCAGGTGCTCATGTTGCTAACAAGGATACAACGTAATCTACTAGAGTCAATAATCACCGAGTAAAACAGAATAAAATCAAATGTAACAATTTATTATCAGTCAGGTAAATATGTGTTCTGCCAATTACATATCCAATTGAAGCATATCAAATCATAGCATTATAAAACATCAAATTCTCAAAGATTAATCTTAAAGTAATATAAGCATACCTGACCTTAGAAAATACATAGTATGAAGTGAAGAGACACACAACACACTACGGGCTTTCTGGCTACAGAATCGCGCTGATCCTTTTGCTGCAATCCTTTAAATACCTCAGACCAAGACAAACATCCCCCGAGATGGAGACAGGAACTAACAACTGGAATTTGCATTAACTCAGGTCCCAAGCCTGGGTGGTTTTACACCTCAATGGGAACAGGGGGTAATTTACATGGAGGACCCTAGGAAAGGATATCTCTTGACTCTTCGGATCTGTATTATCTTCTAATCTACTTTTGTAAGATTGAGACCATTGTACCAGTTGCACTGAGACATTTCCAATGATACCAGACATTGACATTTTCATGTAATCATTTTGAGCAGACTGAGTAGAAGGAAGAATGGGTGAAGGGATTTATAATGAAACAAATGGCCAGAAGGGGAGGAGGTCTCCTGCTCCTCCAGTTATGGGGTGTCTCGAAGATGCCCGTGTATGTTTGTATTGTCTGTTTCTCAGGAGATCAAAGTATCTCAGGTTCTTTCATCTCTACACTGTCAAAGTATTTAGCAACTCTGCTAATGCTAACTTAATTCTATATAAACTATATAACAGCATAGGTCTATTAGTTACTAGCCTAAACTGGACGGAGACACGGAGCGCCCTGTAACTCACTGACCTGCCTGCGTTCACCATTCACACGGTGCAGATGGGAGCAGTGGCACCCCAGAAAATTATAATAGGGGTGGCCAGATGAGGCCACAGTAAATAAATAAAGGGTTTCCAATATTGACAATATGATATCTCTGTGATTTCTGGGAATGTATCGATAACAATAATTACACAATATTTTGCTGAGTGTGTTATTGTGCTGATATCTTATTTCTAATTGTGCGGACAGCTGACTCCTAAAGGTTTTATTTTTACATTTATGCCATTTTTTTTAAAGTGATCACCATCTTTTAGGACAAATAATTGCATTTGGGCTGTTACCAAGCAAATGCAATCAGTATCAACAAAATTGATCTTTGCAATGCAGAGAAAACTGAAGCTGCATCTGAAGAGCCATTTAGATGTTTTTACACACTGTTTAATCCAGCTCTGAGGGACATGGAGTACTTTAACCTGCAGTTACAAATGAATAAATAATGTTTTGATATTTTAAACAAAACCTTGAAAACTGATGTTTAAAATAGTAAAAAAATGAAAAGGTACCTTAAATGTGAAATTAAAACCGCCAGTAGCTGGCAGCGAGTCACTGTTAATAAGTGAGTCATTGTGATTGAACCAAATCATTTAAACTGTTGATTCATTCAGCAACGAATCACTCTCATGTTGCTCAGAGACGCAAAACAGTGCTGTGTTTGGAATGATTTTTGTTTTTAGAAATAGAGCAAAAACAGGGAATATGTTGTCTAAAACACAAGTCTCTTGATATTAACTTCTTGTTTATTGAAGAACTGTTGTAGAAAATCAATATCAAAACTGTAATTATATGCTGACTTTTGGAGAAAAATTTCACTCTTCATGCGATAGTAACCATTTGAACTTATATAAATTATATAGATCTAAAAAAGTTCTGCCCCATATCTTGAATCATGTGATGTATGCGCACACTCTGTGTATTGATTGGACGGGGGAAAAGGGCAGCTACTCTGGTGGAGCAAATATCTGCAAATCTTTCTTGGTGGCTTTTTTTTTCACTTAAACTATTGTGAATTTACATTCTGCATTTAAATTAATAGTGCCCACCGCAAACCGTCCTAGGGCTGGCCAGAGTTTATACAGCTGACTTCAGTTTATGGGAATAAATTGTGTATTTCCCTCACAATTGTCACAAAACACTCACTTCACTGTCTGTCTGGTCTCTCTGCGCGTTGCTTTGCGAGATCATGAGGCACGATATTTTCCCCTCACTGCTGCACGAGTCTGCGTGAGAATATGGGGGTGTGAGAGCGTGAGAATTGGGTCAATCGCGTGAGTCTCACCCTGAATGTGTGAGAGTTGGCAGCTTTGTATATGGGGCAGTCGTGGTCTAATGGTCAGAGAGTCTGACTTGTGACCCACAGACAGCGATGTACTGGTCATCAGGAGTAAAGTGATCAACAACACAAGTGTCTTGATCCATTCAGATGTGACACAGAACTGTGTTTTACAGTCGTGTGATATGAGAACATTAAAGCTTCTGTAGTGATGCTGGCTGAAAACACACACCACAATCTAAACTTCATGACGAGGTCAATTGGAAAATGACAAAACATAGACTTGTAAATTCATCATCATAGTAATTTAACTTGCAGTTATTAACACTGTACAATAGAGATGTATTTATTATAAATGTTACCGTTATTAGCCTACTTAAATATTAAATATTACCAGTAAATAAGTTCTTAAAGGACAGTTCATCCAAAAATAAAAATTTTAATTTTCTCAAAATTGTGTCATTTCAAACCTGTATGAATTTCTTTCTTCTGTGGAACATAAAAGATGATAATTTCAGAAATTCAAGAAATGTTGGTCCATACAGAAATCAAGGGTAACCAAAATGGTTTGGTCACATTCTACAAAATATCTGTTGTGTTCTACAGAAGAAACTAAGACACACAGGTTTGGAACGACATGAGGGTGAGGAAATGATGACAGAATTTATTCATCAATAGATTTCCTGCATTCTAGCTCAAAATCAATGCTTTAATGTCCAGTGCATTTCTATGTAACACAAATACATTATTAAGTTTGTTATATGTGCGATGAATTCAGTAATATCTATTATTATTTACTCCAATTAAAGGCCCTGTCACCCAGAAAAACATTCATGGAGGAACTCGTGGGTCAGATGGACTGGATTTATAATCTTACCACAGAATCTCCAGTTTACAGTGAGGATCCTCCAGTCCAGCACAGAGACGCTTCACTCCTGAATCTCTTATTTTATTCCCAGACAGATCCAGTTCTCTCAGGTGTGAGGGGTTTGATCTCAGAGCTGAAGTCAGAGCAGAACAACCTTCATCTGTGACGTCACAATATCTCAACCTGTAGAGAACAATGACACACTCTTCACTCTCTCAGATCAGATCAGTTTAGCTGTGAATCCATTAGTAAAGAGAAAGAACAAATCAATGTGTGATGCATCACTGGACTGAGATTTAAAACATAAAAAAAAAACATGATCATAAATAATTTAAAGCATCATTCAAAAATAAAAATGATTTATTTTACTGTCAGGATTTTTAATCAAATACAGGCATGTGATTGGAAACATTAGGCAAGGCAGGTTTATATATATAGCACATTTCGTACACAATAGTAATTCAAAGTGCTTTACATAAAAGAAAGTAAAATAATAATGAAGAAAAATAATAACAAAAGTAAAACAAGCACTTTTAAAATTATTAAAAAATTTACTTATTTAAAATGAATTTAAAACAGTTTGAAAATGATTTTACATAAAATAAAATAAAATAAAAACAGTGAAAATATAGTGCAATCAGTTCGGACATTGCACAGTGCTCCTTCAATAAATGCACAGCTAAACAGATGAGTTTTGAGTCTATATTTAAATGTGACTAGTGTTTTAGCACATCTGATCTCTTCTGGAAGCTGATTCCAGCTGCGGGCAGCATAGTAACTAAAGGAGGACTCCCCTTGTTTTGTGTGAACCCTTGGTATTTCTAACTGACTCGATCCTAATGATCTGAGTGCTCTGTTAGGTTTATATTCAGTGAACATATCTGCAATATATTTCGGTCCTAGGTCATTTAGTGACTTATATACGAGTAAAATTACTTTAAAATCAATCCTAAATGTAACTGGAAGCCAGTGTAAGGACCTGAGGACTGGTGTGATATGCTCAGATTTTCTGGTTCTAGTCAGAACATTACAATTATTAATAATTTTGAAATAACTTGTAACCAGTGTTGGGAGTAACGCATTACAGTAACATATTACTTTTAGCTGTAACACAGTAGTGTAACACATCACTAATCAATTTTCAGTAACATTTTACTCCGTACTTGTTCAGTAACGCTTTATAACACACTTTTAGCCCAAAATTGAATTGATCAAAGAAAAGAGAAAAGAATAAAACAGCAAGACATGAACGAATCAAAGATGCAGTAAATTAGTTCCATTTCCTGTTTGTGGTCAGTCAATAGCTGCGTGTGGTGTCCACGTTTGGAAATAAAGACTAAACGTCAGCTTCTGATATATTTGTTTAGTGATGTTTTTTCATTCATCTCTCTCTCGCTGGTGTAACTCTGTATTGTGTGACGTAGTCCAGTGAAGGTGTGTTTAGGACGGGGTTTACAGGAGTGTGTGAGGATACGGTCATGACACAGAATGATCTCGTCCTCTGTGCTCGAGGTCCGAGGCTATTAGCTCCGTCCGGCTCGCTGTTAGCCTCGGCTCACACTGGACAGTGGAAAAGAGACTAATGAGTGAAGATAGCAGAAGACTGTACATTCACGAGATGGATGTGTGCGCATCTTGTCATTTTACAATTGTATATGGCATTAGAGTTTACATATAGTCCTGTTGTGTCTAATATGAATAGACCCAAGCAATTCACAGATATTGCCAGATAATCTCTTTACCTCTACCATACTTGTTACAGACTTGGATCGTTTGTGATTCTGGCTGTCATCCTGTCTTGTGTTGTCTTGATCCTTCACTTTGTCGATTATAAGCTCTATTGTTAGTAGTCTGGATCGCCCACAGTCATTATGTTACTCCTCTACTGGAGCTAAAATACTCTGCAGTACATTTTGACATTTCAGAACGTTAACTTCTATTTCTGTAGTTATTTTGGTGAAAGTAACTCAAAAGTAATACTGGAGTCATGTAACACATTACAATTCTGAGACAGTAATATTGTAATGGAAGGAATTACTTTTAAATGACAGTAACAAGTCATCTATAATGTTTTACAGTTTGGAAGTAATTTGCACAACACAGAAATAAAACTTTTCAGTTACCTCTTAATAGTTTGAAGGAATGCAGGAACTATAAATAACCACCGCAATAAAGAATGAAGGCCAACCCAGCGTGTATTATACAAGAAAAATACTAGATATACACAATATATACAATAAATGTACGAGGATGAGTGAGTAATGTCCTTGGAAGACCAATGGGTGTGTGTGTGTGTGGGTGTGGGTGTGGGTGTGTGTGTGTGTGTGTGTGTGTGTGTGTGTGTGTGTGTGTTCGGTTCGTCATCACCGGTGCAATATTTGGAGTCCGGGAGCAGGTTGAGAACAGCGCTGTCCTGTGACGAAGTCCTCGGTAAAATAATCCAATGGCAGCCGTTATTTCCACGAGGAAGCAACTCAAAGTCACAGCAAAATACAGCAGGTAATAATGATCAGGCGATCGATCGCTAAATCCTAAAGAGAGCACATAGAGCAACGCTCTTGAACGCTGCTAACGGCTTCTTTTATCAGACGTGTTACTCAGCTGATCCAGGTGACGTCACGGGATTCCCGCGTCACGAGCGAACTCTCGCGAGAAGAAACAGAGTCCACCGTTCTCAACGGGGCAATACAAACACAGAAACATAAATAACAGCTGTGCCACATCAACAATCAGATTAACATTTAATCAGCAGCTTTATAAACGTATACCTCTTATGTGGCCGTGCTACAAACTATCTTCTGCTCATCAAGGCTGAATTTATTTAATTAAAATAAAGTAAAATAAAATAAATATTGTGAAATATTATTACAAATACAAGAAAAGTTTTCAATTTTAATATAAAATGTAATGTTATTCCTGTGATGCAAATCAGAATAGTCTTCATCATTATTCCAGTTTTCAGTGTCACATGATCTTTTAGGTCTTTTATTAAATAGAAATTATTTTAAATGCCTTCACTCAGTTTTTGTCGCTTTCATGAATGAATAAAATTATTAATTTCTCTCTTTTTTTAAAATCTTCTACAAATAATTGAGTGGTATCATTGTTTTCACAAAAATATTAAGCAGCAAAACGTTTTTTAACAAATGTTTCTACAGCAGTAAATCAGAATGATTTCTGAAGGATTATGTGACACTGAAACTTCTTTGTAAACAACAACAGATTTATAAATGTTTCTAATGACGAATATTGTGTTCCCAAATGCAAATTAAATAGTGATGGGAAGTTCAATTCTTTTCGGCGAACTAGTTCTTTCGGACGGTTTGATTCAATAAACCGGTTGAAAAAACCAGTTCAGCTGTTCTTTTACGCTCGATGACGTAATGGCATCACATCTATCAAACATTCAAATATATAAAGTCAGTAATCAACTTTAGTCAGTTAAAAACCTCATAATCATGAAACGTTTACAATTAAGTTTTGCAACAACGCACCCAAATACAACAGCAATAATGTGCATAGGAGAATTTAAGTCTTGAAGATATAAAGTAAATAAATTAGGTGTCATCAGCGCCGAAACCATGATCGACCTACTATACATAATCTATTGCGATGTATTTGTTATTAAATCAACTTATGTGTCGCCAGATTGCCCTTCATTCAAGCCCTCGGTTTACCCGCGCTCATAACATTAGTACAGAATCAGAATCAATCACCAGAAGAATCAGTTCGGTTCAGACGCTCTGTGTGTCGGTCTGCTTCACGCTGAATCACGCATGCGCAGTATCATCAGCTCCTCTGCTCTCGAATCGGATACGTCCGAAAGAAACGGTTTTCAGTTCAGTGGACTGATGATCCGAAAACCGATGCAACCGGTTCTTGACTCGAGAACGAGAACCGCTCTAACCAGCACGTGCTGCAGTTCAGTATCATCAGCTGCTCTGCTCGTGTTCATGTTCTGTTTACTACAAACTCAATTTGTGAATCTGTCATCATTAACTATAAATACAGTACAAATATTTCATAAATCATCTCTTATTCCTATTAAACAGAGTCTTTAGAGTCTTAACTGTTGTCCAACTTCCCTGAAAACCCCTTTTGGTCTATACATTATCTACAATATACAGATTAGAAACATTCATCTTAAAAAAAAAAAAAAAAAAAAAAGCAAAATAAAATATAGTTATTTTATCACACTTTCCGATGTTTAACAAAATACTTAAAAAAATACACGCATGCGCAGTATCATCAGTTCATCGGTTCTCAAATCGGACACGTCCAGGCGGCAAGGAAGTCGACCGGAAGTTGAAGTCGGCCGCGAGCTGCCATCTTGTAGCAGAACTTCACTTGCGTTAGCATCCCATTGACTTTGCATTAATTTTGTCGTCACTTTGACAGCGAATAACTTTACATCTGAGGCGTTTAAAGACTCCATTTGTCCATTATTTATTTCTAAAGATACACAACAATGTATAAAGGGCTCCATTACCTTTTGTTACATTATGGCCCCGTAGAAACAGTTTTTGTAAAAATAGGCTAACGATTGCGTCATAACCACTCGGCTCTCTGTCGCATTACCGTACAGACAGGAGGAGAAGCTCGCAGGCAATTAACTTAATATGGCGTACTGGCGTTACATTTTAAAATACTATACAAAATAATTAATCAGAATACTTACTCCTGCTCACTCACGACAAAGAACTCCCCGCTCAAGCTCGCCGTCTCTGCAAGATTAATGATGGCAGTTTGCACGCACAGCTACTAGAAGATTTACATCTGTCAGACAGGTTGCTGACGTCGTCAAGCTTAGTTTGAGTCTGCGCATCAGAAACGGAAGTCCTAAAAAACGCTAAGAATGGGCTTCACTTGTCTCAATTGAGTTCCAAAGGGGTCGCTGTGTCCATTTCTTTTACTGTCTATAGACGCGTCAGACAGAAACGATTCTCGGTGGCTGTTCATTCATTATCTGTCTCGGCTCGGTGTTCATCTTCAGTTCTCTCTTCACATCAGTTCAGTCAGTGTACTGTTTGAGTACATTAATTACTCCGGGATATTGGTTTATTCTGACTCAGAGGGAGTGTCAGTCATGTTAAAAAAGTTAACAGCTTAAGTAATTTGTGGATTAATGGTTATTGGAGACGCAAACAGTTTCAAACGATTTAATTTGATTTGGTGAACTGGTTCAAGCGTTCAACTAAGAAGATCCGATTAAATTGAACGATTCGTTCAAGAATCGGACATCACTAAAATTAAAGCATCTAAAAAACCAAGCGCAGCACTAACAGTGAATCAAAACCAGAAACAGTACAGTAACAGCAGACATGGAGCGTCACACTACAGTCTATATAAACTCTGACACGAAAATCACATCCCTACAAATAGTCTGTCTTATGTTAAACCACACTATTCATTACACAGCTGTGTGTGTGTGTGTAGTGCTCTGTGTGTGTGTGTGTGTGTGTGTGTGTGTTTCTCCATCACTCAAGGATATCAGAACCTGAGATCACCTACACTGAGATATTATTCATACTTGCAGATAGTACTTAACAAGACGAGCTATTAGCACTTAGTGTAACAGAATCCATTTTAAGGTGTTGCTAATGCAGAAACAGCTTTAACATGAACACAGAAGTCCACACATGAACAAGAAACAAAGACACACAATGATTTACTTTCTGTATCTCTGTCTCTTGATACAACTATTGTGTTTTCTGGCTTTCTGGGTGATTTGTTTTTCACTTCACAAATATTTTACAGTGTGTCATATATAATCTTACCACAGTATCTCCAGTTTACAGCAAGGATCCTCCAGTCCAGCACAGAGACACTTCACTCCCAAATCTCTTATTTTATTCCCAGACAGATTCAGTTCTCTCAGGTGTGAGGGGTTTGATCTCAGAGCTGAAGTCAGAGCAGAACAACCTTCATGTGTGACGTCACAATCTCTCAACCTGTAGAGAACAATGACGCAGTGTTAATTCATTACACAGCTGAGCTTTATATTGATCTGTATTAATATGTACAGAGTAGTGCTGTGTGTGTGTGTGTGTGTGTGTGTGTTTCTCCATCACTCAAGGATATCAGAACCTGAGATCTCTTTCACTGTGAGATATTATTCATACTTGCAGATAGTACTCACACCTCAATGTACTGCAGTGCTTTACTAAACAGTAGGTAATAACATATTCTTTCTCTGATTCTGTTGATTATAAACAGATGGTGTCTTCTAGTGTCCTTCCTTGTGTCTCTTCCTAAAGCCCCCTACACCTGCTCCTAATCACACTGAAGCTGCTGATCAGTAAAGCTGTTCTTGAAGCTGCAGGAAGAGACTCACGCTTCTGAGTTTGGGAACAATATGAGCTGCATGTGATTGATTCTCCAGAACATCTGATCAACACCAGGACAACACATCTATATTTAATTATACACATGTTAGATGTTTTATTTCCATGTTTTGAATATTTTCGTATTATATTATCAGAGTCCACACCAAAGCTATAATGATAAAGGCACAGAGAAACGATATAGTTGGAATCACTTTCAGAACGATTTTTCTTTTTCTGATGAACGATAAAAACATTGACAGCCAATCAGAATCAATCCTGCTGAGCAAGGATACTGATAAACACAGGGCACTTCTTTAAAGCTCATATGAAATAACAAGAGAGAAAATACTGTCAGTTCAACAGTATGATGAATAAATATTAATGGTAACACTTTACAATAAAATGTCATTTGTTAACATTAAGCTTTAACGAACATGAATGAACAATGAACAATACATTTATTAATCTTTGTTAATGTTAATAAAAACAGTTATTCATTGTTCATGTTAGTTCCCAGTGCATTAATGTTTACAAACACAACTTGTGATTTTAATAATGCATAAGTAAATGCTGAAATTAACATGAACTAAGATTAATAAATGCTGTGGAAATATTGTTCATTATTATTTATGTTATTTATATTTGTCAACTAATGTAATTAACTAACGTTAACTAATGAACCTTATTGAAGCATAGCACTGAGAAGAACTTAACATTTTATAGTTTAATGAAGAAATGTTTAATGTATTTACATGTGTTATTATCATAACTGTTCATTTTAAATATTATGATATGTCTTCACACACTACATTAACACGATATCGATAATTGTTGCTTTTGAATATCACAGTTATCATCAATACCGGTATATCACGACACCCCTAGTCTCATCCAATCAGTAGGAAGTATTACATTCACAAACTATACCTAATTTTGTTTAATTTTGTCTGACTTTCTGGGTGATTTGTTTTTCACTTCACAAATATTTTACAGTGTGTCATATATAATCTTACCCCAGTTTCTCCAGTTTACAGCGAGGATCCTCCAGTCCAGCACAGAGACACTTCACTCCCGAATCTCTTATTTTATTCAGAGACAGATCCAGTTCTCTCAGGTGTGAGGGGTTTGATCTCAGAGCTGAAGTCAGAGCAGAACAACCTTCATCTGTGATGTCACAATCTCTCAACCTGTAGAGAACAATGACACACTCTTCACTCTCTCAGATCAGATCAGTTTAGCTGTGAATCCATTAGTAAAGAGAAAGAACAAATCAATGTGTGATGCATCACTGGACTGAGATTTAAAATGTCAAAAAAGAAATCAAAATATTATAAATAATTTAAAGCCTCATTCAAAAAGAAAAAAAACTATTTTACACTCTCAGGATTTTAAACCAAATTGTCTGTCTTATGTAGAAGTTCATGCAAATCTATTTAATCACACTATTCATTACACAGCTGAGCTTTAGTGTTATTTTTCAATCTGTATTAATATGTATGGAGTAGTGGAGTGTGTGTGTGTGTGTGTGTGTGTGTGTGTGTGAGAGAGAGAGTGAGAGTGTGTGTGTGTGTGTGTGTGTTTGTGTGTGTGTGAGAGAGAGTGAGAGTGTGTGTGTGTGTTTGTGTGAGAGAGAGAGAGAGTGAGAGTGTGTGTGTGTGTTTGTGTGTGAGAGAGAGAGAGAGAGAGAGAGAGAGTGAGAGTGAGTGTGTGTGTGTGTGTGAGAGAGTGAGAGTGTGTGTGTGTGTGTTTGTGTGTGTGTGAGAGAGAGTGAGTGTGTGTGTGTGTGTGTGTGTGTTTGTGTTTGTGTGTGTGTGAGAGAGAGAGAGAGAGAGAGAGAGAGAGAGTGAGAGTGTGTGTGAGAGAGAGAGAGTGAGAGTGTGTGTGTGTGTTTCTCCATCAATCAAGATATAAAATCCTGAGATCTCCTACACTGTGAGATATGATTCATATTTAGTGTAAATTGAGTCAGATAGTACTCACACCTCAATGTACTGCAGTGCTTTACAGAACAGCAGGTAATAACATACTCTTCACATTCACATTCAGTATTATAAATACAAGTAGTTTGTGTCTGTGCTGTCCGTGTACGTGTCTGGATTGCTCACACAGAAAGTATAACACAGTCTTTACACTCCAACAGTCTTTTGGAAACAGGGTTTTTAACCACACAAACAGCACTTCAGCTCGACTGAACAAAGTGTTCATAGAATGCAGTTCTTACAGGAGACTGAATAAATGAATCTGCTCCTGCGCTGATTGTAAAGAAGAATGTGATTGGCTACAGCGAGAACGTGCTACGATTGGTCAGTGTAGTGTGGCTGTTATCTGATTGGCTTGAGCAGACGGTGGGTGGAGTCACAAATACACAGAAAGACTTTCACTAATGAATGACAGGAAAAGTTGTTTGTAGAATAAAAAGATATTTGTGAAAATGTTTTTATTTTCAAATATCATTATATTTAAATTTTTTATATATTTTTTGTTAATCTCTTAACATTCATCTGTGGATCATAATCTTTTAATTTGTAATTATGCAACAATTCTATCTCCATGCACCTAGCCCTAATATCAGTTATTAAAATGATCAATATTCCTCCATCACTAATATTTATGTTTATATAATATCACTGTACTATAAACACAGTTTCATCTCTCAGAAGCTGCTTGTCACTGCAGAAGAGTATTTGATGAATCAAGCTGCTAAAGGAGTGTTTTCTGCTTCCTCCTGATCACTTCTGAAGCAGAACAGCAGCGGAGAGCAATGAGGAGACGAGGAGAGAGATCACATGACATCAGCCAATCAAAACAGAGCGCATTTATCAGAAACCCAGCGTTTCTGACACTAATATTCATCTTTTCAACATCAGTCACTGTTTGAGCAAAAACACCTCGACCTTCTGAAATCAAGATACATTTACTGAAGAAGAAAAATCACTTCAGATAGAAAGACCTGTTTTCTGAAGAAAGAAGTAAAGATTCTGCCAATGGCAAGAAAAATAATCGTTTTCCCTTTGAATTATTAATATTATTTTTCTTAACTCATTGGCAGCATTTTTTTTCTTACTTTGAGCAAAAAATGCACAAACTCTTTACATTTTTCCGAAAACAAGATTTAAAATCTGAAATAATTTTTCTTCTCAAGTAAATTGATCTTGATTCATGAATTTTTAGATATTTGTTCTAGAAATAAAGACAAAAATCCTAAGAAAATCATTGTTTGCAGTGAAGTAAACTGAGCACTTCTGAAGTTCTGTGTTTGTGATTCAGAACAAATTCAAGCAGCAGTAAATCTCAAGACTGTGTGCGTGTGCTTATGTTTTACTGTACGCTACACAGCACTGCATCAGATTTAGACTGTATTTCACTGTATTCTTCACATAAAATCAAGAAAAGCTGCTTTACTTCACATCGGATCATTAAAAGTGTCGCCTGTTCAGTGCATGGATTTATATTCTGAATGAATCAATGTGAATCATAAATCAAGGTGTTTCAGAACGGCAGAATTCACACAAATCTCTGCATTAATTCAAGAAATCAACAGATAAATGAGTAAATGAGAAGGAGCAGGTTTGTTGTGGATCTGAAGCCGTGTCTCTGACATTGTTGAGCAGCGCTCGAGCAGTAAACTACTGATGAACTTTTCCTGAAACACACAGAAGAATCTTCTCCAGCAGCGTGTTCACGAGAGAGAAGCTCTTCATTCCTCTCCTTCACAATCATAAAGATCATCAGTGGTGTCCTGCACATCATTGTTTTGAGCTGACTGTGAGATCTGATGCTCTAGAGCTGGATTTGTGTTTATTATAGTCTTCAGATCCTGATCTGATATATAGACCGGGTTTTATTTCTGTGTTTGGACACTAATGTTGTGAATCAGAGCTTGTTCAGTAGTCATTCACAGAAATACTATTTTATGGCATGATGCAGATCTCTTTAAATGTATAATAATGTAAAATAGTGTCTAGTGTTGTCCAGTAAAGAGTCAGACACTTCAAGCACAAGTGAAATGTCTGAAGGTCAGCTTTACTGATCAATGTGTGGAGCGTCTCTTTGCTGCAGCTGCTGCTGATTTAATGAACCAGTTTCTCATGTGACGGGGTTGTTTTTACCCGCGCCGCTAACACACGCTTTACTCTAATATCTACTGGATTAAAAACACCTGTCCTGACTCCTTTAAGATTCTGTTATTCAGGAGAAAATCTCTCATTCAGGAACATTTATTTTAAAGGAGTCAGATTCATTATTAAATATAATAGTTTAGTTGATGATGAAACACTCACACAGCTTTTCTGCAGTTGATCACAGCTGGTATCAGTCTTCTTCTCCCCTCATCTGATGTGTTGTATTTCATGGTGTCCAGTTCATCCAGAGGCTCCTCTGACATCTGAATCATGTAGGAGATTGTTGAACACTGAGCAGGAGAGAGTTTCTCTGAGTGTTTGTCTGATTTCACAAACTCCTGAATCTCTCTGAACAGAGTCTGATCTTTCACTTCCAGCAGACAGAGGAACAGATTGATCGACTGATCAGCTGAGAGATGATCACTACTCTTGATCCTCTCTTTAATGTCCTGTGTGCTTCTCCTGATGGTCTCTGAGCTGTTCTCTGTGTGTGTCAGTAGATCCTGTAAGAGTCTCTGATTGGACTCCAGTGAGACGCCCAGCAGGAACCGCAGGAACAGATCCAGACGTCCATTCTCACTCTTGAGAGCTTTAACTACTGCTGATGTTAGTAGATCATACAGAGAGACTTCATCAGATCTGTTTAATCTGAATTCACGCAGTGTTTTCTTGTTCTTTGTTAAATAGCAGTAAAACAGATAGAAAGCAGCGAGAAACTCCTGAACGCTCAGATGAATGAAGCTGTAGACTTTCCTCTGATGAATCACAGATTCCTGCTTAAAGATCTCAGTGCAAATCCCAGAATACACTGAGGCGTCAGTGACGTCTATGCCGCTCTCAATCAGGTCCTCCTCATAGAACATCACATTGCCCTTCATCAGCTGTTTGAAAGCCACTTCAGCAAGTTTCACAATCACTTCTCTGTTGGACGGCAGGAGTTGCTCTGGATCTCTCTCTTCATACTTCTGCTTCCTCATGTTGATCTGAATCAGCAGGAAGTGGATGTACATTTCAGTCAGAGTTTGAGGGATATCTGCTCTCAGATCTTCTTCCAGGAGCTTCTGAAGCACAGTGGATGAGATCCAGCAGAAGACGGGGATGTGGCACATGATGTGGAGGCTTCTTGCTCTTCTGATGTGTGAGATGATTCTGCTGGCTTGATGCTCATCACTGATTCTCTTCCTGAAATATTCCTCCTTCTGAGGCTCAGTGAATCCCTGAATCTCTGTCAGACGGTGGATGTATTTGGAGGGGATCTGATTGGCTGCTGCTGGTCTGGAGGTGATCCAGATGAGAGCAGAGGGAAGCAGCTTTCCTTTCATGAGCTTTGACATCAACACAGCCACTGATGAAGTCTCAGTCACATCACAAACTTCCTGAGCGTCTGAAAACATCAGTGTGATTCTGCTTTCATCCAGACCATCAAAGATGAACACAACTTTACACTCCTCATAAATCTGTGAGTCCAGATCTTGAAGTTCAGGATGAAAGTCCAGCAGAAGTCTGTGAAGACTGTACTGATGATCTCGGATCAAGTTCAGCTCTCGAAATGGAAGCACAAACATGAAATCTACATCCTGATTGGCTTTTCCCTCGGCCCAGTCCAGAATGAACTTCTGCACAGAGACGGTTTTTCCGATTCCAGCGATGCCTTTAGTAAGAACAGTCTTGATCTGCTCTTTCTCCTCAGATCCTGCTTCAGCGGAGGCTTTAAAGATGTCATTGCAGTAGATTGGAGCGTCTTGTGAGGGTTGTGTTCTGGCTGTTTTCTCCATCTGTAAAACCTCATGTTCTTCATTCACTCCTTCTCTCTCTCCCTCTATGATGTAGAGCTGTGTGTAGATGCTGTTCAGGAGGCTTTCATTCTCCTGGAGTTTCAGTCCCTCACATAATCTCTCATACTTGTTCTTCATGCTGGTTTTGTGCTGCTCTTTGACTCTCTGTAGTTCATCATTCACTGCTTGATCATGTTTATTCAGAGACGCTGTAACGCTCGTGTTGTTCAGACAGAAGACAGAGGAGACTCCTCCAGAGACGCTTCGCTCTAAATCTGCTCTGCTGAAATATCACAAGAACAACTGATTAAACATATATCAAAATAAAGGATGTGTAAATTAACATCTAAACTGATAGAAATTTCAGTCTTGTATTTTCAGTATAATTTTACTCTGATCTGCAGCAAACACTAGATGTGTGTGAACAGTGAAGTGTGTTCAGGAGCACAAGAGCCAATAAAACAAGCTCCTGCAGCTCCTCACAGAGTCTTCAACACCTTACACTGCAGAACAAACATCTTCATTATTATTCTTTACTCTCTTAAATGTGGAGAATCACAATACAGTATAAAGTGATCATTAAACTTCAGAAGTCTGCTGTGATGAAGTAAATCTGAGCGCTGCACATTCAGAGTAAATCCGTGGCACTGTTGCTCTTCTACAGTCTTGTGTTTCACAGCAGTTCACAATCAGTGACTAGAGCACATTTATTCCAGATGATCGCTTGTGATTGACAGCTGATGAATTATTACAGTCTGTACTTTATGCTGTGGATATTGTAACATGTTAGATGGCTGTAAGATGCATATTTTATCTCCCTCATCTTTCTGAAGGAGCAGCCAGCGATAGACAAGCAGACATTTCAAAATATGAGTCGACTGTATTTCTGTTTGTTTTTAATTAAAAGTTCCACATCATGGATAAAGTTTTTTTCTTTTTTTTTCTTAGTTAATTTTGGTATTTTTGGTTGCACACTGTGTTTAAAGTAGGCCTATGAATAAGAACAATTAAATAACGTTTAATGCAGAAATATCAGGGTTTCCCTTACCATAATGTATGGGGGGTGCCCGCCCTCCAACTGGCTCACCCTGCCCCCCTCGAAGGTCAAGTAAATTTTATTTGATTTTCTTTATAGCGCCAGATTACTATTTATTTTATTAAACAAACCAAATGATCTGTTAGTCCACAAAACACAACATTTGTTCATTATTTTGATTTCAAATCATGTAAAAAAAGCATTGTGACTCTCTTATCACAGTACAGTAACAATCTTTCATAGACATAGTTTAAACTCAATAAATATAAACAACACATTATTCATGCATTTGACTTGTAGGTTTGTATAATAAGTTGCTCAATCAAACGGTGAAACATTTTAATTAACAATTAACCAACTTTTCTTGTTAGGATATTGCAAATACTGAAAATTAAAACACCACTGACAGAAACAGTCGACTCTCGTGCCTTTTAAATCTTTATCACAAACAATCCCACTGGGGTCTTATTGAACTTTGTTTTTCTGCCTCCATAAAAGTGCATATATTATTGTTTTCATTGTTTATCTAAAAGGTGCTCTTTTTCTTGTTTTAAACCTAGCCAAAAGCCCATGTGTTGCGTGTGAAACACAGTAGGCTTTAATTATTAGACATTTATTGTGAAATGACTGCATTTCAGTGTCAATCCATGTTCTTTTTTACCACGAACAATGCGTTTTCACTTTAATTCAGCGCAAGCAGCACAGCAAAAATAGACTCAGTACGTAAACGATGGCTGCACTGCTGCAGACGCACTGCTCCTGGAACGCACTTAAGGACCGCAACCGTGTGCAGTGTGTACGCTGGAATCCGTTAACATGGGTGCGTAAAAAAATACGCAACGCATACGCACCGCAGACGGAGTATGTGTGACTCCTGATTTCAGAAGCACAGCGGTAGGATTCGCGAGACTGCGTGATTTGTGTCTAACACTACAGTCTAGGGTCCAATGTTGTTTTTCTTGGGTTTTGTGTGTTCTAACATAGTTGGCTAAATGTTAATGTTTTGTCCAGTTTAATTCTGTTTATTCCACACCTACAACTCCTTCAATTAAAACTCCACAACCCCCTTTTTTTATAATTTGAGATGAACATCTCAACTTTCAGGATGAACATCTTGTCATCTATGTCTGGCCTCCTAGCATGAATATACAGCAATGTGAAATACGACTGGGAGTCTGCACAAGCATAGCCAGATTATCCATAAGGGCACTTGGGCCAGTGTCCAGGGGCACCAACCATTCACAACAACTAGGGGGGCACCACATGACACAAGCTTTAAAAATATTTTTCGTAAATTGTTTTATTATTAACTTGAAATTCTTGAAAGACCGTATATAACTCTTTATGAACACTAACTTAACAACAATAATAATAATAATAATAATAAATTAGAAATAAATAAAGATTACATGACCACTATCAGCCCCCCCCCCCCCCCGTCCCCAATCTGTTGAGTTGAGTTGGTCCACAACAAGTACGCGCAAATGTGTAATTTTTTAATAGCTACAGAAAATTAATCAAAATGGACAGACATCGATTGAGTGCTTTTGCAAAAAGAAAGTTAAAGAAAGACAAGGACGTTAAACGTTTAGCTACAATTTAAAATGTTCCAGGGATTGAAAGTTTTTTTTTTAAAACGAGTGAAGAATGAGCTCAGGATGACAATGACACAGAAGCGATCAACTGCACTCTCCCTGTTTACCATTAAAGTTAAAGTTAAAACATTACCGTGAGCCGCGAGAGGGCGCTCTATGCTGCTCAGTGCTCCTGTACACTACACTGAAATAGGGCTGGGATAAACGATTATTTTTTAAACGATTAATCTAGCGATTATTTTTTCGATCCATCGATTAATCTAACGATTAATTTTTCAGACCGATTCGATTCCGATTATCTCCCCATTAATTGACTACTAACAATTTATACATGTTGATTTACATATCTGAATGAAAAAAACATGAATTCCTTAACGTTGCAATATATGTTTATTGCTCTTAAAATTACAAAATAAAAGACGGACTAAGAAAGCATTACTTTGCACTTGTATAGAGATAGCATTCAATAAAACCTTGAAGCCTTGAAAACACATAGCTTACTGAAACAAGCTTACTGAACACATAGGGCCTAGCTTACTGAAAAAAATTTCTTCTTTCAGATGAAAATAACAACAACTAGCATTCAATAAAAAAGGTCACCCAAAATAGTTGTTTAGAGCAATTGAAAGAATACAGTAACCAATGTAAACTTGATGGCTTTAAGCTAATACAGAGAGTGCTTTTCCAAAAAAAAAAAAAAAATTAACAGTGGGAGCCAGCAGCCTGTCATGGAGAAGAAAAAAAAATATCTCCGAATGCTCCACGTGAAACTTTGGCGTTCCGCCCTTTATCTATCGTGTCTAATGATTTTGGTTAATATGCACGAGGGAGGGAGAGAGAGAGAGAGAGCAAGTGTAGTTTGAAGACTGTGAGAGCGCGCGTGAAACTTTGGTGTTTCGCCCTTTTTCTATCGTGTTTAATGATTTTGATTAATATGCACATGGGAGAGAGAGAGCAAGAAGCGTTCATGTTGTTTGAAGACAGTGAGTGCGCGCGCAGCCGGGGCTCTCTCTCGTACGCGCCCTGTCAGGCGCAGCATTCATTCTATTCACCGATCAAATAAGGCTTTGACAGCCGCCAAAAAAAAAGATCAATGCAGAAAAACCCCTGGATTGGTTATATAACATCGGACAGAATGTTGATCCGGCCATCGCGTATATTCAGCGCACATAAGGTAAACGTTTTGCAAACGTTTTTTAGAGAAATAAAAACAGGTCGACGAATCGATGCGCATATTTTGCGTCAACGTATTTTTTGTGTCGGCGTCATCGATGACCTCGACGCGTTGTTCCAGGCCTACACTGAAAACATAGAGCGGCCTCTCGCGGCTGTAGATGGTAATGTTTTCTCATGGTTCTTGGTTTTAAATAAATGCGACTTATAGTCCAGTGCGACTTATATATGTTTTTTTCCTCATCATGACGTATTTTTGGACTGATGCGACTTATACTTAGGTGCGATTTATAGTCCGAAAAATACAGTAGTTGGACAATTTAATAAATTACATTTGAAAAATCACCTTAAGTATGTCTGATGGGGGGGGGCCCTGTGCACAAGGTGTTTATTTTGAAATGTACACGATTTTTTTTATTTTATTTTGTATTTGCTCTGCGGTTTCGACGCAGTGTGCATCAAAAATAGACTGCGCGCCCATCTTTAGCGAAGCGTCACAGAGAGCCTCATCTGGGACTCTTTTAAAAAGTGTCGCGGCGCATCTGGTGTAAACACAAACATTGACCAGAGTGACCACGATCACCTCCGGTAGCTGTAACACACCACAGATGTGTGCAGTGGAAATCAGGGGTCAAACAGTGTAAAGTGCTGCACATCCTGGCCCTGACAAGCATCAAAAGTCCAGTCATCAGCGGATGACAAGTTTAGACCCAGCTAAACTGTGAAAGGGACTTCTCAACCATGAACCGTGTAATACAAACTTTTCACAATAGGATTTGTTGCTTTTAGCGATATGTTAAGCTATCACATTTAACAGTTAATGCATTTGCAGGTCAAGACAAACATCTGCAATAGGTTTCAAGGAGACAATCTTGCAGCAGGCATGCAAATCTCAATAAATGGACCAGACGTTTACTGACTTTCCATATCAAGAGGCTCTGGAAATGTTCTTCCAGAAGCCCAGAAAGTTACAGTGCAGTGACAAAAGCTGCACACTTTGTGGATAAATTACATGTTTAGTTTAATGAACAGATCAAATAATTGTTCAGTTAATATATTCACAGCTGCCATTAAAAGAAACAAATGAACACCACGACTCCTTTAAGTGTTTGGGTCTGTGTCAATTTTCCACAACCAACTCCCCCAAATCCACCCAGCCCCACCCACCCAAAGCTGTAAACCTAGGGTAACACTGAATATGTATGACTCCCATAAAGCAGTTCAATCATCACCACATGATTATCCTCACCTGGGGTCAGAGGTCACTGCTTCATCACTGAGGTTAGGAGGATAACCCATGGATGCGTCACTCTTCAGAGACACACAGCTGTGATCAGGAGATGAAGATCTCTGACTGCAGATCCTGAGAAAACACACAGAAATATCACACTCTTTTGCTGTGAACAGTGATGATGACAGAAAGTGAGAATCTGCAGCATCAGTCAGATGTGACGCCAAAACACATTTACATCATGATCATCTGATCCGGACGCCTTCTCCACATGTGTGAATGGTTTGCCAGCAGAAGACAGTTTGTCTTCCACTAATAAACTAACTCTTAGCAATGCTGTGAGGTTTTCTGACCCGCACTCTCGGTCATACAGGGGTCAAGCATCCAAACAAATAGTTCAAACTACATTTATCTCGAGGAAAAACCCAGTGTCTGTACGAAAGAAAAGCTCTACAAGACTATTATAAAGCAGCCAAACAACTATATACTGATTCTGAGCTGCACTTCTGGGTAAGTGTGTTATTAACTGTTCTTCATGATAAAACACTAGAACTACTGCTACTACTGTCTAGTCTATGAACATGTTTCAGGTTTAAATATCACTATATGCCATAACTGTAGGACTGATACACTATTTCCTCTATGAGCTTCATATCGTAACGTCTGCTTACAAACAGTCTCTTGTTCAGTCTGTCGACTCTAATAATGGATCATATCTCACCTGAGGTCAGAGGTCACTGGATCATATCTCACCGGGGGTCAGAGGTCACTTGATCATATCTCACCTGGGGTCAGAGGTCACTGGATCATCACTGGATTCAGGAGGATTCATGGATCTGTGGCTCTTCAGAGACTCTCTGGTGTGATCTGGAGATGAAGATCTCTCTCTGATCTCCATAATGACAGACTGACACGAGGCCTGTATATCAAACACTTCACTAATCATACATGACTATATATCCATTCATTCATCAATTATTATATAACATAATAGGGCTGTAGTACTCGAGTCCGGTCTTGCATTTGCACTCGGACTTGGCCATTGGACTCGCCAAGTCTTCTAGTTGGTCTCGACCGAGTCCGGCAAAAAAATAAAATAAAAAATGTATCCTTAAAAACAAAACCACATTTGCATGATGTCGAAAAGTTATGGAAACCGCTAGGCGCGCCGCTCTCCTTATTTCCAAATGAGTCTGTGGCCTGCGCTCGCGCTCCAGTGGCGTCTGCTGTTGCTGGGCAACCATGACCCGCTCTCTGTGAAGACGCAGAAGTTTCAGCAAAGAATAAATGGATTTCCAGAGCTAAACATCCCTTGCAGTAGCTCTGCTAATATATTCGTTTAAAAAATGGCTATCCTTGTACAGCTATAATCATCTGTTTCTCCATCTTAGCTTTCAGTATTGTTCCAGGAAAGGATGTGCATGACCAGTGGTGCACTTACTGCGACCTGAAAAGTTTAGATGTTTCTAATTTAATTTTCTACCTGTTAGATTGTGTTTTATTTACGTCTACACCTAGATCGCCTCAAACGTCCCCTTTACAATAATGAAATACTAATTATTGTTGTACAGTATAGGGGTTGCAAGACTACTGATTTCTACTAGTCGATTTTTTTAATAAAAAATGCTCGAGTTACTCGGCTATATTCGTGGTTCATGCTATTGTAGATGAAAACACATTAAATAGTTTTTTTAATCAATAAACGCATATTAATGTATAGCCTTATGCAACAATTACAAATGTAAATTTTAAAAACTTTATAATTATGAAATTACATATTTAAATTTTCATGTAACAGCCAGTATTTGTATCTGTAACAATCACAACATTTTTCCTATCTGCATTCGGAACATTGTACAGTTACTTGATAAGACTGTTATGACTTTTTATCTTTTTTCGTAGTTATCACTGAACAAGTTTGTCGTGTTAAACTAAAATAATTATTAATTTCTAAAGAATATATGTATCATGCAAGCAAAGAGATGTCATGAGTATGACAAACGTTTAGTGATCATTTGAACACGACTGAATCCATTCAATGCACACATTTTCATTATGCAGAACACTTTGAGCGAGTCTATAATGTTAATGAACTTCACTAAACAGATGTGTGTGTGCCGCGCAAACCAGCAAAAGGTAAAGACGCAAACGTGTAGGACAACTACACAATGTATCCGTATCTAAGCTGATTATTAGTCTACTCTTGAGAGAGAACTGATTTGGTTTTTGAGAGACTGAGACGCGCAGCGCGGCTGTTTGATTGGTGAGCGCGCTTGGAGAGGCGACAACAATGCGGTGTTTGATTTGCGTTCATTCACTCATAAAGTTTACATTCATTCACTTCTGGCGCTGATTCCCTGGCTCACCTGTTATCTAGCAAACACCAGACTGTGTCAGCTTTAGCGAGTATTCAGGCAGAATTATTCCTTGTCAGTCATTCGTTTTTTAAGCCATTATCCGAGCCATTCCGTATTCGGCTTCAGGTACAGCCCTAATTATTAGACACGTTTTATTTTTACATGCAGCATAGATAAAGTCATAAAGTAACAGCTCCACGCAATATTGTAATTCTAAAATTCATGTCGTACTTGCAAACACTTTGTATGCATTATAGTTAATACATGCTGGAGTACTCGATTGTTTCAGACAGCGCTCGACTAGTCTATGCAAGCCCTAGTAAAGTATGACAAAAATGTAACTGTATTTATGTGCGCATGCCCAGTAGAGCCAAACGTATCCATTCTAGCCTTGCTGCGCACATTTGTCATATCCCAAGCTTTGCATGTGTGTGTGCACTGTGCCAAGTCATCAGTCATTTTAATTTTTGACCACAGACATGTCGTCAGCAAAAACCGTATTATTAAGTAAATAAAATGAAAATAAAGTACATCAAAATAATTTGACCTTACAGCTCCAAACTCTGTTCTAGAGGGCCAGTGTCCTTTATAGTTTAGCTCCCAGGGTCGGACTGGGGGTAAAACAAGTTCTCATTACCAGGGCCCCAAAGGAAGAGAGGGCCCTTGAAAAGTATGAATCTGAAATATATTTTAATTTACCTGGATATTTTCATGGGTGGGGGGCATGGGGGCCCATCAGGACAGCCTAGGGCCCGGGATCTTGTGTAACGCACCTGTTAGCTTTTACCCTAATTATACACACTTGAACCAGCTAATCAAGCTCTTACTAGACACACTAGAATATTCCAGATAGGTGTGTTAAGGCCAGTTGGAGCTAAACTTTTCAGGACATTGGCCATCCAGGATCTAGTTTGGAGACCCCTGTCCTACAGAGTTTTTACTTTGCACATGCTTTTTGATCATTACAAATAATAATGTAAAATTATTTTCTTAGAATAGGAGATATGCTGTCTCTCGCATCACATACATTTTCAGTAGTTAAGTATGTGTTCTTGAAGAGGACCCTTTTTTCTCTCATTTGGACTCGGACTTGACTTGGACTCGAAACTTTTGGACTTGGACTTGACTTGGACTCTAACCTCTTTCGACTCGGTCGTGTCTCGGTTTCGACTAGTCCTGGACTTGGACTTGACTTGGACTCGACAAAGCTGGACTTGACTACAGCTCTATAACAGAATATCCATTACACTTTAAATAATTCAGAGAATTGTGATGAGGAAGATGATAAAATCATCAGCTCTACACTTCAGTCACAGTCTGAATATTTCAGGAGATCAGTGTGTGATCATGTGTCAGCAAACATGCGTCTGTTCCTTCCAGAGAAAGGAGAAAGCTTAAAGAGGTCATCAGATGCCCATTTCACACAAGTTTATATGATTCTTTAGGGTCTTAGTGAAAAGTCTTTAACTTATTTTGGTTAAAATTTAAAATAATTAAAAACAATAATCTGTAGAGATCAGAAATATCAAATATACTCCATCTGTCGGTCAAACAGCTCTCATATTTGAGTTTTTCTTTCCATTTAAAACTCGTTTGTTCTATACAGGGGCGGGTCTACGTGGTGGCCAGGGGGGGCACTGGCCCCCCCTGAAATTTGATTGGCCACCCCAGGTGCCCCCCCATAAGATGTCTTGTGATTGGTTCATTCTATGGCCAATCATTTTATAGAATCTACTGAAGTTAGCGATTCAAAGAAGTGCAGCGTCGTCAGAAGGTGCGTTCCGTTCGACTGTAAGTGTACTGCGAAGTGGACTTCACAGGGTATTCCGCCATCTTAAGTGAGATTCCAATCCGAAGGGAGCGAACATGTTCAGTTCGAAGGGCACTGCTCATGGCACAGGGAATAAGGGAACATCGATACATCACTTCACAGGAAGTGGAGAGCGATTATCCCCCAACTGTCATTGCGCGAAGCACGTCATTACCAGTCAGAACGGCCGTCTTCGCTGACTTCATTCATATTCATTACGGATTGTAAAAAGGTATAATAATAAAAGTGACTAGAAGCAGACGAGGCTCTGCCATTTTTCTTTATTTTACTTTATTTACCTCAGTGTTTACTATACGGCTGTGCGCGGGAAGAAGGCGCACAAGACCGCTATGCAATTATATGACCATTTATTAAAAACACATATAGGCTATACAGTTAACCAAATAAAAGTTTATTTTCAAATCTGCATGACAGCAGGGCTTCAATTCTGTTAATAGTGAAGTAATAGCAGCAATTGTCAATTAAAGTGTATAATAAACATACGTTTTTCATTATATAGTACTCAATGATTTTTTATTGTATAGTGTACATATTTTAAATGTGATTGTAAATAAAAATTAAAATATTAATGTAGTCTTCTATATTTATATCATAATCTGCGCTACCCCATCTGTGACTTTCTTTGATGACGTTTGCAGGGCGTTCCAAATGAGCGGTTATTGCCAGTGAAGTCCACTTCAGTTGATATACCGTGCTCAGGGATTAGGGAGCAGTGAACACTGCGTAGGGACCCTGTCGAATGGAACGCACCTAGAGACACTAGTGATGGGAAGTTTGGATCATTATACTGACTCTGACTTTTGAGTCGCGTTCAGCAAAATGAACAAATCTTTTTTCGTGTAATTTCGTTTATTTTAGCAAAATGTAATTAAAATGTTACGTGTTACTTCCCCAACACATCTAGTAACGTTACTTAAGCAAACGTTGATCACACTACAAACAATACAAAACTAAAATGCTATTAAGATACAGAAAAGATTAATTAATTATTTACCTGGGTCTTCAGTCTGTGATTAACTCACCTCTTGTCTGACAAGTCTTCAGCTTCAAATCATTCCTTAATCACTTGACAGATCCATGCGCTATTTCTGAAATTTCTGACATTTGTCACTGTTTTTGTTACTGTTTCTTCTGGATCTGTGGTGTTATTATTTTATGAATAAGTAAGGACCCACTTTATATTAAGTGGCCTTAACTACTATGTACTTACATTTTAATTAATAATTTAGTACAATGTACTTATTGTGTACATACATGTTTTTACATTGTACTTATATTTAAAAAAAAGACATGTAATTACATCTGTATTTAATTTCTGTAATTACATTTATAATTACACTGTTGACCCATACTTTACACCTTAACCCACCCTTAAACTTACCCATACCTCCAACCCTCTCCCTAACCTTACCCCTATCCCACCTCAATAGCAGCAAAAGTGTTTTACAATACAATATGAACACAATAAGTACATTGTACTTATTTTTGATGTAAGTACATAGTAGTTAAGGCCACCTAATATAAAGTGGGACCATAAATAAAACCTTGTTATAAATAAAATATTGATTAATTTGTCTTTTTGACTGTCTATCAGTAAATAAACACTAGGCTATATAATAATATAATAATCCAAGTATTTATAGCCTAGTTTATTTTTTAATCCAATTTTGAGTTTGCTGGTATAATAAATGTTTTTCCTAGGCAGACTTGACAAATTGGTCTAATATATACATAAACATAAAACAAAGAGCTGGTAGGTAACCTTTATGTATGTTTTAATATGTTTGTATGGTTTTCTCAGATCAACCCCGTCAGGCTCTGCTCTGCTCGTTGGTCGTGGTTGATTTCAATCCAATGTTCAGTCAACGTTTAATAAAACGCAATAAAAGTAAAATACGCTGGCCAACATCAAACAATAAACAGTCATGGTGATTTGCATATTTTGTATCCGTTTATTTTGTGACAGTGACCACATAGCAAGATTGCACCAAATACCAATATGCACAGAATGTTCCATAATAATACTTGTTAATGCATGAGAGTCAGTCAGTCAGTTAAATTGTCAGGCCTAACTTAGTCATTTACACGTGAAAATACGTGGATGCATTCTGTGCATTTCATTCACAATTTTTTTTTTTTTTTTTGAGATTGAGAATAACAGACACACATAAGTGTTTCTTTTGAAGGCAGGGAAGGCAGTGAAGAAGTAAAGATATAGGGAGTTTCTTTCAAAGACAAAATAAATTATTTATTATCAAATTTAATACATACAGGGATGACTAAAAACTAAATTAATAAAAAATGTGCTTTATTACTGCATTTGTTTACAAATAACTTTATTCAAGTTAATAAATAATAAAATCAATAGGATTTACGTAATATACTGTAGAATTTAGCTTTTTTTATTATTATTTTTGGTCACTGGTGGCCACCCCATTTGGAGGCAGTGCCCCAGCATGGCCCCCCCACTGAAAATTCTCTAGACACGCCCCTGGTTCTATAATCTGATGCCCAGGTTCATTTCTGCTTATTTTCAGATAAAATTCAGCAGCAGGTCAGCAATTAAGAATTGATCAGCTACACTGTTTGGGAAATAAGACAAATAACGCGGAACTGAGGACTTGTTCTTTTTTTTTTTGGAGATGCTGAAATACAACCTACAATATAACGTGATGATATCAGAATAAAATCACAGAACTGACCATGTCTTGTCTTCTCAACAATAAAATAAAAGGCGCGTTACCGGTTCTACCAGCAGAGCGCGCACTCGAGAACACGTGATGTGTTTGTGTGACACACCTGTATGTGGTTTGACATTGATATTGATATTGGACGAGATCTGCTAAAACCAGATCCGTTTTCTAAATGAATTCCACTCAGTCCACAAGTGACGCACTTTACAATAACACCACCAGGATCATGTAGTGCGAAAGATTAATTGTATTAGACGAAACGATCTTTTACAGACGACGACGAAGAAGTCACAACTTAACACGGACATCAGTTAAACAGTAACACCTGACAAAATAAAATCCTGCTTATCATTCAACTTGATCGCCCAACTTTGCATTTAAATTTGTAAAGAGTCCGTGAATTCATCTCAACTAAAATAATTCCTAGATCTTGATATTATTATAATCCTGAAGATGAACTTCCGATCATCTGATTTTACATTCGTCACAACTCACTACAACGGTTTAAAGATCGAGTTTAGTATGAAAACAACGTTAAAACGAAAACATTGTACAATAATATGACATGAAATCAAAAGCTTATAACTGAACTTACCGTAATGGGATTTTTATGCCCGTTTTTAAATCTTCGAAATGTTAAGTTAAATTCGGTAAGTATTAAGACTTTCGATTTCAACACAAAGTTGATGCAGACCGCGCAAGCGCAAGAGACCTCAGGTGTCAACAACATACAAACCCCGCCCATTTGTCTGCTTTCATCTGTCTGCTGTCAGTCTATCGTTAAATGTGTTTAGCGCCACCTGCTGCACTGGAGTGTGTGACATAAAGCGTCCTCAATTACATTCTACTGATCGAGTCTCATGAAAAAATACTGTTAATTCATACACACCTCTTTAAAATGTTAGTTATGATTTCTTTCAATTCAATTCTTTCTAAATTAAAGCTTTTTGCAATTAATATACATTTAATATATTTCAACTACATATCTCAAATGTATCTGTGCTTATTTTATTCATAACAATGTGTTTTCAAATATTGTGTCTAGTAAATATATATTTTTTATTGTAATATTTTCTTCCCTGTTTGTCTGTATCTTAATCATCTCTCTTCTGCATTTTAATGGACACTTTGCTTTAGTTTTTTCCAAGGTGAATCTCTATGTTTTCATTCCTTGTATATGGTCTTTGGTATTATAACATTAATTATAACATTAACACAACACCAAAATCCACATTTTTTTTTTTTCAGAATTACATTACATTAAACTTCATGAAAGTAAATAGAGTAAATTACTTCACTAATGTCACAGAAAAGCAGTGTAACAGCGCTCCCATCTGTGCAGCTGGAATTTAAAGCTGGTTAGTGTCTGATATGCTTTTAACTGATCTAGGGTCATTTTTGTAACTTCACTTTTAATGAATTTAATATGTGTGAATAATAAAAAAGTAAAAGTTTGTTGTGTTCAGTTGGACTAGCTTTGCATAAGAACACACCCAAAAAAAAAAAAGCACTACAAATTAATAAAAGAACACAAATTATACAGACAATCAATTGTTTCATTATTTGTAGATTACAGTTCATAAATGACACATTCATGAAAACTTATGACTTGTGATGTACTTATGACACTGAATACTTATAATAATAACCATGGACCTCCATATGAAATTAATATTGAAAATAACAGGTAGGTGCACAAAATACACACACGCACGAGGTATTTATGTTAAGTCAATATATAGGCTACTAAAACTCAGTGTACAGAATATATACTTTTATAATATGAATATTACTATTATAATAAAATAACAAGCATCTCAACTGAACACATTTCAGCCTCTAGGTCACTTGATATGACTTTAGAAACACAACTGAGCCCAAGCACCAGCTCGTGTGAAGCTGTGAGCAAAAGCAGAATGAAATAGAAGTGCTTTTTGAGGATTGAGGATCAGTCCTCAAATGCCCGATCCTCAATCTTCAAATGCCCAATCTTAAATCCCCAAATCCCCAATCCTCAATCCTAAATGGCTAAATGATTAAATGCCCAATCCTAAATGCCCAAATGCCCATTCCTAAATCCTAAATGGCTAAATTACCAAATGCCAAACCCTAAATACCAAATGCCCAATCCTAAATACCAAATTAATTTTCGACTTGGACTTTAAGTTTCAAATTTAGATTTTTTGTTTTGGTTTAAGACTTTTAGTTTTACACTTTTAGTTTATAATCTGACCCAATAAACCCTCCAGAATCAGAATCAGAAAGATCTTTATTGCCAAGTATGCTTACGCATACAAGGAATTTGTTTAGTGACATAAGCTTCCAGTACACAGAGACAACAACACACGGACAAAAAAAAAAAAAATAAAAATAGAGATTTACAAATTGGCAAATAAATAAGTGTATAAACAATTGTGCTATAAATGATAATGGAATAGGATTGAGTGAGATGCAGGAATGTTCTAGGATGGAGGGTTAACAAATAAATATAAGGATATTGCACGTTTATAAGCAAAAGTAGGGAACATTTAACTGTTCATGAGGTAGATTGCCTGGGGGAAGAAACTGTTCTTGTGCCTTGCTGTTCTGGTATTTGCAGCTCTGAGGCGCTGGCCAGATAGCAAAAGTTCAAAGATGGGGTGACTTGGATGTGAGGGATCCAGAGTGATTTTCTGAGCCCTTTTCCTCACTCTGGATGTATACAGTTCTTGAAGGGTGGGCAGGGGAGCACCAATAATCCTTTCAGCAGTCCGAACAGTTCTCTGTAGTCTTCTGATGTCTGATTTTGTTGCTGAACCAAACCAGACAGTTATTGAAGTACACAGTACAGACTCAATGACAGCTGAGTAGAACTGTTTCAGCAGCTCCTGTGGCAGGTTAAACTTCCTCAGCTGGGGAAGGAAATACAACCTTTGCTGGGCCTCCATACACATTAACTGTAATAAATTCCTTATTTGTTTGTAAAAAGAAGTTCAATGAAACTTCAGAAATCTGTAGGTAGCTTTTCAATGTCACGTAAGTAACCAATTATTTAATAATAATTATAAGTAAAATATTTTTCACTGCTTTGCTTTTCGACCTTTTTTTTATTTCAATCTGTATTGTTTCTAACAGGATTGAGCGTCTCTGGCGTGATGTCAGAATCACGGTCACCAACAAGTCCTCAGACACGCTGCACTCGCTGGAGGCAGAAGGATTGCTCGACAGATCAGTGATTGAGGAGCTTTTCAGTGTGCACTACACTTTTCTCCCAAGACTTCAGGCAGACTTGGACACATGTTCAGAAGCCTGGAATCATCATTCACTCTCCTCAGAGGACAATCGAAGTCCCGAGCAGCTGTGGCAGATTGGAGTGATGCACACAAATAATGAGCGATCTGAGAGATACGAGGAATGGTAATGCTGTCTTAGTCAGTAGCCCTCACTGCAGAACACACAAGATCCAGCGAGCAGAGACGCTCGGTTAAGACATATTTAAAGTTGGAGGAGATGGATCTAGATCCAGGGGTAGAGACAGGTCGGTTTAGGGACATGTAAAGTGGTGTTCTGCAGTACGGACATCTCGTCTTTGTTATTCTGTCATCACACTGCTGTTCATGTAATAAGTGGATTCCTAACTATTTAACCACTATACCTTCAGGACATCGAAGATGAGAGTCTAGGAATGAGTATAATGTCCCAAAAACATCTAACCCTGATGTGTGGATTGAAGAGAAAGGAGGAGAGTCAGATGGACAGAATCACAGATACTACACCTGACAATGTCTTCCTTTCATCACATGTTAGGATCCTGTGTACCACATGCTACGATTCTTTCAGAAAGCTCAAGCAAGGCTGTAGTGTCTGCAGTCTCAATCTAAAGAAATAAAAACCAGGAGCAACACACACATACACTACACAGATGTATATACACATCTGAATTGAGTTGAATTAGAAAACCTTGTCAGTCAGATCTAGCAGGTCTGCATCTGTTCTGTCAGCTCATCTTTATTAATCTCCCGGAAGAAATGAAATTGTAAATCCACTCCATGAAAAAGGTCCATCCTGAGTAATGCTCACTGCCATTATTTCACCAACTATCCTAAAGTACAACAACAAAATTGATTAAACATTACAATGAATGTAATATGGTGTATGTATTTATCAAAATGCTCCTCTCCAGAAGTAATTTTGTAGCTGAATACCAAGTTGATGGTCCCTGAATATGGATTTGATGAGAAACATGACATCTTGTTGACGAGCTGTTTGTGACGTCTCTGAAGTACGGCTGAAGCACTGATTGAGCGATTACATGTGACAGGATTCATGTCAGTAAATTGTCCTGTATCTGTTTCCAGACCCTTTGGCATTCATTCATGTTTATTTGGCGCTGTAGCCCGTAACTGGTGTTAAAAACAGAGGAAGACGTGATCTTTCAAGTGTGCTGCATGCTGTCGCTTCACTTGACCTGAGACACACTGCGTGATCGTCACTGCATTAGATAGAGAGCACCACAGTCAGATTTATTGGTGACATTTCAAGATAAGATGGATTCGAAATCTGAGACTTTGTTTCTTATCAAAAGTAACGAAGCACAAAGCCTGTTGTGGTTTAATGGATGAGAGATGTGCTATAATGTTATGTTCATTCATCAGCTGTAAAGAGACGATCCATCCTTGGGATTTACCAATCAGTTTGTAAAGATGAGATTGGTTCGATTAAAATTGAGACATCAATATTATTTTACCCAGCTGTAATGCTAATAAACCTTCCTGAAATTGTCGTTCTGAAAGTCTGTAATTGAATACTTCAGATTTTTCCCAGTGCTCCCTCCCTCAAATAATCTTTCCTCAATTCCGGCCATCATTTCTGTGAAAAAAGAAAGTTTCCAGTACTAATAAACAAATGCACTGAAGTTAGTAAAGAAGATGATGACTACATTTGATAAAACTGCATAATTGATGCAATGGTGATTCATCTGAGAACAAACACATTGCATCTCTTGTGCTTGTCTTGCTTTTGTCCCGTTATGATGAAATCTTGGTTTGGTCGATCGTCAGCTCTGAAAGAAATTCAGTTTAGCTAAATAAAAATGACTACCACATACAAACAACTAATGGTAAGGACAGTAGGTTACACCAATAATTTCATGAAAACACAAAGCATAAAATAAAAATAATAACCTTTCCCCACAGGTACTTGCATGTGCTTCAATAAAGTCTTCTGAACACATGGCAGAACACACAGGACAAGAAACCTCACAAACAAATGCAGGAAAAGCTGAATTCTCTCTAGTCATTCCTCCAGTCTTCAGTGTCACATGATCTTCAGCAATCATTCTAATATACTAATCTGATTCTCTTAATATCAGTGTTGAAATGGTTGTGCTGCTGAATATTTTCTTGGAATCTCTGATCATTTTTTCTGGATTCATTAAGAAATGAAAAAGATTTGGAATGACATGAGGGTGAGTAAATTATGATTAATTTTCATTAATGGCTCAAGTTTCCCTTTAAAGGAACACAATCCCTTCGAGAACAAAATTTATGACAAAGTTTTTATGTAATCTATGATCTCTCAGACCTTCCACAGACAGCAAGGGTTCTCCTGCGGCCAAGACACAGAAATGTAGTAAGAACATTGTTTAAATCGTCAATGGATCATTAATATATTATGTGTAACAACAACATATAAACTCACCTTATCAATCTGTGATTGGTGTCTATGTGCATCATAGATTTAGGCCTTTACACTCTTGATTATCAGCATGGATTTTAGCCGATAGCCGATAGTTAGTGATCGACTATCAATGCTGATTAATCACCAAAACTGATCAATCAGTCAACCTCTATTATTCATTTCTTTTGAAACAGTAATCCAGAAATATATCTAAGCTATTTCATCTTCAAAGAACTCCAAAGCTCTTCAGTTGATAAACCTGTGCCAGCGTTTTCATTTATTTTGATGAACCTTAAGTCTATATTCTGTATTTCATTTCGAATTGATATTGTGCTTTGATTCTCATTTTATTTGAATAGGTACTTTTACATATGTTTTCATACCTTGGCAATACATTTATATACATTTATATATATATATAATTTTAAAAAAGTAAAATATTTCTTGGTGACACTCAATATGTCAAGCTAATTTCAAAATAATAGTTTTGATGAGTATTTTAATCAATATACAGCAGGACACACATTTCTCATGATGATATCAAGTGGAAGTCCCTCTTCTCGAGATGACATATATTTTAATACAAATAAACACATACATACAAATGTTACACACTCAAATGTTAGACCTGATTAAAATATAAGAAAATGTAGTGATAAGTTTTCTATTTCTGATTTTCAGGATACACAGTTATGATGATCTATATTAAATCTGGACAGCTCAGGATATAAGCCCATCACTGAAAATATCACATTGATTTTCAGTGCAGTATAAACATATCAACTATTTTCTTAATGTCCTTTGGATAAAAACGTATTTTGCTGAATTTGTTCAGTTTCCTTGAAGCTTGTTTCTTCTGTTCATCAACACTGCTCCACACATTACACTTCCATGCATTCATTTAACTTCACATCACTGATTCCTGTAGTGGCTCTTATTCACCATCAGCTGATCCTGAGGAAACTGAACTGACGTCTAAATACTGAGAGTCCTACAATAAAACACACAGACAGTCAGATATGAGTATGAGACATTACTGCTGTCACGTCACATCATATCACATCACAAGGAAAGTCGTGGCCTAATGGTTAGAGAGTCGGACTCCCAATGGAAAGGTTGTGGGTTCGAGTACCGGGCCGGCAGGAATTGTGGGTGGGGGGAGTGCATGTACAGTTCTCTCTCCACCTTCAATACCACGACTTAGGTGCCCTTGAGCAAGGCACTGAACCCCCAACTGCTCCCCGGGCACCGCAGCTTAAATGGCTGCCCACTGCTCCGGGTGTGTGTTCACAATGTGTGTGTGTGTTCACTGCTCTGTGTGTGTGCACAAATTCTGAGTATGGGTCACCATACTTGGCTGAATGTCACGTCACTTTCATCAGCAGATCCAGCTCAGAAACACACAGTATATTCATATTACAGTCAGAGATATGAAGCGGAGTATGGAGCCAAAAGATAAATGCACACACTACATTCACACACAGGATTCATACATGCACACACATGATTCATAAATACACACACAGGATACACAAATGTGCACAAAATTTACAAATGCACACACAAAATGTAAAAAGCACAGAAGATTCACAAATGCATACAAAATTCAGAAATGCAAACAACATTTACAGATGCACTCAAGATTCACAAATGCACAGGACAAGATTCAGAAATGTATTTCTGATGCACACACAAATATATCTTGATTTACAAACTGCTTGCGGTCTGTGAACTTCACTGCATTTGTGTGTGAATTTTGAGACTCCTCTGACTTGGCTCGACACACAAATGCATGGAATGATCAGCAACCAATCAGATGTCTCCCTTCTTTTAGCCAATCACAAGAACGCACTCCACGTGGTTGTTTACTTATAAGCCAATCACATGAACGCGTTCACACAGCCTATTTATGAAATTGTATGGAAATACAGATGTTTAGATTACAATTCAGGTTTATTTTTTATTATTTTTTACAAAATAAAAATGTCTCAATACATATAGCCCAGACTTTGACTGCAGAAAAAAAGTTAACCATGGATTCATAAATTTGCAATAGGCAATTATTTCATTTTATTGAAATATTTTAATGAAAGTAAAAAAATAAAATTACACCTTTTTGAATATTTTAAGTATATCTAAATATTCTTTTGGATGCAATATAGAAGTCACTTTAATTATAATATTCGGTCCCTACATGAAGAGAGAGTCAGTGGTCCGCTGAGAGAGGATAGTGACTCTCGAGCTGCGCAAAGTGAGTCGCCGGCTGCGTGAGGAAAGGGAATCGTTCGCTCAACTTCGCTGGGTGAGGAAAGTGAATCATTCGCTGAGGAAAGTGAGTCGCTCGCAGCGTGAATCATGAGGAAAGTGAGTCATTCGCTGCGAGAGGAAAGTGACTCTCCGGCTGAAAGTGAGTCTACTGCTGCGCAAAGTGGGTGTCCGGCTGCGCAAAGTGAGTCGGCGGCTGCGTGAGGTAAGTGAGTCGTTCGCTAAGGAAAGTGAGTCGTTCGCTGCGTGAGGAAAGTGAATCGTTCGCTGAGGAAAGTGAGTCATTCGCTGATTGAGGAAAGTGAGTCGTTCGCTGATTGGCTTATAAGTAAACAATCCCCCACGTGGGGTGCATTCTTGTGATTGGTTCAAACTAGGGAGAAATCTGATTGGTTGCAGATCATTCCCTGTTTAAAAAAAGGCAGTGAAGTTCACAGACCGCAAGCAGTTTGTAAATCAAGATATATGTGTGTGTGCATCAGAAATACATTTCTGAATCTTGTCCTGTGCATTTGTGAATCTTGAGTGCATTTGTAAATGTTGTTTGCATTTCTGAATTGTGTGTGCATTTCTGAATTTTGTAAGCATTTGTGAATCTTCTGTGCTTTTTAAATTTTGTGTGCATTTATGAATTTTGTGCGCATTTGTGTATCCTGTGTGTGTATTTATGAATTATGTGTGTGCATGTATGAATCCTATGTGTGCATATGTGAATGTAGTGTGTGCATTTATCTTTATTGATACTCTTTTGGCTCCATACGGAGCATGTGATTTTGACTGGAATGAGGAGCGGATCTTTTAAAAGTTGGAGCGTCATGGTTTTCACTCGCTCCAAGAGCGCTCCAGCACCGCTCCGTCACGAGTAAAATTCATGCCAACAGCCCGTAATATAACTGGATATTTAGCAAGAAATCACGTTAAACATATTTAGCTAGCTTGATAGATAAGGATCACTCAAATCAGAAAGAATGTGAAGGCTATGACGACTATATGGGCATGAGCGGGAAGTTATAGTTCTCAAGGATGTTTGATTCTTCTAAATACTGAATATTTTCAGCTGAAAGCATGATTTAAACACGTAGCCTACTACAACACTTAATTATTCACACGCAATCGCTTTCTCAATAATGCATTCAAACTAATGTAATCTTACAGAGCTACTTCATCTGTATCTGATTTTGAATGAATCTGTAGAAGAAATGCATCGATCCGTAGTAATCACAAACTAAATTTGCACCACAAAAAGCTGAAATTATACCTTTTAATGGTGAAATATGATATTTGTCATGTGGTAGGAAAACAGTTTGCACACTAGTGTTCCACTTTGAAACTCTCCTTGTGTTTTTGTTTATTTTTTAATATAGGTTATGAACAGAAGTTGAAGTGTGTAATAATTTCACACATACTGAAATACTTTAGACGTGGAGTGAAGGTGGAGCGGTGTTTCTGATATCAGTGAGTGTGGAGTGGAGCGGAGCGGAGTGATAATTAAATGATCGGAGCGCGGAGGAGAAATTGTTGACGCTCCACTCCGCTCACATACTCTGATCTGTTGAACAACTGATCATAGATTAATAACAGTGAATGATCAACAACTCTCTCTCTTTATCATTTACACACAGAGACACCGGAAGAGATGAATATATTCATATATTCATAGATCATCACAGAATTAAACAGTTTAAAGTACAGAAACTTGTTACAAACACGCCAGGTTCCACCTCCACACAATCACGGCACACACCCTCACCTGAATTCTAACCATCACCACCTGATCCTCATCACCTGCCATCCATCAAAGCCCTACATAAACCACACACACGCACCCAGTCATTGTCCGGTCACGTTCGCGACAAGATCATTCATCTGCGCTAACTAAAAGGACTAACTCCTCTTTACCTTCTCTCCAAGGATATTCTCCGAAGTCTACTCCTCCTTCATCTTCTCTCTAAGGATTGTTCCCGAAGACTCCTCCAAGACCTCACGGTGCGTGTGTGTGTTCACCTCCATCCCGGCACAGATCCCAATCCCTCATCCACTCCTCACTACCTGCTCCTGTGCTTGTGTCTTTAAATAAACATCTTACTCATCTGTTACTCCTCTGTCTCAGAGTGATCCGTAACAGATGACCGGACCAACACCGAGAGACACAAGCATGAGCCTCACAGACCCCTTCCAGGAACTGGTTGATGCACTCCTCCGAACACTCATGTCAGCACCCGCATCACCACCACCAGCGAGCACTTCCACAAACCCCGTCATCCCTCCTTCACCTGCCGTGCACGCCAGTCCCATGGCCCGGCCAGCGCCCTACTCTGGTTCGGCGGAGGAATGCAGCAGTTTTCTGGAGATGCAACCGCTCTCATATCCCACGGACCGATCTAAGGTAGCGTTTATCATTTCACAGTTACAAGGCAAGGCATTGCAGTGGGCAGACTCTCTCTGGACCCAGAATAACCCTGTAACCCAGTCATATTCTAGCTTCATCGAACACTTCCGGGAAGTTTTCGGCAAACCGGCCTGGGACTCATCGATCGGTGAGAGACTCTTAAAACAAGGAACTATGTCTGTCAATGATTATGCCTTGCAGTTCAGAACTCTGGCGGCCTCCAGTGGGTGGAACGAACAGGCCCTGCTCACTACCTATCGTCAAGGACTGGATCCCAGAGTGCGGTTGCATCTCGCTGCATACGAGGATACCATCGGCCTTGAGCGATTCATTCAACTGTCCATCCGCTTCGCCACTCGTATGCAGTCATGCTTAGAAGAGCACCAGGGCCAGGCCCATTCCTCCACACAGCTCTGGCGACCAGAAAACGTCAGCTCCCCAGAACCTGCCAACGAGCCCATGCTCGTGGACTCCTACCGCCTCACTACGGCGGAGCGTCAAAGACGGCTGGCCCAGAATCTCTGTCTGTACTCTGCAGCTTCGGGGCATACCATAACTGGGTGCCCCGTTCGTCCTCCTCGTTCCATGGTGAGTGCCATCCTTCCCTCACAATATCAGATGAAACCACTCACCACTGTTGTGACACTTACTGCGGCTGATGTCTCTCTTACAGCTTCCGCCCTCCTTGATTCTGGGTCAGCCGGCAACTTCAACTGCTGTCAGCTCAAGCTCCCAACCATGGCCACACCGACTGCTTACCAAATCCACACAATCACCGGCAGGCCGCTAAGTAAGAAATATGTACGCCACTGCGTGGGCCCTATCTCTCTTCAACCTGGACTCCTTCACCACGAGGATATCCATCTGCTGGTTCTGGAGGATTCCACCGCTGACGTCATTCTAGGGCGCCCATGGTTGGAGCAGCACAACCCCGTCATCTCCTGGAGGACTGGAGAAATCCTGAAGTGGGGCGAAGCTTGCTTTCAATCATGTATCTCCAGCTGTCCTGTTCAAGTGGAACGTTCCCCTGAACCACTACCAGTCTACTCCACATCCATTGAAAGCCCTGTCGACAATCAATCAATCTCCATTCCCAAGTGCTACGCCCCCTTCAGCAATGTTTTCTGCCCGAAGCGGGCCTCCAAGCTGCCTCCACACCGGCCATGGGACTGTGCCATAGATCTGCTGCCGGGTGACCCAGTGCCAAAGGGACGGATCTATCCCTTATCTGTCCCCGAGGAGAAGGCCATGGAGGAATACATGAGGGAGGCGCTGGCTCAAGGTTACATCCGCCCATCTACCTCCCCTGCTGCTTCCAGCTTCTTCTTCCTGGCCAATAAGGATGGAGGGTTATGGCCATGTATTAATTACAGAGCTCTCAACAAGATAACTTGGAAGTTTCGTTATCCTCTTCCCCTTGTCCCAGCAGCCCTCGAACATCTCCGTGGTGCCACTGTGTTCACCAAGTTGGACCTCCACAGCGCGTATAACTTCATCCGGATACGTGAGGGGGACAAGTGGAAGACCGCCTTCATCACCCCTACTGGCCACTACGAATATTGTGTGATGCCGTATGGACTTGTTAATGCCCCCTCCGTATTCCAGGACTTCATACACGAGGTGCTCCGGGAGTTCCTCCATCAGTTCGTCCTAGTCTACATCGATGACATGCCACGTTGCGGAGGTCCTGCAAAGCATGAGGGACTACCAACTCTACCTAAAAGCAGAGAAGTGTACATTCCATCAACCCTCAGTGCAGTTCCTTGGATATACCCTCAACCGCAGAGGCATCCGGATGGACGAGGGGAAGGTAAGCGCCGTCAGGGACTGGCCCATTCATAGCACCATAAAGGAACTGCAGCGATTTCTTGGATTTGCCAACTTCTATAGACGATTCTTTAAGAACTTTAGTACCATCACCAGTCCACTTACCAACCTTCTTCGCCAGAAGCCCAAGTCCCTGTCATGGACTCCTGCTGCCACCAAAGCCTTCCAAACATTGAAGCAGGCTTTCACGACCGCCCCACTCCTCATGCATCCAGATCCAGAATTACCATTTGTCGTGGAAGTGGACGCCTCTACCACCGGAGTGGGAGCGGTCTTATCCCAGCAGCAGGGGACACCCAGCCGCCTCCATCCATGCGCCTTCTTCTCATGGAAACTCAACCCGGCGGAGGTCATTTATGACATTGGCAACAGGGAGCTACTAGCCATCAAGCTCGCCCTGGAGGAGTGGAGACATTGGCTGGAGGGAGCCAAACGCTCTTTTCAAGTACCACAAGAATCTGGAATATCTCAGAGCAGCCAAGAGACTCAATTCCAAGACAAGCCCGTTGGGCGCTATTCTTCACCCGCTTCCAGTTTACCATCACCTACCGCCCTGGGGCTAAGAATGTAAAGGCCGATGCTCTGTCCAGATGTTATGCACCCGAAGAAAAGTCGGAAGACCCCGAACCCATCCTTCCGGACAAGGTCATAGTCGCCCCTATCTCCTGATCTGCAGAGACTCTCCCACCAGCCGAAGCCCGCAACAACACTACGCCGGGTTGCCCACCTTGTCTCCAATAGATCCCTAGGACACAGCTCACTCCTCAGATCCACTCCACCCATACATGACCTGGCACTGGTCACCCGGGGGTCAATGGAACCCTCTCGTTGCTACGGGAACGCTTCTGGTGGCCCAACATGGCTTCGGATGTCAGAAGGTACGTGAGTGGATGTACCAGCTGCGCCATGTCTAAAAGTCCTCGCCATCTACCATCTGGCAAACTTCATCCTCTGCCCGTTCCCAACCGCCCGTGGTCACACCTAGGGGTGGACTTCATAACGGACCTTCCACCTTCTGACAACTATACCTGTATTCTGATAATTGTGGATAGATTTTCTAAAGCTTGTCGTCTTCTTCCTCTGAAGGGTCTCCCCACTGCCATGGAAATGGCAGAACTGATGTTTAACCATGTCTTCAGGTACTTCGGCATTCCAGAGGACATAGTGTCGGATCGGGGCCCCCAGTTCATCTCTCGTGTATGGAGAGCGTTTCACTCCCTCCTAGGTGTGGCCATCAGCCTGTCCTCCGGCTACCACCCGCAGTCCAACGGGCAGACGGAAAGAAAGGTCCAGGAGATCGGACGCTTCCTCCATACCTTCTGTCATGGCCACCAGAACTCCTGGAACCAATTCCTGGGGTGGGCCGAGTATGCACAGAACTCCCTTCGTCATCCCACCACTGGCCTCACACCCTTCCAGTGCGTACTCGGCTACCAACCACCTCTATTCCCCTGGTCTGGAGAGCCCTCTGATGTTCCCGCAGTCGACTATTGGTTCCGGGAGAGCGAGAGGGTCTGTGACGCGGCCCACCACCAACTGCAATGGGCGTTCCGTAGACGCAGGACGACGGCAGACCTTCGCCGTTCCGAGGCCCCCCAGTACCAACCCGGTCAGAAGGTCTGGCTGTCTACCCGGGACATCCGCCTGCGTCTGCCCTGCCGCAAGCTCAGTCCCAGATTCATTGGCCCATTCACCATCACCCAGCAGATCAATCCGGTCACCTACAAGCTTCAACTTCCCCCTGAGTACCGGATTCACCCAACCTTCCATGTCTCACTCCTTAAACCTCACCATCCTCCTGTTCTTCCCTCCACAGAACCTGGCGAGAAGGAAGCCCCCCCTCCTCTCCTCCTAGATGACGGTGCAGCCTACTCGGTCAAGGACATCCTGGACTCCCGGCGGCGTGGTGGTCAGCTGGAATACTTAGTGGACTGGGAAGGATACGGTCCAGAAGAACGTTCCTGGGTCCCACGCAACGACTTCTTGGTCCCCGCCTTGCTGGATACCTTCCACTCAATGCACCCCAACCGACCTGCTCCCAGAGGAAGAGGACGCCCACAACGTCGTCGGGGTCCCCGGCCCTCAGGAGTGGCCCCTGGGGAGGGGGGTACTTTTACAAACACGCCAGGTTCCACCTCCACACAATCACAGCACACACCCTCACCTGAATTCTAACCATCACCACCTGATCCTCATCACCTGCCATCCATCACAGCCCTACATAAACCACACACACGCACCCAGTCATTGTCCGGTCACGTTCGCGACAAGATCATTCATCTGCGCTAACTAAAAGGACTAACTCCTCTTTACCTTCTCTCCAAGGATATTCTCCGAAGTCTACTCCTCCTTCATCTTCTCTCTAAGGATTGTTCCCGAAGACTCCTCCAAGACCTCACGGTGCGTGTGTGTGTTCACCTCCATCCCGGCACAGATCCCAATCCCTCATCCACTCCTCACTACCTGCTCCTGTGCTTGTGTCTTTAAATAAACATCTTACTCATCTGTTACTCCTCTGTCTCCGAGTGATCCGTAACAAAACTAAAGAGGAGCTGAATTATTATCTTATATTCTCCAATTATGTCTGTTACTAAACTTTGGCTATTTTAAAAGTTTTAAATAATAATATACTCACAGTATAATAATGTCTCCAGTTTATAACGTGGATCATCTTTCACATCAGAGAGTAACTTCACTCCTGATGGTCCTAGATTATTCTCAGACAGTCTCAGTTCTCTCAGGTGTGAGGGGTTTGATCTCAGAGCTGAAGTCAGAGCAGAACAACCTTCATCTGTGACGCCACAATCAAACAACCTGTAGAGAACAATGAACAGTGTTAATTGTAGTTGAAGTGTGTGCAGTTTGTTATTGACTCTGGTCTCAGAGCAGTAGAGGAGATATAATGACAAGCATTGCCACAAACTGCTGCTGATAGAATGAGATTTCTGCATGTTGATGCTCAATGCTGCTGTTTGAAACTGTCATGTGCTTCAGGACTGAACAGACACACAGAGCTGAATGTGAGATATTGTTTCATAGTGATATAAGCACAGATCTGTCTGGAGAAACACTCACTTGCTCCTCTAATGATGACTTACAGTTTACCTAAAAATCAAGATTAAAAATCATCAAAATCCCACAGATTTACATTGAGGAAATGTTCAGATGAGCCAAGACTATTCAAACTCCAACTGTCAAAATTCAAATGTAAACAAACTGAAGGCCTTTAGACTCCATTTAACTGCCATTCTATGTTCTATTTCTAGACCATTCAAACTCATTTAACCTTCCATTCTGTCTAATATTTCTAATCTATCAATCATCTATATGGGGCAGTCGTGGTCTAATGGTCAGAGAGTCTGACTTGTAACCCACAGACAGGGATGTACTGGTCATCAGGAGTAAAGTGATCAACAACACAAGTGTCTTGATCCATTCAGATGTGACACAGAATTGTGTTTTACAGTCGTGTGATATGAGAACATTAAAGCTTCTGTAGTGATGCTGGGTGAAAACAGACACCACAATCTAAACTTAATGACGAGGTCAATTGGAATATGACAAAACATAGACTTGTAAATTCATCACCATAGTAATTTAACTTTCAGTTATTAACACTGTACAATACAGATTTATTTATTATAAATATCACTGTTACTAGCCTACTTAAATATTAAATATAACCGGTAAATAAGTTTTTAAAGGACAGTTCACCCAAAAACGAACATTGTCATTTTCTCAACATCGTGTCATTTCAAACCTGTATGAATTTCTTTCTTTTGTGGAACATAAAATAAGATAATTTCAGAAATTCAATACATTTTTGCCCATACAGAAATCAAGGGTAAGCAGAATGGTTTGGTCACGTTCTAGAAAATATCTGTTGTGTTCTACAGAAGAAACTAAGTCACACAGGTTTGGAACGACATGAGGGTGAGGAAATGACAGAATTTATTTATCAATAGATTTCCTGCATTCTAGCTCAAAATCAATGCTTATTGTCAAGTGCATTTCAATGTGACACAAATGCATTATTAAGTTTGTTGCATTTGTCATGAATTCAGTAATATCTGTTATTATTTACTCCAATTAAAGACCCTGTTACCCAGTAAAACATTCATGGAGGAACTTGTGGGTCAGATGGACTGGGCTGAATTTTAACCACAGTCCAGCCCTGACCACAGGTCACAGGTTTGAGTGCTCTTACCACAGTTCCTCCAGTTTACAGTGAGGATCCTCCAGAACAGCACAGATATGCTTCACTCCCAAATCTCTGATTTTATTCCCAGACAGATCCAGGTGTCTCAGGTATGAGGGGTTTGGTCTCAGAGCTGAAGTCAGAGCAGAACAACCTTCATCTGTGACACCACAATAACTCAACCTGTAGAGAACAATGACAAATGTAAATGTTTCCAATGACGAATGTTGCATTCCCAAATGTAAATTAAAGCATCTCAAACCAAGCGCAGCACTAACAGTGAATCAAAACCAAAAACAGTACAGTAACCGCAGACATGTAGCGCGTCACACTACAGTCTATTATATAATTACAGCACAACCGTTGTGAATCTGATGTGAATCACTACCAATATCAGATTCTCACCGTCATTCATTAAAAGTCACCGGGTCGAGTAACACGTTTCAGAGCTGATTCTGCTTGTGTTTGGTGCTTTGAATGATTTGAACACTTTAACTGTCCTGCAGATGAAACTCGTAGCACTCTCAGGACCATTCCATCCGTGATGTTTCCTTTCACAGTTTTTTTAGGAAATAGCTGAAGTCTATTTGTGCGATTTCAATCATCATGTGATATTATGTAAAATATTATTCATAATTAATAGATCAGTGTTTGTACTCCCCATATATTCAGAGCCGGATTATCCATAAGGGCACTTGGGCCAGTGCCCAGGGGCACCAACCATTCACAACAACTAGGGGGGCACCACATGACACAAGCTTTAAAAATATTTTTCGTAAATTGTTTTAATTATTAACTTCAAATTCTTGAAAGACCATACATAACTCGTTTATGAACACTAACTTAACAATAATAACAATAATAATACATTATAAGGAAATAAAGACTACATTACCACTATCAGTCCCCCCCCTTCCGTCTTTTAAGGTATAGTGCCCAGGGGCACCACACTGTCTTAATACGGCCCTGCATATATTCTATTCCCTAACACCAGTTTTGAGGAGGAACTAGTTACATGTGACGGAATTACGTCATTTAATTACAAAATAAAGATAAGTGCAATATGTCACAGTTACTGAGAAAAATGCTCTAACATACTGTACAATGTTTCAGAAGTTTAGTACACAGAATAAGATGGATGCTTATTCAATAACTGTTTTGTTTCCTATTTGAGTTTATGAATATTTTTTAAGATTAACTGTTTTTTCCTCCCCAAGGCATTGTTAGATGCCAGCAGGCATGGGCCGATTACCGGTTTACACAGTTTAACACGTTAACAAAGGCCAGAGACACTGAAGACAGACGCACAGAGAAAAATACTGTAGCAGGCAGATCACTCACTGTTCATGATGCACAAACTATTGGAAGAAAATCTTCAATATTGATTTGAGGGTTTATAAGAATGTGTTTCTGAGGGGAGCTGACTGTCTTCAGCAAAGTTTACATTGTATGTTCTTTTCATCTGGTCTCTGTATAGTTCATATTAAATCAGCTTTGTTTTCAGCGGTAACCAAGGAAACGCTGTATCTGGTCTGTGTCTGCTGTTCCAGAGGCGCCTCCTGCTGTCAGAGAGTGAATCTGCATCTCATTCAGAGCTTCTGCTGTTTGTTTCCTTCAGGCATGTAGAATCATTTCACAAAGCTTGTCACAACATTCTGTTTCTGCTTCAAATTGGGTTATTATTAAATCAAATTATGTGTATGATTATTATCCTATAACTAAATAACGTGAAATGATATAAATTATATGTATATGAATTATGTAACTAAAATTAAGTAAGTGTAAATACAGATTTAGGTTAATTAAGTAAAGATGTCAGTTTTTCTTTTTTTTCTTTTTAGGAAACAAATCAAAGAAAAAATAAATTCTACTGTTTCTAATATTCTGTACGTTGCTAAAAACAAAATATATTGTGTCTAGGGCTGGGATAAACGATTATTTTTTAAACGATTAATCTAGCGATTATTTTTTCGATACATCGATTAATCTAACGATTAATTTTTCCAGACCGATTCGATTTCGATTATCTCCCCATTAATTGACTTCTAACAATTTATACATGTTGATATACATATCTGAATGAAAAAAAACATGGATTCCTTAACATTGCAATATATGTTTATTGCTCTTAAAATTACAAAATAAATGACTGACTAAGAATGCATTACTTTGCACTTGTATAGAGATAGCATTCAATAAAACCTTAAAGCCTTGAAAACAAATAGCTTACTGAACACATAGGGCTTAGCTTACTGGAAAAAAGTTCTTCTTTCAGATGAAAATAACAACAACTTGATGTCTAGCATTCAATAAAAAAGGTCACGCAAAATACTTGTTTAGAGCAATTGAAAGAATACAGTAACCAATGTAAACTTGAGGGCTTTAAGCTAATACAGAGGGTGCTTTTCCAAAAAAAAAAAAAAAAAATTAACAGTGGGAGCCAGCAGCCTGTGGTAGAGAAAAAAGAAAATCTCTGAATGCTCCACGTGAAACTTTGGCGTTCCGCCCTTTTTCTATCGTGTTTAATGATTTTGATTAATATGCACAAGGGAGAGAGAGAGAGCAAGAAGCGCTGGTGTTGTTTGAAGACTGAGAGTGCGCGCCGACAGCCGGGGCTCTCTTTCGTACGTGCCCTTTCAGGCGTAACAGTCATTCTATTCTACATCACTCACCGATCAAATAAGGCTTTGACAGCCGCCAAAAAAAGATAAATGCAGAAAAACCCCTGTATTGGTTATATAACGTTGAACAGAATGTTGATCCGGCCATCGCGTATATTCAGCGCACATAAGGTAAAAGTTTTGCAACCGTTTTTTAGAGAAATAAAAACAGGTCGACGAATCGATGCGCATATTTTGCGTCGACATCATCGATGACCTCGACGCGTTGTCCCAGCCCTAATTGTGTCTATTACATTATATTATATTGTGTATATTGTGTTTTTTTTTACCCAGTCATTTAAAAATAACACATTTCAGAGCTGTAACAACAATACAGTGAAACCGTGATATTTTTGCTTAAAGCTCCAATATGTAGGAATTTTGTAATATAATTTCCTAAAATAACTTGCACAGTGTGATATATTTCCCCCAGTTGTGTACTTACAATATCTAAAAAGATTTTTTATTTCAGAGAAATTCCGATTTTAAATAACTGGCCGTCCCGGAAAAGAAATGTCGCCTCTCAGTGACGCAATATCCGCTCTATACTTTGTTTCCGGTATAGACCATGTGATGTTCCACCACACCGGAATATCACATGGTCAAATGCAGAAGTGGTGATTATGTTATAGCCGCGCGTATGGTTTGGTTGTTGTTGTTATGGATCACGATTACTCTTTGGCGAGTATTGAAGTGCCAGTAAAACACAAGCGTCCATATTCGGATACACGCAGACTGTGTGACAAACGGGGATAAATATCGGCCAGGCGTTTACGAGATGGAGAGAGCTGCGCGAAAATCTTGGACTTGGACTTGGACAGAGACTCTGCTCTCGCGAGTGTATTGATAGACAGGTAAGCAAATCAATTATTTATTTTTTTTATTGTACAAGTAACGTAATAGTTAAAGTAAAGATGGTCCAGGTCTCATCTGGATTTGATAATTCCAGTGAGGATGTATCTGTGTTTCCCTGCAACACATGCAACTATAATAGCACTTATAAACAAAGTTATATTGCTCTTTGTACTAATATAAGGATTTTTATCACGTGTGGTGACCGAGATTATGGCAGTACAATTAAATACAATCGGATATGTGTTGTTAAAAATATATTTAGTCATTACTTGCAAATGTTCGTTCAAATTTACTTTTAGAACGATTGGTTTGAGCACGTTAAACAACACGGCAATAACCATAAACACGTAACACTGCACAACATTAACCCAACAAATCATTTAACAAATAGCTGTAAGTTGTAACGGGATAATATAGTATAACATTTCACGTTCCTTGCAGTTCATTAATTATGATGACATAAAATAATACGATCAGATACACAGGTAATACAAAAACGAATAAATTACCTCATCCGTGATCATGATTCGTTTATCCAATTTAGATACATTGCTATGGTGAAAACAAATTAAAAAAGACATCTCCCATCATCACCTGCTTCATAGCGTCATCAAGCTTCGCCGTTGTTATTGTTGGAAATGCGCCCTCTTGTGGTCAATTACAAAAATCGTATACTGGAGCTTTAAGGTTATCATACCGTCTAAATCTCATACCGGCCCATGACTAGATGCCAGTGTTTCCTGTCATCGCTGTGAAAAGATCAGATTTTAAAAACGGTATCATAGCTATCAAACAATTTCTTGCTATGATTTTAAACCTGTATTTATCCAGAATGATCTGAATTTAACCAGAATCAGATTGATCTCAAAGTAAAAAGGTGTTAAAATCTGATTTTGTGGTGGCTGTGGTTTAAAATTAAATTATTATAATCTTAATTTAAGTGATGAAGGCTTTTGAAAGTCTGCCAATAATCAGTGTTGAGTTCTACTGTAAGATTAACCCTGCCTGCTTTAAATGATTCAAAATGATTAACAGTTGAAAATATTTTACATTTAGAAAAATAATCAAACGTAATATGTTACATTACTTTAATATAGCAATGATGACACATTCACAAATTGAGTTTGTAGTAAACAGAACATGAACACGAGTAGAGCAGCTGATGATACTGAACTGCAGCACGTGCCGGTTAGAGCGATTCTCGTTCTCATCAAGAACCGGTTGCATCGGTTTTCGGATCATCAGTACACTGAACCGAAAACCATTTCTTTCGGACACGTCCGATTCGAGAACCGAGGAGCTGATGATACTGTGCATGTGTGATTCAGTGTGAAGCAGACCGACACACAGCATGTCTCAATCACCGAAGTGATTTTTTTGGTGATTGATTCTGAACTGATTCTGTGCTAGTGTTATGAGCGCGGGTAAACCGAAGGCTTGGATGAAGGGCAATCTGGCGAAACATAAGTTCATTTAATAACAAATACATCGCAATGGATTATGTATTGTAAGTGGATCATGGTTTCGGCGCTGATGACACCCAATTTATTTACTTTATATCTTCAAGACTTAAATCCTAGTGTAACCCAGTAGAATAATATTCTACAGGTAATGAGTTTACTGCTTTATATATTGATATATAAATAAATGTGTATGCTTTTAAGAACGCAAGCCTATATCAAGTTAGATTGTTTTACACACGTAGTTTTAACCTACAAGTTAGGTCTTTCTTTATTTTATTGGTTCAAGAGAGTTAAGTCCCGCCCCGCCTATGTCTTCTGTTTTTTTTGAGTGGTTGTTGAGGGGGGTGATTGACAAGGGGGAAGGGAATATGCAGGCGAGGAGAGAGAGGCGCGGTATGCGGAAGAAAAAGAGAGAGGTGAATGATCTGCGTTTTACCAGTTTAAAATCTTGAACCGCAATACTGATCTCGTGTGAAAGACATGATTCATATTTATTTGTGTTTATTGTGAGTTCGCTGTGAGTGTTTATACGACATTCCGGTATCTTTAATTGTCAGTCACGGACTGTTCGTTAATATCCTGTACACGTTATTCATCTGAACCAGACTGTTAAATTAGCGGAACATTTAAACAGAACCGATTTATCCGTGAAGCAGGGTTGTTTCCTGCACGACGCGGGGGACATTGAGGACCAGATAACGCCCCAAATACTGGCGATATTTTGGGTTCCTCTGGCTGAGTGGGAGGAGCGTTTCCTCGGCGGGCGGGAGAGAGCATGACCAAGGAGCGGAGGGAGGCCTAATACAGGAGTCCAGGATCGCCGTTTGCTTCACACATCAAATTGAGGTACCAGTGTTGATTTGTTTTTGCTCAGGAGAGCGAAGGGGCCATTTGTCGGTTTCCCGGCCACCATGAAAACAAGCTATGATCCAGGCCTGCAACGGTGTGTGTGTGTGTATGTTTATGTTTGTGTATGTGGGCCCACAAAGTTTAATTTTCTTTCATATTGTGTTATTCAACGTGCTTATTAACTGTGAATATTATAAGTGATTTCTGACATCCATAGTGAATAAGTTTGTACATTTCATTTCAAGTGAAGTCACTCGTTCCTTTAATTCTGAGTGTTCTGTTACAGAGACCATTCCTGTGCTCCTGTCTCTTGATATATAGCTTTTTGGGGGGTTAATTTGGTCAGATCTAAAGTCTATGTGATTGTGTGAATACATCACAGCATTCAAATTCTATCTTTGACTTTCTGTTTCTGTTCTAATTACATTTACATTACATTTATTCATTTAGCAGATGCTTTTATCCAAAGCGACTTACAGATGAAGACAGTGGAAGCAATCAAAAACAACAAAAAGATGATATATAAGTGCTATAACAAGTCTCGGTTAGGTTAACACAGTACACGTAGCATGGGATTTTAAATAATATAATAAATAAAAAGAAAACAGATAGAATAAAAGATAAAAAATAAAAGAATAGAGCAAGCTAGTTAGAGGTATTTACACATACACACACACATACATATACAATTGCATAATAAATGAAAAGAAAATAGAATACAAAAAGATTAGAAAGGTAGTTAGATTTTTTAAAGAATAGAATTAGAATAGTGAGTGTTAAAGTTAGAGGGTCAAATAAAGATGGAAGAGATGGGTTTTAAGCTGATTCTTGAAGATGGCTAAGGACTCAGCTGCTCGGATTGAGTTGGGGAGTTCATTCCACCAGAAGGGAACATTTAATTTAAAAGTCCGTAAAAGTGACTTTTGTGCTTCTTTGGGATGGCACAATCAAGCGATGTTCACTTACAGAACGCAAGCTTCTAGAGGGCACATAAGTCTGAAGTAACAAATTTAGGTAAATGGGTGCAGAGCCAGTGGTAGTTTTGTAGGCAAACATCAATGCCTTGAATTTTATGCGAGCAGCTATTGGAAGCCAGTGCAAATTGATAAACAGAGGTGTGACGTGTATTTGTTTTGGCTCATTAAAAATTAATCTTGCTGCTGCGTTCTGAATTAATTGTAAAGGTTTGATAGAACTGGCTGGAAGACCTGCCAAGAGAGCATTGCAATAGTCCAGCCTGGACAGAACAAGAGCTTGAACAAGGAGTTGTGCAGCATGTTCCGAAAGAAAGGGCTTGATCTTCATGATGTTGAATAAAGCAAATCTGCAGGATCGGACAGTTTTAGCAATGTGGTCTGAGAAAGTCAGCTGATCATCAATCATAACTCCAAGGCTTCTAGCTGTTTTTGAAGGAGTTATGGTTGATGTGCCTAACTTGATGGTGAAATTGTGATGGAACGATGGGTTTGCTGGAATCACAAGCAGTTCTGTCTTGGCAAGGTTGAGTTGAAGGTGATGATCCATCATCCAGGAAGAAATGTCTGTTAGACAAGCTGAGATGCGAATAGCTACCGCCGGATCATCAGGATGGAATGAGAGGTAGAGTTGAGTGTCATCAGCATAGCAGTGGTATGAAAAGCCATGTTTCTGAATGACAGAACCTAATGATGCCATGTAGACAGAGAAGAGAAGTGGTCCAAGAACTGAGCCCTGAGGCACCCCAGTAGTTAGATGTTGAGACTTGGACACCTCACCTCTCCAAGATACCTTGAGGGACCTATCTGATAGGTAAGACTCAAACCATTGAAGTGTGGTTCCTGAGATGCCATTTGCCAGTAGGGTTGATAGGAGGATCTGGTGATTAACTGTGTCAAAAGCAGCGGACAGATCAAGCAGGATAAGTACTGAAGATTTGGATTCTGCTCTTGCCAGTCTTAGAGCTTCAACAACTGAGAGCAAGGCTGTCTCAGTTGAATGTCCACTTCTGAAGCCAGATTGGTTGCTGTCAAGGAGATTGTTGTGTGTGAGAAATGTAGAGACTTGTTTGAACACAGCTCGTTCAAATGTTTTTGCAATAAAAGGAAGAAGGGAAACTGGTCTGTAGTTCTCTAAAAGAGATGGGTTGAGGTTGGGTTTCTTAAGTAGTGGAGTTATATGTGCCTGTCAAAATGATGAGGGAGAAACACCAGTGTGGAGGGAAGTGTTGATGATTTGAGTGAGTGCAGGTACAACTTCAGGAAAAATGGCTTGAAGGAGATGAGATGGAATAGGATCAAGCGGGCAAGTTGTAGGGTGATTAGAATGGATGAGTTTTGAGACTTCTGCCTCAGAGAGTGAAGAGAAGGATGTAAATGAGTGTAAGTTTGCTGGTGATATGAGCTTGACTGATTGTGGTGTGGAAAATTATGCACTAATGTGTTTAATTTTATTAATAAAAACGTTGCAAAGTCATCAGCTATTAGAGATGAAGCAGGAGGGGGAGGAAATTAAATTTAATTAAATTCTTTATATATTTTGTTACTTATCTAAGAGTTTGTGCTTGACTACTTATTATAGTATATAGATAATATATTATATATAATACATTTGAGTATAGAACATAATTATTAATAACTTCTAAAGGAGAAGTAATTAATTTGTGACACCAGAGGGGCCTAACTTCAACATCTATAGGCACATAGTTAATGAATCTGGTGTGCTGCCCTATTTAATCAACATAAAGACAGGTAGGGGGCGCTACACAAAGTGGGGGCTCATCCGGGATTTCCCTCTGGCAAGTCACAACTGAGTTCCTGAAAGAAGAAAAGAAAAAAAGAGAAGTTAAGCTAAAGCATACCCTGTTGTTGCATTTTAAGAGACTGAGAACTGCATACAGTGTTGTCATGGCTCTAACAAAAGACCCATTCCTCCAAACAGAGTTGGCCAACTGGTGTTAAAAATGCTGGCATTGATGAGAATCATGCTTTAATGCTTTTAAATGTACCTGTTCACACAGAAGTGGCTGAAATTGAAGAGGTGATGGAAGCAGTAAAAGCGTTAGGAAGAGTTTGTGTAAGAGACACGAGAGAAGGACCTACCTCACGTTCTCTGCTGGTATTGTGTGAGTGCAAACAAGCCATTGACCCTAAGCGCATACCTACTGAAGTGGACAGTAGGAAGTGGACAGCACAGCTACTGGAGGATTTACTGAAAAGCTTGCAAAGTTCTTGATGGAAGAAGGAAAGTCTCTCAGTGATATACAAGCTTTGATTTCTCTTCACAGTGCCACAGACAGTTCCCCTGAGTCGATTATACGCGCCATGGGTGAGGTCTTTGCAAAAACAGTAAAGCTCCCAAGTGACAGCAACGCTTATCGTCGCCTGCGCACCTTTTCAGCCGCTGTTCCAACCCCTGTGGGAGAGGAGAATATGGAAACTTAGATGGATCAAGCCAAGCTGATGATAACTGAGTGTGACTGCTCTGAAAAAGAAAAAAAGACAAAGAATTGTGGAAAGTCTCAAGGGACCTGCATTGAACATCGTAAGAGCTGTTCGATTTTCAGATCCTGAAGCAAGTGCTTTGCAGTATTTGGAAGCGTTGGAGAGCACATTTGGATCATCTGAATCTGGTGAGGATTTATACTTCAAGTTTTGTCTTATGCACCAGGGCACAGGGGAGGCTCTGTCTGAATTTCTGAGAAGAATGGAGAAGACCCTTAGCAAAGTAGTGGAAAGAGAGGGAATGTCCCTCAGACTGGTGGACAAAGTACACGTAGAACAACTGATTAGAGGGGCTGTTAATTCTGACATGATGTTGCTCCAATTGAGGCTGAGAGAGAGGAAAAATAACCCACCTTCTTTTCTGAGTCTGTTAAAGGAAATACGTGAGGCAGAAGAGAGTGAAGCTGCTCACCATAGAATGTCTGCAAAAGCCAAAGCTATACAATTCCATGAAGATGAAAGAGCCAGCACCTCTGTCATCCAGGAACTTAAGGCTGAAATTGAAGAATTGAGAAGCCAAATAAGTGGAGGTGAACCAAAAACCTTGTCTACTTCATCATTAGTGATTAAAACAAAAGAAAAAACAACCAAGAAGACTGAAAAAAACTGATGATTCAGAAGTCCAAGAGTTAAAGAAACAGGTTCAACACTTACAGCAGCAGTTGGCAGTTCTGAGTGTCAGTTCTACCCAATACTCACCTCATGTTCCAGAACAGCGGCCAATACCATCCCAGTCTGCCTCCACGTCCTTAAGATACAAGACAGCCAGGACAAGAGATGACTACTTCTTCTACAGGTGTGGAGAAGACTGTCATATTGCAACAAAGTGTCAAGCTCCATCAAATTCTGATCAAGTGATTCAAAAACTGATTCATTCCTTACGGCAGGCAAAGAGTGGGAAGAACGAGATGGGTGAAGATAGAACTGCATCAAACCAGGCCTGTTTCTCCAAAAAAGCCAGACAGACATCTACAACTCCAGCCGCCTTCCCAAAGGTCTAGTAGGGCCAGCATCCACTGTAGAAGTGAAACTTAATGGCTGTGGGTGTCAAGCACTATTAGACAGCGGATCACAAGTGACGATTGTGTTTGACAGCTGGTACTCAAGGAACCTACCTGATGTGCCCATTCACCCTTTGACTGGATTGTCCATATGGGGTCTCAGTTCTTCCAGTTACCCATACAAGGGGTATATTGTGGTGGATGTCACCTTCCCTGCCTCTGTCACTGGTGTGGAGGAGCCATTGTCCATCTTGGCGCTAGTATGTCCTGAGCCCCAGGGTCCCTCCCAAGTGCCAGTCATTATTGGTACGAACGCCAGTTTCTTCAAACGCCTTGCTGCCCTTAGCCATGATGCTGAAGGATCCAGTGTTGCACATGCTTTGAGAATCCAGACTCAACACCCTGCAATCCAGCTGGCAAAACAAGAGACTGAAACCGTTCCCGACAGATCTGATGGAAAAGTCAGATGGATAGGATCTGGTGATTGTGTAGTTCCACCAAGGGGAATGTATGTGCTGTATGTAAAATGGAGACTGACAAGCCTTTAAGAAAGGAGATCTTTGTGGTAGACACCCCTGAAGAGAATAGTCTTCCAGCTGGAACGTTCATAACTACAGTGGTACTTCCCTCTTCAGCGATGGAAGGATGAAATATTCAAGTCCTGATCCATAATGAAACGTCCAAAGATATCTCCATTCCTGCTGGAACAGTAATGGCCAACGTGCATCCCACAAACATGCTCACCGTAAGTTCTGGAGAACAGAGCTCCCAAACAAAAGTTGTCTACCAGAGGTGATGTTTTTTTCTACCAGTGAGTGGGATGTAGGATTAGCTGAAGGAGTTGAGGATCACATCAGACTGAAAGACTCCAAACCATTCAGAGAGCGCTCCAGACGCATCGCGCCGGCGGAGATGTATGACGTCACATCAAAGATCTGTTAGTGGCTGGAATTATCAAAGAGTCAAGGAGCCCATAGTAATAGCACGGAAGAAGAGTGGGGCAATAAGGATGCACATCAACTACTGAACTCTAAATGCTCAGTAGTACTTGCTTTTGCAGATACAAACAAACCCTATGTACTGCATGTTGAGGCCAGTCTCAGTAGACGGGGTGCCGTTCTGAATCAGGAAAATCCTGGTGGACTTAGGCCTGTGGCCTACGCAAGTAGAAAACTAAGTCCTTCCGACCAAAGTTACCCCATTCATCAGCTGGAGTTCTTGGTGCTGAAATGGGCGGTTGTGGACAAGTTCCACGACTATCTGTATGGTGCCCAGTTTGTGGTGAAGACAGACAACAATCCACTTACCTATGTGTTGTCAAGTGCTAACCTGAGTGCGACAGGTCATCGGTGGTCAGCTGCATTAGCAACCTATAACTTTAGCTTGCAATACAAGCCAGGAAGTCATAACATCGATGCAGATGTGTTGTCTGCTACACCCGTGAATCCACAGCTTGCTCTGAGTGGAAGGAAATACCCAAGTCAGGAGTAAGATCCATCTGTCAGCTAGCTGTGACTACTGAAAATGAAGAGTCATCATCCAGACTGGTGGATCACTTAGGTGTTTTACCTCAGAGTATACCCGAGGCATTCTCTTGTCCCACAGCCTTGGGTCTGGGTCAACTGGAACAGCTGACTAATGCAGATTTGAGAAAAGCACAAGAGGAGTTGGTGCAGCGAAGCGAGAAGTGGAGTTAGGGAGAATACTTACCATTGCTAAGTGTTCCAATGCGACCATTGCTCTGTTACAGCGGCAGGGGCCCAAGTTAAAAATCATGAGTCAACTTCTTTACAGAGTCACCAAAAATTCCTGTGGTAGAGAGAAAACACAACTCGTCCTACCAGAGAGGTACTGGTCTGAAGTACTGTGCTCCTTGCATGATGACTCAGGCCATTTAGGAGTAGAGAAAACTACAGAACTCCTGAAAGATCGCTTCTATTGGCCTAAAATGTCTGCATACATAGAGCAGTATGTTAAGAACTGTGGCCGTTGTGTAACGAGAAAGACACTGCCTAAAAAAGTTGCACCACTGAATCACATGACCAGCAGTGGGCAATGTTCTCATCGTAACTGACCATTTCACACGCAACGCCCAAGCGTTCACCACCAAGGACCAGAAAGCACTGACTGTGGCCAAGATACTGTGTGACAAATTCTTTGTGCACTATGGCTTACCTTCCCGTATCCGCTCCGATCAGGGGCGAGATTTTGAGAGTGGGCTCATAAAAGAGTTAGGGAGTATGCTGGGAATCAGAAAATCCAGAACGTCTCCCTACCATCCACAAGGAGACCCCCAGCCAGAAAGGTTCAACAGAACGCTGCTTTCCATGCTTGGTACCCTAAATCCTGATGGGCCATTCAAGACCCTAAATCCTGATGGAAAAACAGATGGAGTCAACATATTAACAGACTGCTACATGCTTACAACTGTACTAAGAATGAGGCGACTGGGTACTCACCATATTATCTTCTATTCGGAAGAGAGGCTCGTCTGCCGGTGGATATGTGTTTCGGGACTTCAACTGATGGAAAGGGAGTTGGAAGCCATCGACAGTATGTGGAGAAAATGAAGTCAGACTTACAGGGAGCTTACCAGTTAGCCACTGAAACTGCCCAGAAAAGTCAGCAGATAAACAAACGATTGTACGACAAACGAGTGAAACATCGGACCTTGGCAGTAGGAGATCATGTGCTGATAAGAAATCTGGCCTTGACTGGAAAGAACAAACTCTGCGACAAGTGGAATTCTGTTCCTTACCTGGTGGTGGAACAACTAAAGAACTTACCGGTGTATCGCCTGAAACCTGAATCCGGCATGGGATGTGTAAGAACATTACACCGAGACCATCTCTTACCTGTTGGAGACAATGTGAGGTTGGCTGATACTGGGGAACCAAAGAAAGTTTCTGCACCACCGGAGACAAGGACAAGATCTGTGGAAAGAAAAGAGAGAAGAGGATTAAGAGAAAGAAATGCAGCTGTGAGGAATGCCTCTGACTCTGAAAGTGAAGAGGATAACCTGTGGTATTACTGCCCGGACAGGGTGGAGACACTGCATGTTGCACTGGAAGAAAATGCAATGGAGGAGGAAACTGCTTACCCTGGAGGTGAACTGGATAGATCTCTTGCAGAAATGGCAGAGCCAATGTTCACTGAAGAAAGCCATGAAAAACTCTCAGATCAAATTCTTGAGGAAATGGGAGATCCTGGTTTAGAATGGGGAGAGCCTGTCATAGCTAATGCTAAAGAAGCACTAGAGACTGTTAATTCTCGCCCCAAAAGAAACATAAGACCAGTTGTCAGACTGAGCCATGATAGCCTAGGCCGGCCCACTAACCGACCTTTGACACTGGTCCATAAAGGTATGGTGATAAATGTAGAGGGTGGAAAAGAGTCAGAAATGAAACCCTGTAACACCCTGTGGTGTCACCCTATGGCACAGTGTAAATATTGTGCTCAAGTAAATGCTTATACTGAGCCTAAAGTCACTTTTAAAGTGTAAAAAAATAATCTCATGGGTACATGAGATATTTAGTAGGGGGAGCATGTAACCCAGTAGAATAATATTCTACAGGTAATGAGTTTACTGCTTTATATATTGATATATAAATAAATGTGTATGCTTAAGAACGCGAGCCTATATCAAGTTAGATTGTTTTACACACGTAGTCCCGCCCCGCCTATGTCTTCTGTTTTTTTGGAGTGGTTGTTGAGGGGGGTGATTGACAAGGGGGAAGGGAATATGCAGGCGAGGAGAGAGAGGCGTGGTATGCAAAAAAAAGAGAGAGAGGTGAATGATCTGCGTGTTTTACCAGTTTAAAATCTTGAACTCTAATACTGATCTTGTGTGAAAGACATGATTCATATTTATTTGTGTTTATTGCGAGTTCACTGTGAGTGTTTATACGACATTCCGGTATCTTTAATTGTCAGTCACGCGCACGGACTGTACTATCCTGTACACGTCATTCATCTGAACCGGACTGTTAAATTAGCGGAACATTTAAACAGAACCGATTGATCCGTGAAGCAGTGTTGTTTCCTGCACGACGCGTGGGAAATTGAGGACCAGATAGCGCCCCAAATACCCACGATATTTGGTGTTCCTCTGGCTGCGTGGGAGGAGTGTTTCCTCGGCGGGCGAGAGAGAGCAAGACCGAGGAGCGGCAGAAGGCCTAATACAGCAGTCCAGGATCGCCGTTTGCTTCACACATCAAATTGAGGTACCAGTGTTGATTTGTTTTTGCTCAGGAGAGTGAAGGGGCCATTTGTCAGTTTCCCGGCCACCACGAACACAAGCTATGATCCAGGCCTGCAACGGTTTGTGTGTGTGTATGTTTATGTTTGTGTATGTGGGCCCACAAAGTTTAATTTTCTTTCATATTGTGTTTATTCAGCGTGCTTATTCACTCTGGATGTCAGAAATCACTTAGAATATATACAGTTAATACGTTTGTACATTTCATTTCAAGTGAAGTCACTCGTTCCTTTAATTCTGAGTGTTTTGTTACAGAGACCATTCCTGTATTCCTGTCTCTTGAGATATAGCTTTTTGGGGGGTTAATTTGGTCAGATCTAAAGTCTATGTGATTGTGTAAATACATCACATAATTCAAATACTATCTTTGACTTTCTGTTTCTGTTCTAATTAAATTCTTTATATATTTTGTTACTTATCTAAGAGTTTGTGCTTGACTACTTATTATAGTATATATGTAACATAGTTAAAAAGGTTCAGGTTAAATCCTACTAAATGTGATTATGGTGCCACCTACTGTCACAAAGTGTACCTGCAGCGAATGCTAGAAATGGAGAGGGATTATGGGTAATCCTCAAAGCAATGGAGGATTTCCCTTGAGGTAACGTGTCTATGAATGTCCATGGACTAAACAGTGTTAACTCACTTGAAAAGCATGTAAAAGTTAAGCTAGATTTATTTTGGTTGTATAAGGTGTTGTTGATTAATTTCGCCATGTTTTTATAAAGTCAACCATCTGGTTATGTGTTTTATAGCCGATTAGAAAGTCTCTCAAGTATAGCTAGCTAACTTTAAAATGATGGCGTCTTTCCAGACAGAGCATGCGCTGTTAATCCACATGAGATGACTACTCAACACTGTTTTCCTTTGTCATAAATGCAGGTATATTACCATTAGTTGATAGAAAGTGTTGTAATGTTTGAACATATGATTGAGGTAATTTATGCTGTTTGTCTGCCTCCGGTATGTTAAATTGTAACGAAGTTACATGATTGCTTACACATAACTGACTGTTAACATAAAATGGAAAGGTAACTGTAGGAAATCTGTGTAATTACATTTTGTGTTGTTTTCCTCCTTGCAAGATTAAGAGGGATAATTTGATGTGTTTTAATTATTTTGTTTATGTGAGTTTAAATTCACTATACGATCAATTTGTCAAACTGTATTTTAATTTTGTGTAGAGCTTTAAGAGTAGTACATATGGGTAATCCTAAAAGCAATGGAGGATTTCCCTTGAGACAGAGCATGCGCTGTTTATCCACATGAGATGACTACTCAACACTGTTTTCCTTTGTCATAAATGCAGATGTGAATAAACCTGCTGTTACCACAAACCTGACGGTGTCCGAGAGAGTATATCAGGCAGAAGACATAACACAGAGGTTACATTGGTGCCGTGACTCGTCCATGACTACGCCGGACCGGGACTGATGTCTTCTCGCCGCTGCATCGTTGTGGAACTGCACTTCCTCCATCAGTGTATTTGACTGGCAGGTTTATTTAGGTATTAACAGTCGTATTTGCTTCAAACTGTCATTTTGTTTAAGTAAGGGTTCCAGTATGAGTTTTAGTAAGTTTACTACCTCTGAAATGACTCCTCTAGGTATTGGTAGAGGTAGAGGACTACATAGCACACCGGTTCCATTCTCACTGGGTGACCGTCTAGGGGGGCATAGGACATATTTTGGTGAGGATTCTGTCCACAGTCCTTTTAGACATAGGGATATAGTGGCACCCGAAAATCAGCCTATGATTGAGTTACAATCACCACAGTGCACTAGTACATCAGATCCTGAACCTCCCTCTGATGATGTGAGACTGGTTCACCAAATGAGCACCATTGTGCAGCAGATAGGGAAGCAGCTAGCTAGCATTATGTCACACCTCAACACATCTAGCCCTACAGCTACTGTGCATGCAAGTCCTGAAAAAACGTACAATACAAAAGCACCTTCCCCCATTAACACGCTAGATCTATCTCAAGTCCAGTAGATCACTCGGAGAGAAGTCAAAGACCCACCCGTTTTCCGAGGAGAGAGTTCAGATGCACTGGCTGTCAATGAATGGGAGGAATTAATGAAGAATTACGTAAGAAAAAGCAATGTTCAGCTGGAAAATCAAGCTGAGGAAATTATTGTCCACCTGAGAGGCAGAGCAAAGGATGTTGTGAGATTTGGGATAAGAAATGGTGAAATTGATGTCCATAATAACCCACAGGCCATCTACGGGCTCCTGCGCAAACATTTTGGCTCAAGCCATTGCTCCTCAATGTCCCTAGCTGACTTTTATTCTACCTTGCCACATGACCAAGGGGACCCCTATGAGTACTGGCTTAGACTGATGATGCTGCTAGCTGCCTTAGAGAGCAGGGTAAAATGTTTGACAACCCTAGTGTTGAAGTCACACGAGATTTAGCTCTTACCTTTAGATCAAAGACGATTGATAAGTGGTCAGCTCGTGAGGTTCAGGAAGTGCTAGATGAATACCACCTAGAGAAGGGACTCAGGTCTTCTACTGAAAGGAGTAGACAAATCAGCATGAATAAAGTCGAGGTTAGCCCTAACACTACATTAGTTTCAGACATCCCAGAACAGAAACCTGCTATAAGTCAAGACACCTCCACTCTAGAGAGGTTGATTGGGATGTTAGAGAAAGTGTTGCTTCAGGGACAAAGTTATGCTAAAGCCAATAAAAAGCCCTATACTAACAGGAGACTTCCACAGATTGAGGGCTTAAGAGACGTACCATGATCCATATGTAATGACAGCTCACACTCTGCCCTCACACACTGTCATGAGAACAGACTGTGTTTCCTGTGTCACTTGCCTGGCCATTCAAGACGCAACTGCCGGGAGGGTAGACGTCCTACTCAACATTTTCTGCAGGGAAACTGAATGATCTGCGCACAGGGGAGGACAGCGCAGATCAATTGAATGATCCTCCCACCTTGGATTTGACAGACATTAATGATTATGAAAGATTGTGTCACACCTACAGCAGCGTGGTGCCACCAGAAAAAACACTGATTGTGCAAGGCCTGCAGACTCTCAAAAACGGATAGCCTATTCTACACAGAGGTGTCTACTGATAGTGGTCATGTTCTTAGAGCACTGGTGGATAGTGGCTCTATGGCATGCACTCTTAGTGAAACAGCCAACAAAAAACTTTCACAGTCTATTCCTAACATTGGAGAGAAAACTGCTGAGGGCTTTGTTATTGTTGGTTGTGGGGGTCACCTGGTCACACCTTCTGCCATGTATGACCTCACTGCATCAGTTTATGGCTATAAAGTGATAATTCCTGTTCTAGTGGTGCCAGGCCAAACCGATGACATGATTCTTGGCAGTAACGCCATCAAGTGGCTCATTTCACAGATGAAAGACACTGTTGGGAGCCAAATTATCACGTCCCCAATAAGTAGTGCCCATGCTAATAACTTTACCCAATTGATATCTCTGTTGTCCTCCTCAGACAGATGTGGTGCAATGCCGCTTAAAGTTGGCACGGCAAGGCTCAAGAGATGTGTCGCACTACAACCGATGTCTGAACATTTGGTGTGGGCTAAACTCTGTGAATCTGATGTTTCTGCAGTGGGAAGTACAGTCATCATCGAACCCACTCAGTCCAAAGCCAGACCTGCTCAAATTCTAGTGGGGAGAGTTGTCACCTCACTATGGGGAGTTGGCTGGGTTCCAGTCAAAATAGTCAATCCTACTGAAAAGCCACTCACCCTTAAAAAGAATGCAAAAGTTGCAGATGTGTTATCCTCTCTTTCTGTGCAGGACTTTCCTGAGCCAGATCGCATCCAATCCAGTGCACAGTTCACACAGAGCTCATCACCTTCACCTAGGTCAGAGAATGAAATATCACAAATTTTGACTGACATGGGCTTAGGGGATTTGAACCTCTCTTCTTGTGAAGTCTCCTCTGAGTGGAAGGATAAACTGCTGCAGATCATTGAGCAGTATGAGTCCATATTTTCGAGGCACAAAATGGACTGTGGTGAGGCAACAGATTTTGTAAACAGAATCCGCCTAGTGGATGACAAGCCCTTCAGACTTCCATATAGGCGGGTTCCACCATGCCATTATGATAAGCTTCGGACTGCTCTAAATGAAATGGAGGAATTGGGGATTATCCGTAAATCTCAGAGCGAGTATTCATCTCCTCTCGTCCTGGTTGTCAAGCCAAGTGGTGATCTTCGCATCTGTAATGACTTCAGGTGGTTGAATGCAAGAACAGTGAAAGATGCACATTCTTTGCCCCATCAGACAGATGCTCTCGCTGCACTTGGTGGCAATGTGTTCTTTTCAACAATGGACCTCACGTCAGGATTCTATAACATCAGAATGCATGAAGACGACAAAAAATACACAGCATTTTCCTCCCCATTTGGCCTCCATGAATATAATAGGATGCCCCAGGGCCTGACAAAAAGTCCTGCGACCTTTATGCGAATGATGATGTCCATCTTTGGTGATGAAAACTTTACAAGCCTGTTATGTTATCTAGATGACCTTATGCTCTATGCGCCATCTGAACAGATTTGCACTTGAGCGTCTGCAGATGGTTTTCTCACGTCTTGCTGCCAACAACTTGAAGCTCTCACCTAAGAAGAGCTACTTCCTTCGCCGGTTTGTTAAGTTCTTGGGACACATCATATGTGGAGATGGTGTTAAGACAGACCCGAGTAAAGTGCAAGCTATAAATGATGTGCAGGAAGCCGATCTGATGGAATCTGATATGGAGACACCAAGTGCTAAGAAAATCAGATCTTTCTTGGGGATGGTTCTCTACTACCACCATTTCATTGAGGGATTTTCTGCTAAGGCTAAGCCACTGTTCAGCCTTGTGGCTGAGCTTGCTACACCACACAAAAGAGGTAGAGCCCATAAACCAAAATTCAAGAAGGGCAATGTTAGACTGTCTCCAGCTGACTGGACTGTTGAGTGCAGGGAGGCATTCAAAACTTTGAAACATGAGCTTGTGCATAGTGTCACCTTGGCCCATCCAGATTTTAATGCACCATTCATCCTCGCTGTTGATGCCTCCTTTGATGGCCTGGGAGCAGTCCTCTCACAGTTGCCTCCTGATGGTGCTGTTGCCAGACCAGTGGCGTTCACCAGCAAGAATCTATCGCACTCCCAGCTGAACTATCCAGCACATCGGCTGGAGTTTCTCGCTCTTAAATGGGCGGTCTGCGACAAGTTTAGCCACTGGCTGAAAGGACGACGTTTCACAGTCTGGACAGATAATAATCCATTAACATACATCTTAACTAAGCCTAGGTTGGATGCATGTGAACAGAGATGGGTCTCAAAACTCGCAGCATACAGTTTTGATCTGCGCTATGTGCCTGGCCCAAAGAATGTGGTTGCAGACGCACTAAGCAGGGAGCCATTTGTACAGTCATGCATAGGCCATCGTCTTGTAAGTGAACCTTATGCCTCATTGCTGAACCAAGTGGGTGGAATGATGGGTGATACAGTACAAGATGCATTTAGATATACTGCTGCTAACTGCCAGTTAGTTGTTGATCAGTCCAAAAATGATGCTGTTGTCACCCCGCCGCCTCCTCAGGGGTCCCTCTCCCTGCAGGAAGTTTCAGCTGTGCTAGAAGCGCATGACTCCAGAGGTGTTAGCCGAGAGAGAGGCACGGGACCAGTTATTCCTCAGCTTGTCAGTATCGAACAGAATGCCTCCCTAACAAGGAGTGAACTGGTTAATCTCCAAGAACAGGATGACGTCTTGGGCAGGGTTCTCTATTACATCCAGCGTCACAGGAGGCCCACTAGACGTGAACGTGCCAGTAAGTCTCGTGGGGTGATGAAAATGTCGAGACACTGGGCCAAGCTCTCCATCAAAAACGGTATGTTGTACAAAGTAAAGAAAGACAGGCAAATGGACATGGCAATCCTTCAGTTTGTTGTTCCAGACTCCCTCAAGGCTCAGGTTCTTTCTGACCTCCACGATTCAGCTGGTCATCAGGGACAGGCTCGCACACTCTCTCTCGCCAGGCAGAGGTTCTTTTGGACAGGGATGGAACATGACATCATCAGCCATGTGAGGAACTGCTTTCGCTGTGTGGTTGGGAAGACCCCAGAGCCCAATGACCGTGCTCCTCTTGAAAGCATTTGCACCTCTGAACCGATGGAGCTTGTGTGTATCGACTTTTGGACTGCTGAGCAGTCGGACAAGAAGTGTGTAGATGTTCTGGTTGTTACGGATCACTTTTCGAAGCTGTCTCATGCATTCCCCTGCAAGAATCAGTCAGCGAAGCAGGTGGCCAGTCGTCTGTGGAATGACTTCTTTTGCATATATGGTTTCCCAAAGTGCATCCATTCGGACCAGGGAGCCAATTTTGAGAGCTGGCTGGTATCCAGAAATCACATACCACACCGTACCATCCTATGGGAAATGGAGTTATCGAGCGATACAACAGGACTCTTGGGAACATGATAAGGTCCCTGCCTGCCCATTCCAAAGCCAGGTGGCCACTGATGCTTCAGATGCTGACATTCTGCTATAATTGCACTGAGCATGAGACGACAGGTTTTGCACCCTTCTTTCTAATGTTTGGGAGGATTCCACGTCTACCTGTTGATGTTTTGTTCCAGCACACCCTCCTCAGTGATGCTGTTGTTAGCCATCGTGAATTTGTCTCTAACTTGAAACGTGACTTGTCTGAAGCTGCACGCATTGCCTGTGAAAACAGTCAGACGGAGCAGGCTCGACAGGCAAAGCAAAAGGGTCTCCCCTCGCTGTTGGTGACAGAGTGTTGCTTGCAAATCGTGGTGAGAAAGGGAGGAGGAAAATAGCAGACAAGTGGCAATCCAAAGTTTTTGAAGTTAAGTCTGTGAAACCTGGAATCAAAAAAAAGTTGTTCACAGAAACCTCCTACTCCCGGTGAATTTCCTCCCAGCAGGAGGATAAGACTAATGATGAGGATGCTACAGACGGCCATTCCAATTGCTCACCTGTTGTAGCTGTGAGTGACTCTCTCCCAGAGACTGAAGTGAATATAGTCCCGCATGCTGTGATCGGGATTTTACAAACATCTGTTCCATCAATATCTGCTCAGCAACCACTTTCCCCTAGACCCTCTGTAGAATGTGTGGTGTCCAAGGTAGAACCCTCCCCGCCCTCAGTTGAAAGAGCTCATTGTGTCCCCTCCCCTGACCATGCTAGTGACGCACAGCCAGGTGCATTAGCACAGGACCACGTAGTTTGCAAACAGCCACCTCCACTCTGCACTAGGGCAGGTAGACCTGTTAAGCCCCCAGCTAGACTCATTTGTGAAATGAATGAACAGGTTGTAGATGACTCAGCTTCAACAGTTGATTCTTTGTTTTCTTTTGTGAGGAACATGCTTTCTGGATAGATTGCTTGTGTATGTATATGTCTTAAGAGTGTTCGCACTAGTTTATCTGAAGTATTTGACAAGAATATGCTAAGGAGCAATGTTTACAATATGAGAGGTGTACACGGCATCTTTTGTGTCTTTGTTGGTATGGGGCTTAGCTACCCCCTTACTGACTTTCTCCCAGGTGGAGAGTTTCTAACTGACTTGAAACGCATTTTCTCCTACTGCAAAACAACTGTTTGGAATCTAAAAAAGAAATGTTTTTTTTGCTCCCAATTTAGCAGGATTTAAGGGGGGGGTGTGTAACATAGTTAAAAAGGTTAAATCCTACTAAATGTGATTATGGTGCCACCTACTGTCACAAACTGTACCTGCAGCGAATGCTAGAAATGACGAGGGATTATGGGTAATCCTCAAAGCAATGGAGGATTTCCCTTGAGGTAACGTGTCTACGAATGTCCGTGGACTAAACAGTGTTAACTCACTTGAAAAGCATGTAAAAGTTAAACTAGATTTCTTTTGGTTGTATAAGGTGTTGTTGATTAATTTTGCCATGTTTTTTTAAAGTCAACCATCTGGTTATGTGTTTTATAGCTGATTAGAAAGTCTCTCAAGTATAGCTAGCTAACTTTAAAATGATGTTGTCTTTCCAGACAGAGCATGCGCTGTTTATCCACATGAGATGACTACTCAACACTGTTTTCCTTTGTCATAAATGCAGGAATATGACCATAAGTTGATATAAAGTGTTGTAATGTTTGAACATATGATTGAGGTAATTTATGCTGTTTGTCTGCCTCCGGTATGTTGAATTGTAACGAAGTTACATGATTGCTTACACATAACTGACTGTTAACATAAAATGGAAAGGTAACTGTAGGAAATCTGTGTAATTACATTTTGTGTTGTTTTCTTCCTTGCAAGATTAAGAGGGATTATTTGATGTGTTTTAATTATTTTGTTTATGTGAGTTTAAATTCACTATACGATCAATATGTCAAACTGTATTTTAATTTTGTGTAGAGCATTAAGAGTAGTACATATGGGTAATCCTAAAAGCAATGGAGGATTTCCCTTGAGTCAGAGCATGCGCTGTTTATCCACATGAGATGACTACTCAACACTTTTTCCTTTGTCATAAATGCAGATGTGAATAAACCTGCTGTTACCACAAACCTGACGGTGTCCGAGAGAGTATATCAGGCAGAAGACATAACACAGAGGTTACATATAGACAATATATTATATACATTACATTTGAGTATAGTACATAATTATTAATAACTTCTAAAGGAGAAGTAATTAATTTGTGACACCAGAGGGGCCTAACTTCAACATCTGTAGGCACATAGTTAATGAATCTGGTGCGGTGCCCTATTTAATCAACATAAAGACAGGTAGGGGGCGCTACACAAGTATGCACTTTATTGCTGTTACTGTATTTTGTTGCATTGTTTCAAAACTTACTTGTAAACTTTTCATGATTATGAGGTTTTTAACTGACTAAAGTTATGATTACTGACTTTATATATCTGAATGTTTGATAGACTTGACGCCATTACGTCATCGGAAAAGAATCTAACTTCCCATCACTAGAGTGTGTGTGCAGTACAATCCTTGTAGACAGAACTAGTTTAGATCGGCTATAGTTACAGCATTAATTGTGCTAGTGATTGAGCAGTAATGGAGCACTCTGAGAGTGAATGAAAACCTCAGACTTTCAGAAAATCCCTGCTTCAGTCAAAATCACGCTGTTCTGCTCTCAATGCACTTCAATCTCATACGCACATTTTTTTAAAGATACACCACTGGGTTGATTCTCCAGAACATCTGATCAATGTGAGAACACCACTTAAAATTTTGATTATATACATGTTAGATGTTTTATTTCAGTGTTTTGAATATTTTATGTTTTCTTTAATATAAACACCTCTCTGAGCTAATATACAATGGAGTAAATGAGAAGAAATGCAGATTTGTACTCGGGTCGGTCTCCTCAAAAGCCCACTGTTCTCACTCTCTCACTTATCTGACTGCTTTCTTTAGTAATTTTGTCTGCAGTAAACAGTCAACAGTCAAGCCTTTGCTAACTAGACGAGCTATTAGCACTTAGCGTAACAGAATCCATTTAAAGGTGTTGCTAATGCAGAAACAGCTTCAACATGAACACAGAAGGCCAACCATGAACAAGAAACAAAGACACACAATGTTTTACTTTCTGTATATCTGTATCTTGATTGACAGTTGTCTCATCCAATCAGTAGTAAGTATTCCATTCACAAACAATACCTAATATTTACATTTTGTCTGATTTAATATCTATCTGAAACCGCTCCCCATCCACTATATAGTGCACTATATCGAGTGTCCTGTTTCTGAGTGAACTACTTCATTCCCTTTTTCGTTCACTACTTTTTACCCACAATTCATTCTGATTTCATGTGTATCTGATGTACACTCACTGAGGCACTATTTCCCACAATGCAATGCGGAGTAGCGGTGAGTTGTAAGAGAGAGTGAGTGAATTTGAAGGAGAGATGCTGTTTACATCTTTATTATTTCTGCTTTAATGTTTATTTCATACATTATTTATATTAAAATATATTATGTAGGCAATAACTCAGTTTAATATTTTACTAATTTACTGAGGTGACATCGCTGTTAACTTACAAAAATGATGATAATGTGGTGGATAATTTAAAATGTTTGTTAATCACAGCGTATTCATTCTGATTATCATTAGCGGTCGCCTGAGGACCCTCTACAATCATCTTATCTGAGCTCAAAACACTGATCCTAGAGTTTCAGGATACTAAACATAATTAATACATAAAATTATGAACGTGTTAATGTTTGTTTATTTTTGTTCTCAGTATTTTAATAGTATGATTATGAACAAAGTATTACAAAACAAATTAATAATATAGCTGCAAGCAGCAATAACGGGGCCAAGCACTACAGAAGCAAGCTTCAGACGAACGGCAGGAATGAGTAATTAAGACAGTTTTAAGATTATTTTAGGCAAAATGGCTTGAAAACAATAAACACAACAACTAGTAATAGGATTTATTTGCTTATCACGTGTAACCAATAGGTGGCGCTGTTACCAAATTAGTTTGGAAAGGTCAGTGTGAGGTGACGATGACACATACAAAGTTTGGTGCAAATATGTCAAAGCTTTGCAGAGATACAGCCTCAAATGCATTTTGGCACCCTTCCAGCAGTTTCGTTGATGCGCTAAATGAGAACCGCTTCGTATATCGATACGAAATCTATAACATTTTGCCAGGATGGTCTGAAGATGATCCACGTCAAATTTGGTGAAAATCAGACAAACGGTCTAGGAGGAGTTCGAAAAAGTAGGTTTTCAACATTCATCAAAATGGCGGACAGGAAGTTCAGCCAAATAAAAAAAACTTTATATCTATTTTCTCGGCGTGACCCAAGGAGTCTATGAAGACCAGCATCATGTCAATACCCAGATTTATTCAAAAGTGATTAGCCTTTATGTAAATTGAGTTATAACTTTTGACCACTAGGTGGCGCTGTTTCAAAATATTTTGAGTACCTTCAGGGGATGGTGTTGTTGACACATTCTGAGTTTCGTAATATTACACCAATGCATTTGTTTAGTATAGCATTTTATTTCACAAAACTGTATTGAAGTCAATGAGAATTTCATGTTTTGTTCTATTATAGCGCCACCAAGAAGCTCAGTCCCACCATTTTTTTTATGTTTGCTCAGAGTGAGCCCATACATATGTGTGTCAATTTTGGTGAAAATATCTCAATTCACTTCAGAGTTATGGGCATTTATATGAAAAAGCATGTAAAAATTGACTGACTCTTGACTTTGATTGAATATTACTACCCCTTACTATCAATATTTTGGCATTTGGGCATTGGCGTATAGCTATCGACCTATGTTTACGAACTTCTGACGGTGGTTTCGTCTCGATCAGACAAGCGGTTTCAAAGATATAGCCAGATGTTTTTTAAGCGCTAAATCACAACGCTACACAAACCGTAAGGCAAAACCTAGAATGTTTGGTATCGTTGGACTCGGTAAGGTTTCAGGAGTCCAATTTGGTGAGTCTCGAGAAAATAAGTCGACCACACCCAAGGTTATAAGCATTTAAATAAGGATGATCACCACTAGGTGGCGCTGTTTCGAAACTTCTCACGCTCCTTCAGGACATTGTACTGATGACCCATACCATGGTTTCGTAACAATCCGTTGATGCGTTCTGAAAATACAGCATTTTAGCACAAAATTCAAAATGGCCGACAGTCAAAATGGCCGAGATGGTAAAATTGGATATCAGTCGACTCGGCATGTTGCCCTGAATCTAACAAGACCAATGTTATGATTTTTGGACAAACTGTTTAGAAGTTATAAGCAAGAATAGCAATTTTCCATATCTCCGGACCAGTAGGTGGCGCTGCGCCGAAACGCAGCAAGTAGCCTCAAGTCATGCTTGTTATGACATGTACCAGGTTTGGTCTGAATACGATAAATCGTTGCAGAGATACAGCCTTACGACTCTTTTTGTAAGCGTTACGTAAAATTTGTTCGAGCGTTTATCAAAAATGGTTTGACGAATCAATTTGATTTGCATAACTTTTGGTCAGCACTGCCTGAAGATGATCTGGTTCAATTTTCGTGTGAATCGGACAAACCGTCTAGGACGAGTTCGAAAAAGTATGTTTTTAAAAAAATTCTAAATGGCGGCCATATTTCTATGACGGAAAATGACGGTATAGGGTGCAATCGAATTGGCTTGAGCTCAGAAATCAGAGGAAAAAAGAATTTTGTTGATTGGCCTTACGGTTAAAAAGTTATTAACAAAATTAAAGTGAAATTTCGGACAGTTGGTGGCGCTAGAGGGAATGTCTTAGACACACCAAAATTGGTGTACTTAATGTTGGCACTGTCCTCTATCAGAATGTCAAACCAAAACAACTTTCCCGCATTCGGTTCTATGGGCTGCCATAGACTCCCAGTCGGAAGAATAATAATAATAAATATAGCTGCAAGCAGCAATCACGGGGCCAAGCATTCCAGCGGCAACATCAGGAGCTAAGCATATGTAGCATCAGACCAAATGCAACGAGTAAGAAAAGCAATTATTGGAAGAGTGTAATTGAAACAGCCAGTAAAACTCCAGTAAAATGATGCATTATCATTTTTGAAAAAATAGGTGGCGCTGTAATCAAATCGCTTTGTTGTGTTCTGTGGGAGGTGACAATGTTGTGGGCAATTTCTTTCAAAATACTTACAGACCTTTAGGGCAATGAGTCGAACATGCCCACCGAGTTTCGTTCCGATCGACTTCCATTAACCTTGTCAAATAGGTGCTTAAAGTTGTTTGGCCAATGGCGGCCATGTTTTTTAAGATAAGTGAAATTCCTCATAGAGCACTTGTGCCACATTGGGCCATATCAATTTTCAAGTTGATTGGATCAACGGTTGCTTAGTTATAGCCATTTGATTTTTTTTCATCCTGTAGCGCCACCAAGTGGCAGATATGGAAAAAAAATAATAATTTGACTAAAGTTTTTGTTCTTGCATATGAGTTCTGAGTTTGGTGAAGATATCTCATTTTGTTCCCGAGTTATAGCCTTTTTCGTAAAATTGGTCCACGAATTTGAATGTTTTGGGTCACCTGGTTTTTTGTTCAGTCTTGATCAAACCACTGCAATAATATTCTCTGGACTCTCTAGATCAATAATTTTCAAAAATATGTTTCATTTTGTCCTTTGGTTAGCTATAAGAGGTCATTTAGGAAAGGGCCGTGGCCACATGTAACCTAAAGCCTATAAAACTGAAACAAAAACTCAAAACTTTATGAAACTTGGTTATAACATGTGAAAGATGACCCACCAAGCATGCAAAGTTTCATTAAGATCAGAAAATAGCTGGTGCTATAACAGTTAAACAGGCCTAAAAAACAAAAGATTTCTGTTGTGAATGGCATTAAACTGCAAAAAAAAAAAGGGGTAATATAATCACACATGCATTAGATCTGTATTTTTTCTAAACAATCATGCAAAATTTAACAGAGATTAGGTAAAAAAGAACACTGTAATATTTATAAAGCTTCAAAACCCAGTGTTGAATAAAAAATTGCAATTATAACCACTAGATGTCACCGGAAGAACACTAATGAGCTCACTAAAGACTAAAACATTACAGTTTATGGGCTTGTTGAGGGATTCATCTAGAAAAAATGTATATTACTATTATTTAATATTACTGTTCAAGCATTTCAGATCACATTGAGTCAAAGTTTACCAATTTATTCATACAGATATATCTAATGTTTATAATTATGCCAGATTATGATTGCAATGAAACCTGAAAAATGACATAGAAGCCCATAAAAACAGAAGACTTGCAATAGGTTTTATCACCCATCATTTATTTTAATTATCTATATATTTAACAAAATGTGTGCATCTGTGTGTGGGTTTAAGCATGCTTATTGAGTATTAATATACTAGTTTAAACATTTCATGTTTGTGTGTGTCTGTAATTCTGTTCTATTCTTTTACTGTCAGCCATATCTAGGTTATTTAAAATCAGTGCAGTACTATTATCTAGACTGTGAAATTATACATAAATTGCGTATGCTTCTTTGGAATGAAATTAAGACAACATATAACAGTTATAAAGGTTAAAGAGACAGTGTTGTATGATAAATTGCATTTACGACCACTAGATGTCACTGGAAGACCACTAATGGGCTCACTAAAGACTAAAACATTACAGTTCATTGTCTCGATGATTGATTCATCTAGAAAAATATATATTACTATTATTTAATATTACTGTTCAAGCATTTAAGATCACATTGAGTGAAAGTTCAACCATTTATTCATACATGTATATCAAATGTTTACTATTATGTCAGAATATGAATGCAATGAAACCTGACATAGAAATGTAAGAAAATAAGTCTTTCTGTGAGTTGTGTGTCACCTATAATTTATTTCAAATATCTACATATAACAAAATGTGTGGGCATGTACTTCTCTGTGTGTGTGTGTGTGTGTGTGTGTGTGTGTGTGTAATCATGCTTATTGATTATTCATATAATAGTTGAACCATTTCATTTCTGTGTGTGAGTGTCTGTGAGCCTATTCTCCATGTTAGACAATGGCACACACAAGTTTGGCTTAATTACAACAAAGCTTTGCAGAGATATAGCCTCAGACTCATTTTGTGAAGATGCCTGACATCTGAAGCAGCGCTGTACAAAAACGGTTTCGTCTATTGACACGAAATCCATAACTTTTTGTCAGCACGGTCTGAAGATGATCTGATTCAATTTTGGTGAAAATCAGACAAACGGTTGAGGATGAGTTTAAAAAAAAAGGTTTTCAACATGAATCAAAATGGCGGACAGGAAGTTTTGCTTAATATGACATAATTGGTATGTATGTTGTCGGCATGTCCCAAGGAACATTTTGAGACATGTTTCATGATAATAGGCTAATGCAATCAAAAGTTATTAGCATTATTGGAAATGTAATAATTAGCGGTTATTGATTGGTTTATTACTCTTGACCAATAGGTGGCGCTGTGACCAAAATGATGTGGCGTGGTCAATGTGATGTGACAATGTCACATATTAAGTTTTGTGTAAATATCTCCAACCTTTGCAGAGATACAGCCTCAGATGCAGTTTGGCATGTTTCCAGCAAATTCGTTGGTACGCTAATTGAAAACGGTTACGTGTATCGACACAAATTCCATAACTTTTTGCCAGCATGGTCTGAAGATGATCCAAATCAAATTTGGTGAAAATCTGAGCAACGGTCTAGGAGGAGTTCGAAAAAGTAGGTTTTCAACATGAATCAAAATGGCGGACAGGAAATTTTGCCAAAATTGACAAATGGGGTATCGGTGTTCTCGGCATGACCCAAGGAATCTATCAACATCAGCTTTGTTACAATAGGCTAATGTATGCAAAAGTTATTAGCATTTTTCGAAAAAATCGTTATAACTATTGACCACAAGGTGGCGCTGCCCCCAATTTTTTTGTGTACATTCAGGGCATGGAGCCGGACATTTTTGTAATTATTTGCGAAACGATACGGAACTTCATTCTTAAGATACAGCAATTTACAACTAAATCCAAAATGGCCGACGCCCAAAATGGCCGAATTGGGAAAATTCGGTATCATTCGACTCGGAATGATGCACTGAATCTAAAGACACCACTTTTGTGATTTTTGGCAAAACCGTTCAGAAGTTATGAGCAAAAACATGCATTTTTCATATCTCCTGACCACTAGGGGGCACAGCGCCGAAACACTGCAGGTAGTCCCAGGGAATGGTTGTTATAAGACCCACCAAGATTGGTCTCAATAGGCCAAACCGTTGCGGAGATATAGCCTCACGTTCACGTTTGCGTGCTTGTCGAAGAATTCGTTCATGAGCTATTCGGAAACGGTTTGAGAAATCAACTTGAATTCCATAACTTTTTGCCAGCATGGACTGAAGATTATCTGATTAAATTTTCGTGACAATCGGTGCAACGGCCTAGGATGAGTTTGAAAAAGTAGGTTTTACGAACAATTGACGATAGCGAAAAAACTAAGCCTTGCGATTTTTGAATTTCAGTGTCCATTCGACTCAGCATGAGCCAAGGAATCACAGGAAAAAAGAATTTTCATTTTGTGGTTTACGGTTCAAGAGTTATTAGCATCAAGTTTTTGAAAGTTTAGACAATTGGTGGCGCTAGAGAGTTTGAGTTAGAGACTTCAAATTTGCTACGGTTAATGTTCAGACAGTCCTCTATTAGTGTGCCAAATTATACAACTTTCCCGCAATCGGTTCTATGGGCTACCATAGACTTGGGGTGGAAGAAGAAGAATAATAATAAATATAGCTGCAAGCAGCAATTACGGGGCCAAGCACTCCAACGGCAAATGTAGTAGCTAAGCATCGCATAAAGCATCACACCAAATACATTAATGAGCAATAACAGCAATTTTGGAATTATTGTATTTGAAATGGCAAAAAAAAAAAACACCAATACCACCTCTAGTAGCATGATTACTTGGTTTATCAAGCTTGACCAATAGGTGACACTGTTATAAAATCAATTTGGTGTACTCTGTGTGTCTTTTCAATGACACACACAAAGTTTGGTGTCAATATGCCAAAGCATTCCAGGGATACAGCCTCAAGTGTCATTTTCTCATTGTGCCTCAAATTCGTCGATGTGGTATGCGAAAACGGTTTTGTCTATCGACTCAAAATCCATAACTTTGAATCAGTATAGCCTGAAGATCATTTGATTCGAATTTGGTGAAAATCGGACATACGGTTGATCAGGAGTTCGAAAAAGTATGTTTTCAACATAAATCAAAATGGCGGACCAGAAGTTCAGCTTACCGTGGTATATTTGGTATCTATGTTATCGGCATAAGCCAGGGAATATTTTGAGCCCAGTTTCCTTCAAATAGGCTAATGCATTAAAAAGTTATTAGCATTTTAAAAAGTGTAATTACTCATGGTTAATGAATGGTTTATTACTCTTGACCAATAGGTGGCGCTGTTACCAAATTTATGTGGCATGGTCAGTGTGAGGTGGCGATGACACATACAAAGTTTGGTGCAAATATGTCAAAGTGTTGCAGAGATACAGCCTCAAATGCATTTTGGCACCCTTCCAGCAAATTCGTTGATGCGCTAAATGAGAACCGTTACGTATATCGACACAAAATCCATAACTTTTTGCCAGCATGGTCTGAAGATGATGCACGTCAAATTTGGTGAAAATTGGGCTAACGGTCTAGGAGGAGTTCGAAAAAGTAGGTTTTCAACATTAAGCAAAATGGCGGACAGGAAGTAAGGCCAATTTTCACATTATTCGTATCAATACTCTCGGCATGACCCACAGAATATAGCGAGATCATTTTAATTTTAATAGACTAATTTATTCAAAAGTTATTAGCATTTATGTGATATTTCATTATAACTATTGGCCACAAGGTGGCGCTGCCACCAAACTTTTTGAGTACCTTCAGGGCATGGAGCCGAATATTTTTGTAATTATTTGCGAAACAATACGATGCTGCGTTCAAAAAATACAGCATTTTAAATCATAATTCAAAATGGCCGACGCCTAAAATGGCCGACACAGGAAAATTGGATATCATTTGACTCGACATGACTCACTGAATCTAAAGAGACCAGTTGTGTGATTTTTGGCCAAACCATTCAGTAGTTATAAGCCAAAATATGCATTTTTCATATCTCCTGACCACTAGGTGGCGCTGTGTCGAAACACTGCAGGTAGTGTCAGTTCATGCTTGTTATAACACACGCCAAGTTTGGTCTCAATATGACAAACTGTTGCCGGGATATAGCCTCACGTGCATGTTTGTGTGCTTTTCGTCAAATTTGTTTACGTGTCATTCGACAACAGTTGGACGAATCAACTTGAATTCCATAACTTTTTGCCAGCATGGTCTGAAGATGATCTGAGCCAATTTTCGTGGCAATCGGACTAACCGTCTAGGACGAGTTCGAAAAAGTAGGTTTTTCGAATAATTGAAAATAGCGAAAAAACTAAACCTTGCGATTTTTGAATTTTGGGGTTCATTCGACTTGGCATGAGCCAAGGATTCAGAGGAAAAAAGAATTTCCATTTTCTGGCTTACGGTTCAAAAGTTATTAGCATACAAACATTGAAAGTTTGGACAAGTGGTGGCGCTAGAGAGTAGGAGATAGAGACTTCAAATTTGCTATAGTTAATGTTGGGACTGTCCTCTATCAGTGTGCCAAATTATACAACTTTCCCGCAATCGGTTCTATGGGCTGCCATAGACTTGCGGCGGAAGAAGAAGAAGAAGAAGAAGAAGAAGAATAATAATAACGCCAACGATTACAATAGGTGCCTACGCACCTTCGGTGCTTGGCCCCTAATAACGCCAACAAACACAATAGGTGCCTTCGCACCTTCGGTGCTTGGCCCCTAATAATAATAACGCCAACAAACACAATAGGTGCCTTCGCATCTTCGGTGCTTGGCCCCTAATAATAATAACGCCAACAGAAACAATAGGTGCCTCGCACCTTCGGTGCTTGGCCCCTAATAACGCCAACAAACACAATAGGTGCCTTCGCACCTTCGGTGCTTGGCCCCTAATAACGCCAACAAACACAATAGGTGCCTTCGCACCTTTGGTGCTTGGCCCCTAATAACGCCAACAAACACAATAGGTGCCTTCGCACCTTCGGTGCTTGGCCCCTAATAACGCCAACGATTACAATAGGTGCCTACGCACCTTCGGTGCTTGGCCCCTAATAATAATAATAATAATAAGAACCGGAACAAAAACAATAGGTGCCTCGCACCTTCGGTGCTTGGCCCCTAAATATACCATCAATGAAAGCACAAAGCTGGCGCGGAGGTATGTATAGTTACAATAATTTTGGGTGTTATTGTTAATAATATTATGTACATGTAATATAAAACTATGTGACAAAGATGTTTTTTCAACAGCTTTCAGTCTCAAGCGCAGTGTATATGTCACCATCTGAATCCATTCACTCCTTTCTGATATAGTTTTGTTTTTGTTTTTCAATTCACAAATATTTTACAGTGTGTCATATACAATCTTACCCCAGTTTCTCCAGTTTACAGTGAGGATCCTCCAGTCCAGCACAGAGATGCTTCACTCCCAAATCTCTTATTTTATTCTCAGGCAGACTCAGTTCTCTCAGGTGTGAGGGGTTTGATCTCAGAGCTGAAGTCAGAGCAGAACAACCTTCATCTGTGACGCCACAATCTCTCAACCTGTAGAGAACAATGACACACTCTTCACTCTCTCAGATCAGATCAGTTTAGCTGTGAATCCATTAGTAAAGAGAAAGAACAAATCAATGTGTGACGAATCATTGGACTAAGATTTAAAATGTCAAAGAAAAAAACATGATCATATTGATCATATAGATTTAGGAAATAGCTGAAGGCTATTTGTGTGATTTCAATCATCATGCAGATCTCCAACACTGTGAGATATTATTCATACTTGCAGACAGTACTCACACCTCAATGTACTGCAGTGCTTTACTAAACAGTAGGTAATAACATCTTCTTTCTCTGATTCTGTTGATTATAAACAGATGGTGTCTTCTAGTGTCCTTCCTTGTGTCTCTTCCTAAAGTCCCCTACACCTGCTCCTAATCACACTGAAGCTGCTGATCAGTAAAGCTGTTCTTGAAGCTGCAGGAAGAGACTCACGCTTCTGAGTTTGGGAACAATATGAGCTGCATGTGATTGATTCTCCAGAACATCTGATCAACACAAGCACACCACATATATATTTAATTATACACGTTAGACATTTTATTCCCATGTTCTGAATATTTTCTTATCATATTAGCAGAGTCCACACCAAAGCTATAACGATAAAGGCACAGAGAAACGATATCGTTGGAATCACTTTCAGAACGATTTTTATTTTTCTGATGAACGATAAAAACATTGACAGCCAATCAGAATCAATCCTGCTGTAATGAGCTCAAGAATTTAAAGCAGCAGACGCGCGTGCGCTTAGAATACACAGACAATATCTTTATATTTATAGTTATCTTTATAGTTATTGTTCTTGGTGTGAACGGGCCTTAAATGAGAAGAAATACAGATATGTCCTCCGGTCGGTCTCCTCAAAAGCCCACTGTTCTTACTCTCTCACTGATCTGACTGCTTTCTTTAGTAATTTTGTCTGCTAACAGTCAAGCCTTATACAACATTAGGAAGATTAGACCCTTCCTGTCAGAGCAAGCCACACAACTTCTTGTCCAAGCTCTTGTTCTCTCCAGACTGGACTATTGTAATGCTCTCCTGGCTCTTCCTGCATGTACTGTCAAGCCTCTGTAACTGATCCAGAACGCAGCAGCGAGGGTTGTGTTCAATGAGCCAAAAACAGCTCACGTTACTCCTCTCCTCATCAGGTTACACTGCTACCAGTAGCTGTTCGCATCAAATTCAAGGTACTGATGCTTCTACAAGACGACCACTGGCACGGCACCAACATACCTAAACTCACTGGTTCAATCTTATGTGTCCTCCAGAAGTTTGCGCTCTGCAAGTGAACGATGCCTCTTTACTCATTTTCAAGAAACATCTACAGACTCATCTTTTTCACCAGCACTTAACCAGCTAATACTAGCACTTTCTTTTCTTTTCTATCATATTCTTAAAAATAAATAAATAAATAAAAAACCTGTCTCTGTGTTCTGTACTAGACTAACGGAGACTTGTCATGGCACTTGTATACTGTTGTTGTTCTCTTGTTGGTCTGATTGCTTCTATTGTTTCATTTGTAAGTTGCTTTGGATAAAAGCGTCTGCTAAATGATTAAATGTAAATGTAAGCCTTTGCTAACAAGACGAGCTATTAGCACTTAGTGTAACATAATCCATTTAAAGATGTTGCTAATGTAGAAACAGCTTTAACATGAACACAGAAGTCCACACATGAACAAGAAACAAAGACACACAATGTTTTACTTTCTGTATCTGTGTATCTTGACTGACAGTTGTCTCATCTAGGTCTGTAACGATATTAGATGTTTCATATCACGCTTATTGTTGCCATAAGAATTCACAATATGAATATACTGTGATATCTATAGAAACCTTGGGGGGGAAAGAATATCAGTCAAAATTATTTTACTTTGTTTATTAAGTTTTTCTTTTTCACCCAATGAACACAAGGATACTGATAAACACAGGACACTTCTTTAAAGCTCCTATGAAATAACAAGAGAGAAAATACTGTCAGTTCAACAGTATGATTAATAAATAATAATGGTAACACTTTACAATAAAATGACATTTTTTAACATTAATGTTTTAACTAACATGAATGAACAATGAACAATACATTTATTACACTATTTATTGATCTTTATTAATGTTAATAAAAACAGTTATTCATTGTTCATGTTAGTTCACAGTGCATTAATGTTTACAAGCACAACTTGTGATTTTAATAATGCATGAGTAAATGCTGAAATTAACATGAACTAAGATTAATAAATGCTGTGGAAATATTGTTCATTATTATTTATGTCATTTATATATGTTAACTAATGTTATTAATAGGGCCGGGACTTTAACGCGTTAATTGAGATTAATCAATTACACAAAAAATAACGCGTTAACTAAGATTAATTAATTACAGAAAAAAAATTCCCGCATTTTTAATAACTTATTTTTGCACCGCGGAACGTTTCTCATTGGATTTGTTTCGGCGGACCGATTATACTGAAGCACCAACTAGCGTTCGTTTCGCATATCGCTACTGTCTATGATATCACTGCAGCACATCGAGCCTCAAGTATCACCTCAACGCAAAACATATAGCAGCTAGCGTGGACTTTACACTTTATGTTTAACTATATATTATTTTGTTGGTGCAACAGTTATGTTGAACTCTTTATTGTTTTGGCTAAGGTTATTGAGAGTTGGACTTAGTATGTTATGGCCTCTGAAGCAACAGAGAGATGTTTTCTAATAGTCAGTTTCTCCAATGTTCTGAATGTAATTGACAGTATTGTGTTTTACTTAAAAAACTCTTTACAGAAGGTTCCAGCACCTATAAGCTTCCTGAATTTCTGAAATGTACTATTTCTAAATTGTTTTGTAAATATGCTATTGCTACACTTCATGGCAAAAATTGCACTGGTCTGCTAGACTTGGTTGAACAAAAAATAAACAATATTTTGTTGCTTAAGCTTATGTATTCAGTCATTATTCAATGTTATACTATAAATCCATGTGAAAAAAAAAATACTTCTCACTGTTCTCAGGTCAAATATTTATATGCGATTAAAATGCGATTAATTTCGATTAATTAATTACAAAGCCTCTAATTAATTAGATTAATTTTTTTTAATCGAGTCCCGGCCCTAGTTATTAACTAACGTTAACTAATGAACCTTACTGAAGAATGATGAGGCATTCAGTGAATAGCACTGAGACCAACTTAACATTTTACAGAGTTTAATGTAGAAATATAGTCACTCAGTTTTTCAAGATCAGGTTTAATCGTGTAACTGTTAATAGATTTGAACAAAGAAATAAAGTGTTACTTCGCACAGGCCGTATTGATTGCAAATACAAAAACAAGACGAGTAAAGAAAACACAGACTTAAGATAATCATCCTTTATTTAATATATATGAACACAGAAAGCCACTGTTAACAGGTTAATATAATGTTTCTGATTCTATGACTAGTAAAATAATGGCACCTTAAGCCGGGCTCACACTACAGGATTTTTAGCCCTTAAAATGTTAAAAGTTTTTAGCTGCTTAAAAAAAAATAAAATAAATAATAATTCAGTGATGATCTTCTGCGTGAGATCACGTGAGGCGCTCCCACTGACATGATAATCTTAATAATATCTTGCAGTGTGTGATGTGCCACGATGTTCAAATCTTTTAGTGTGTGCATGTTTAATATTTGAGCGAAGATAATCGGCTAAGATTCTCCTCATGTGTGCTGCAACCAGATTTCAAAATCGGTTATGATTTTAAAACTCCTGTAGTGTGAGCCCGGCTAAACTTTGATGAACACTGCCCTCCTCTGAGCTCTGCGTCGTCTTCTTGTGTGACAGTGTCAGTGTTAAGGCACAATACTGCCACCTGGGAGCTCAACCAGGTACTGACACTGGAATATTTACATGTGCTATTATCATAAGAGAACTGTTCATTTTAAATATTGTGATATACAGTCACACACTAAATTAACACAAAATCGATAATTGTTGCTTTGAATATCACGGTTATCGTCAATACCGGTATATCGTGACACCCCTAGTCTCATCCAATCAGTAGGAAGTATTACATTCAAAAACAATAGCTTATTTATTTTTATTTGGTCTGACTTGTCATTGTGTTTTCTGGCTTTCTGGGTGATTTGTTTTTTACTTCACAAATATTTTACAGTGTGTCATATATAATCTTACCCCAGTTTCTCCAGTTTACAGTGAGGATCCTCCAGTCCAGCACAGAGACGCTTCACTCCCAAATCACTTATTTTATTCCAAGACAGATTCAGTTCTCTCAGGTGTGAGGGGTTTGATCTCAGAGCTGAAGCCAGAGCAGAGCAACCTTGATCTGTGACGCCACAATATCTCAACCTGTAGAGAACAATGACACAGTGTTAATTGTAGTTGAAGTGTGTGTAGTTTGTTATTGACTCTGTTCTCAGAGCAGTAGAGGAGATATAATGACAAGCATTGCCACAAACTGCTGCTGATAGAATGAGATTTCTGCATGTTGATGCTCAATGCTGCTGTTTGAAACTGTCATGTGCTTCAGGACTGAACAGACACACAGAGCTGAATGTGAGATATTGTTTCATAGTGATATAAGCACAGATCTGTCTGGAGAAACACTCACTTGCTCCTCTAATTACGATTTACAGTTTAGCTAAAAATGAAGATTAAAAATCATCCAAATCCCACAGATTTACATTGAGGAAATGTTCAGATGAGCCAAGACTATTCAAACTCCAACTGTCAAAATTCAAATGTAAACAAACTGAAGGTCTTTAGACTCCATTTAACTGCCATTCTATGTTCTATTTCTAGACCATTCAAACTCATTTAACCTTCCATTCTGTCTAATATTTCTAATCTATCAATCATCTATATGGGGCAGTCGTGGTCTAATGGTCAGAGAGTCTGACTAACCCACAGACAGGGATGTACTGGTCATCAGGAGTAAAGTGATCAACAACACAAGTGTCTTGATCCATTCAGATGTGACACAGAATTGTGTTTTACAGTCGTGTGATATGAGAACATTAAAGCTTCTGTAGTGATGCTGGCTGAAAACAGACACCACAATCTAAACTTCATGACGAGGTCAATTGGAAAATGACAAAACATAGACTTGTAAATTCATCATCATAGTAATTTAACTTGCAGTTATTAACACTGTACAATAGAGATGTATTTATTATAAATGTCACTGTTACTAGCCTACTTACAGTTTTTAACAGATGCTAGGACTCATTTCTCAATACAGGGGCGTGTGTGTGTGTGTGTGTGTATATATAATACATTACAATATAATATAAGACATTACAATGGAACATTTCTGCAATCTATAGCCTACCAGTCAACAGTTTTTTGAACAGTAAGATTTTTAATGTTTTGAAAGAAGTCTCTTCTGCTCACCAAGCCTGCATTTATTTGATGCAAAGTACAGCAGAAGTTGTAAAAGTTATTACTATTTAAAATAACTATTTTCTATTTGAAAATATTTAAAATGTAATTTATTCCTGTGATCAAAGGTGAATTACTCCAGTCTAGTGTCACATCCTTAAGAAATCAAATCATTCTAATATGCTGATTTGCTGATTATCAATATTTAAAACATGAGTACATTTTTTCAGCATTCTTTGATGAAAAGAAAGATCCAAAGATCAGCATTTATGTGAAATAAAAAGCCTTTGCAACATTATACAGTATATCATTCAAAAATATCTATTTTTTGGAAAATTATAGAAATTAATACTTTTATCTAGCAAGCTTTAAAATCTCAATAAATAATATTTTGAAATATATCCAAATAGAAAACAGATATTTTAAATAGTCTAGTAAAAATATTTCAGTTTACTGTTTTGCTGTAGGCTACTTTAGATCAAATAAATGCAGGCCTGGGTCCTGTTCTTCGTACGTCGCTAACTCAGTTAGCTGGATTTGAATGTTGACGATTTGGCGTGATCTTGGATCATTTTGTTCTTCGAAGCTCATCCCGGAGCTGCTATCATAGCAACAGGTCCGTACGCTTAAACTTGCTTGGGAGCAGGCTTATTTAGTGTAAACAGGATTAGATTGCTTCTTTTCAACCAGATACTCAAAATATGTCTGCTACCACCGCTACTTTATTACAAGAGTATCATACTGATCCAGGGACAATAATTTAAAATAATAATCATTAAAAAAAAAATATTTAAAAATAATATAAAAATGCTGTGTAGTCTATTACAACCTACTATAGACACAGCCAGTTTTACTCACTGAAATACTAATACAGATGATTATAAAAAATAATCATCTGAAATGCTATACAGATGATAGAGTGGTGCATTATTTTCAGTGATGACTGCTATTATAAGAGTGGCTTGAGATGCAGATAACATGATATTGCCCCTTAAGAAACTTTCATTAATGCTGTCACGTAACAAATCTGTCCAAATATAGAATGAAATGAATAAATAATTTCTACATTGAAATAAAAATGTAAAGGCTGCGCAACTATTATAAATTGCGAATCTAAATAATTGTCATGAAAAAAAATTAAAAACATGTATGTATTATCTCTTTCATGTATCTATTATAACATTTATGTAGTTTTGTTTGCTTGGCTGTTTCCTTATAAAAGTCCAGAAATTTGTCAAGTTTTTCGTCAGGTGTCGTTTTAAATTATATGACGTCATTACATTGCCGTCACTCTTAGCGTGCTAAGAAGACCTCGAAAAATATATCTTACCAAAGTTGTTTATGTTCCTAAGGTGATCCCCGAAGTGTCCCTTAGGAAGCTCTTAGCACGCTGCCTCTTACAACCGACGTACCAAGAGCGCTGTCCAAAGTGAGGGTGCTGAATTAGTTGGCATCGATTGCTCATGAATCGATTTTCCAAATTATTATAGTAACATTTATTTTAACATATTTTAAGTTATCAGTAGAATATAGACTATAAATTTAATTATCAAATGGTCAGTAATATGTTCACACCATATGTTGTGACGGTTAGACTAACCGGGTATCCCTCGCTAATCTTCCACCCTCCTTATCCCGTTTTGCCACTTGTGCCGCCTCTTGACATGGGTTTAACGATTTATAAAAATGATATAATACACTTTTTAATGGTAAGGTACTTTACAATCAGAATTGATTGGCAAGCAGCTGCAGTTACTTATGTTTAATGCGGTATTGATTGCAATTGGTTTATGTTTTTAATAAAAAGCAACCTATCTACAATGAACAGAAAGAGAGAGAGAGTTAGATACAAAATATGCTGGGGAAGCAACGTAAAAAAGGGCACCAAGCCTCTCGTCAGAGGAAGTTGAAGTTTTGCTGGACCTTGCCATGAGGTCAGATATCACACCCTTATGGTCCACTATAACTTGCACGTTTATGGCCGCGTATCCTTTTCGCGATAAGTTGCCTACGCCTAATCAGTCACTGATGGATTGGCAATAGGGACGAGTGTGCCATCCACAAGGATGCAATCCCCGACATGGCGCACAAAGGCGTTGGTGACAGTGTGGACGCACCTCCACACCAAGGTCTTGATTAGGCCGTAGCCCTCTCCCATGACCTCGATGGATCTCTCTGTAGCAAAAAAAAAAAAAAGAAAAAAAAAAAGTAGCGCTGGGCTTCAGGGCTTAAAGCAAAATTCCGCCACGTTTGCCTGGCAAGCGCAGGTCTGAGAAGATCCAGCAGCTCCATAATGTGTTTTTTTTTTATATAGCCAAATTAGGAAAAATATCAAAAGGGCTTAAGTTTTGCCGAATAAAAAAATTGACATGGACTAAACGGCTCCGGGTCCGTCTTTGATTCAATACAAGGACACGTTGGATCACTGCTATAGTTGGTCGCTTACTGGACACCACCATGCTTACCCATTTATAGAAAAAAAATTGATTGCCGTGTCGGGAATCGTGCCATAAGGTTAAGAGAGAGGTTAAGGAATAGGTTAAGAACTACTTAGCGATAAGAACGTTTTGGGGAACCGGGCCCAGGTCTGTTCGAAGAACCCAATTAGCCGGATCATGATTAGCACAATGATATCATCTTGGATGTGTCATTTGATCTCGGATGTAATAAGCGACGTACGAAGAACGGGCCCCGAGTAATATCCTTTTGTACACTGGGTTGCCCTTTCCGTGGGAAGAAAACGGAACAATGTCTGATTCATTCCAGTAACATATATTGCAGTGAATTATAAACAGGGATGTGTCCTTGTTTCACACAAGAAAACATTGTATAATGCTACATGTTGTTAGTGTTTTTTAGGTCATTGTTTTGTGGGTGACAAAGTGTGTTTGTCGGCTGTCAACCTTTGCTAGTGTTCTGGAAGAATGAGTTGATTTGAGACCTGAAGAAAGTGTTTTGGTAGTTGTAGTGCATTTTGAATGTGAAATGAACCGCTTTGCCAAGCTGAAAGTTTAGATTACGCGGGGAGACGTGTTCCCCCCCCACTTTTAATATCATGGAAATCCCCCCCCCCCCCCGCACTTTTTCAGTCAAATGTGTTCGCATAGATGTTTTCAAGAGCTGGTGTGAATAAATATAGTTTTAAACCCAAAGAGACAGGATAGTCTGCGCATGAGCTGATATTTTATTCGGACCCCGAAGCGCTAAACACTCCTGCAGTGTGTGTTTCATTAATCCTCGAAGCCGGAGCGAGATGTCGCGCAGAAAGTCATATCCAGAAACTCCTAATATGGGCAACAGCGTCCAGCTATTGCTAAATGAAAACAGTTGTTTTGACAGAAGAACTGAAACTTTTGGAAACACGAAGACATTAATATTCGATTGCGACAATATATGGTTTTTCAAGTAATCTCCAGCAGGTGATAAATTCAGTATATCAACAAAACAGTGCTAATTGACATAGATTTATTACAGTATAGAAACTATTCTTCCTTATTATGTGATAAATAAGTATTTGTAGTATATAAAATATATATTCTTTGTTATTGTCAAGCAGTTATAGATTTCTAAGCAAATTAAAAGCTAGAAATTAGAGAATAATTAAAGTTGCCTACCAGTCAAGTCTCTTCTGTTCACCAGGGGCCCGTTCTTCGTACGTCGCTTATTACATCCGAGATCAAATGACACATCCAAAATGATATCATCGTGCTAATCATGATCCGGCTAATTGGGTTCTTCGAACAGACCTGTTGTGTATGATTAGTATCGCTGGATTGAGTTATCTGAGATAATTGCACGTTCATGTGTTGGTTTAAAAGGGGATATGTATCGATACTCGAAACCATGATCAGCAGTGCAGCGATTGGCTGGTGGCAAGACGGCAATGTAATAACGTCATATAATTTAAAACGACACCTGACGAAAAACTTGACAAATTTCTGGACTTTTATAAGGAAACAGCCAAGAAATCAAATTTACATACATGTTATAATAGATACATGAAACAGATAATAGATACATGTTTTTATTTTATTAGATTTTTTTTTTCATTATTCCCAAATATTTAGATTCGCAATTTATAATAGTTGTGCAGTCTTTACATTTGTATTTCAATGTAGAAATTATCTATTCATTTCATTTTATATTTGGACAGATTTGTTATGTGACAGTATTAATGAAAGTTTCTTAAGGGTCAATATCATGTTATCTGCATCTCAAGCCACTCTTATAATAGCAGTCATCACTCAAAATAATGCACGACTCTGTTATCTGCATAGCATGTGTGTAAGACTCTAATACAATTATGAAGTAATACTTTTATGACAAATAAATATTTCAGTGAGTAAAACTGGCTGTGTCTATAGTAGGCTGTTATGGACTACACAGCATTCTTATATTATTTTTAAAAAATGTTTTTAATGATTATTATTTTAAATTATTGTCCCTGGATCAGTACAATACTCTTGTAATAAAGTAGCGGTGGTAGCAGACATATTTTGAGAATCAGTTCTGGTTGAAAAGAAGCGATCTAATCCTGTTTACATCAAATAAGCCTGCTCCCGAGCAGGTTTTAGCTTACGGACCTGTTGCTATGACAGCAGCTCCGGGATGAGCTTCGAAGAACCAAACGATCCAAGATCCAAATCGTCAACAATCAAATCCAGCTAACTGAGTTAGCGACGTACGAAGAACAGGCCCGGGTTGAAAGTCATTACAAACTAAATGAAGTTCATGCTTCCTTTTCACTAATAGACACAACGGTCACATGTACTCACAGCACACTCCTCTCTTAAAGAAACACTACACTATTGGGCTGCTAAACCTCAAACATTTTTCATAAATGCTACTTACAACATTTGTAGCTCTAGTTTAAGGTTACCATTTGATTAAACATAAAATAAGAAATAACAAACTTCAGAAATTACAGAACTCCACAGAAAACACAACAGACATGATGCAGAATATTATAGCTATGTAGTTTATTTATTTGTAATTTTTTTGCACTGAGTAATACCAAAATAGAAGAATTTGTATCCACACCACTGATACACATACAATAGTAATGCTGATCTACTAACTGTTTTTATAGTATTTAATTTTACGATTTGAAATATATTTCAGTAAAATATTACTGTAGAAATGTAGCAAACTGCTGTCTTATTCAGTTTTGAATTATGTTATTGTTTTGAACATAAGTTTAACAGTTTTGAAAACAGTATTTAAAGCATTTAAGAGTTTTGGCAGTTGTTGTGTCTGAGTGAAAAAAAGAATTCATGAAATTTGAGAGATGTAGTCATTGAATGCATTCTGTGCCAAAGCAATGATAATTGATCCTCAGTTTAGCCCACATAGACTTCTGTTGTGCTCACTGTGTGAAGAGTTTTTCAAAAGTGACCTAAGTATTGAGAAATGTGTCCTAGCGTCTGTAAAAAAAACTGTAATATGTATGGAGTAGTGGAGTGAGAGAGAGAGAGTGTGTGTGTGTTTCTCCATCACTCAAGGATATCAGAACCTGAGATCTCCTACACTGTGAGATATTATTCATACTTGCAGATAGTACTCACACCTCAGTGTACTGCAGTGTCACGGTAGGAAATCCATTGTTTCCTCCGTGTCATGTTTTGTGTTTGTTTTGTACTCACGTAGTCTCCATGTGCTCGTTTGGTTGATTGTTGTCACCTGGGTGTTGATTGTCTCGCTCCAGCTGATCCTCATCTCCACTCTGCTACTTAAACTCACTCATCTCTCTGTCTGTTGTCAGATCCTCACTTATGTCTCCACGTCCTAGTTGGATTACCGTCTCCCGTGTTCGTGTGCTGGATTGTGTTCGTGTTGTCGTCTTCGTGTCAGTGTTCCGGTCTGTTCCTGGTTTCAACCATTGATCGTCTTCACCTTCACCATCGACTTCACCATCCAGCTCTTCTCACGCCACCGTAGACCTTCCTTGCCATTGCCAACATTCTGGACTCTTTTTTCAATAAACATCATCTGATTGCCTGCAATTGCTTCCTCCTCTTTTTACCAGTCGTTACAGTAGGATCTGACCATCATGGAAGCAGCAGGCGATCGCTCCCCATCTCATCTGGAGGAATTTCTGCAGAGAGCCGTTGGTCGTATGGATCGCCAAGACAAGGCGATAGATGAGATGGGTCGAGCCTTCCAAGCAATGGTGACGAAGGTGTCCGAGCTCGCTCTCCAGACTCAACATCAACAACAACCGCCACCCGCTGCGCCTCCCACGCCACCCACACCGCCGATCGTCTCCGGGGGGATTTCCCAGCCCGAACCACGCCTCCCCATCCCTGAGAAATATGCGGGTGACCCAGAGTTTTGTCGATCATTTCTGTCTCATTGTTCTCTGCACTTCGCCCTGCAGCCCCGCACGTTTTACACCGAGGAAATGAAGGTGGCATTCGTCTTGTCACTACTGACGGGAAGGGCTGCCCTCTGGGGGACGGCGGTGTGGGAGAACCAAGACAGCTGCTGTGCCTCGTTCCACGCCCTTTCGGAGGAGATTAGACGGGTCTTCGACCGCTCCGTCGCCGGGAGGGAAGCGGCTAGACTTCTCACGGACCTACGTCAGGAAGACAGGTCCGTATCCGATTACTCGATTGAGTTCCGCACCCTGGCGGCGGAGTGTAAGTGGAACGAAGAGGCGCAGTGGGATCACTTCCTGCATGGGTTGGCTGACCGCATCCAACAGGAGATCCGCGCCGTCGAGCTCCCCACTTCTCTCAATAGCCTGATTGACCTCACCATCAGAGTAGACAACCGACTCGATCAAGCCGCCAGACGGAGGGGGAGAGCAGTTCTCGCGAACAGACCGGAGGCTCAGCGTCAGCGCTCAGAGGTTGCGGTCAGCCCACCGGGAGATCTTGAACCCATGCAGGTGGGGCGAGCTCGGCTCTCCCGGGAGGAGAGGATCAGGCGGAGATCCCTGGGACTATGTTTATACTGCGGCAGCCAAGAACATCACATCCAGCGTTGTCCGGTAAAAGACCAAGCCCGATAGTAAAACGGAGGCTACTATCGGGTGGGATCTCTGCCAGGAAGACCTCATCTACATCGACACTCCTTCCGGTGAGTCTACGGTGGTCCACCCACGCACTCGATCATCACGCTTTGTTGGATTCTGGGGCAGAGGGTAGTTTCATGGACTTCAAGTTCGCTTGTAAGCTTAACATTCCTCTCACCTACCTCAAACACCCCATTGCACCCTTTGCTCTCAACGGACACAGACTACCAGTCATCACACAGACCACTTTACCTGTTTCTCTCATCACATCTGGCAACCATACAGAGGAGATTTCATTCTTCATCACGGACTCACCTCAATTCCCCATTGTTCTCGGTCACACCTGGCTCCAGAAACACAACCCCAGGATCAATTGGCGCCTCGGATCTGTGGTTAGCTGGAGCGAGGAATGTCATTTGTCTTGTCTTTTGTCTGCTGGTGTTAATGTTTCTGAGTCTGTGTTTCAGGGGGAAGCAGTGGATTTGGCTAATGTGCCCGCGGAGTACCACGACCTGAAGGAGGTGTTCAGTAAGTCTCGTGCTGATTCTCTTCCTCCTCATCGTCCCTATGACTGTGCGATAGAGTTATTGCCAGGTACTTCTCCGCCTAAGGGCAAGTTATATTCTTTGTCTATTCCAGAGACGGCGGCCATGGAGAAATATATATCCAGTTCTCTAGCAACGGGGTTTATCCGCCCTTCTTCTTCTCCAGCGGGGGCGGGGTTCTTTTTTGTGGGAAAGAAGGACGGATCCTTGCGACCTTGCATTGACTACCGAGGGCTGAACAACATAACGGTAAAGAATACCTATCCTTTGCCGCTTATGTCTTCAGCTTTTGAGAGGTTGCAGGGAGCGTCCGTTTTCACTAAATTGGACTTACGTAATGCTTATCATTTGGTCCGCATCAGGGAGGGGGATGAGTGGAAGACTGCCTTTAACACCCCTAGAGGCTATTTTGAGTACTGCGTGATGCCTTTCGGGCTAACGAACTCGCCGGCAGTCTTCCAAGCACTCGTTAATGACGTGTTGCGAGACATGGTCGATCTGTTCATATATGTTTACCTTGATGACATATTGATTTTTTCTTCGTCTCTCCAGGAACACGTGCAACACGTACGATGAGTGCTTCTGCGGTTGCTAGAGAATGGATTGTTTGTCAAGGCGGAGAAATGCGTTTTTCATGCACAGTCTGTTTCTTTTCTAGGACACATCATTTCGACTGAGGGTGTTCGCATGGATCCTGAGAAGATTTAGGCTGTGGTAAATTGGCCATCCCCAGAGTCTCGCAAGGCCCTGCAGAGATTTCTGGGGTTCGCCAATTTTTACCGGCGTTTCATTCGCAATTTCAGCCAACTAGCCGCTCCTCTGACCGCCTTGACCTCCCCTAGTTTGACGTTCAGGTGGTCAGACGCAGCCGAGGCTGCGTTTGCCAAACTGAAAAGCTGCTTTGTTTCAGCTCCCATTCTCGTCACCCCTGATCGCTCACGTCAATTCATAGTGGAGGTCGACGCGTCAGAGGTGGGGGTAGGAGCAGTGTTGTCCCAGCGCGCATCCTCAGACGGAAAGGTGCATCCATGCGCGTATTATTCTCACCGTTTATCTCCTGCAGAAGTTAATTATGACATTGGCAATCGAGAGTTGTTGGCAGTCAAACTTGCACTGGAAGAATGGCGTCACTGGCTTGAAGGGTCGGGTGTACCTTTCATTGTATGGACGGACCATAAGAATCTCGAATACATTAGAATTGCCAAAAGACTTAACTCCAGGCAGGCTCGGTGGGCATTGTTTTTCGGTCGTTTCGATTTTACACTTTCTTACCGGCCGGGTTCCAAAAACATCAAACCCGATGCTTTATCCCGTCTTTTTGAGCGTTCCGATCGTACTGCTACTCCCGAGCCCATTTTACCGGGGACCATCATTATCTCCGCGCTCAGATGGGAGGTCGAATCGAAGGTGTTGACTGCTTTAGAAGGGGTAACGCCCCCGGCTCGTTGCCCACCGAACCGATTGTTTGTGCCGGAGGGGTTACGGTCAGACGTTCTCCAGTGGGGTCATTGTTCTAGTGTTGCTTGTCACCCAGGGGTTAGTAGAACTAGGTTTCTAGTCAAGCAACGATTTTGGTGGCCTGGTATGGCTCGTGACGTCCACGACTTCGTCTTGGCTTGTTCAGTTTGCGCTATTGGTAAGACTTCCAATCGACCTCCAGATGGGTTACTCTTACCGCTGTCTGTCCCTTCGAGACCCTGGTCCCACATTTCGCTAGATTTCATTACCGCCCTCCCGCCCTCTAAGGGCAATACGGTGATTTTAACCGTAGTGGACCGGTTCTCGAAGGCGACTCATTTTATTCCAGAATCAGAATCAGAATCAGAATGAGCTTTATTGCCAGGTATGTTTACACATACGAGGAATTTGTTTTCGTGACAGAAGCTCCGCAGTACAACAGAATGACAGCGACAGAACATAAAACACATAATAAAAGAATAAAAAATACAAATATGTAGACAGTGAATGACAATATACAAATGACAATTGTAGGCAGGTATATTACAAAGTGAAGTTATGTATGTACATATATATTGTGTGCAATTTAAGTGTATACTAAGTATGTGTGTTAGATAAATAAAGTGTGTGTGTATATAAATATAAAGTGTAGTGTGTTCGCCATTATTGTCAGCTGTTCATAAGATGGATTGCCTGAGGGAAGAAACTGGTCCTGTGTCTGGTCGTTCTAGTGCTCAGTGCTCTGTAGCGTCGACCAGATGGACACAGTTCAAAGAGGGAGTGTGCTGGATGTGAGGGGTCCAGAGTGATTTTGACAGCCCTTTTTCTCACTCTGGATAAGTACAGTTCTTGAATAGATGGGAGAGTTGAACCGATGATTCGCTCAGCAGTCCGGACTACCCTCTGTAGTCTTCTGAGGTCAGATTTAGAAGCTGAGCTGAACCAGACAGTTACTGAAGTGCAGAGGATGGATTCAATGATGGTGGAGTAGAACTGTTTCAGCAGCTCCTGTGGCAGGTTTAACTTCCTCAGCTGGCGCAGAAAGTACAACCTCTGCTGGGCCTTTTTTACGATGGAGTCAATGTGAATGTCCCACTTCAGGTCCTGAGAGATGGTGGTTCCCAGGAACCTGAATGACTCCACTGCAGTCACAGTGCTGTTCATGATGGTGAGTGGGGGGAGTGCAGGGGGGTTTCTCCTGAAGTCCACGATCATCTCCACTGTTTTGAGGGTGTTAAGCTCCAGGTTGTTGAGACTGCACCAGACAGCCAGCTCTTTTACCTCCTGTCTGTAAGCAGACTCGTCACCGTCCTGAATGAGGCCGATGAGTGTGGTGTCATCTGCAAACTTCAGGAGCTTGACAGAGGGGTCCTTAGATGTGCAATCGTTGGTGTACAGGGAGAAGAGCAGTGGGGAGAGAACGCAGCCCTGGGGAGCTCCGGTGCTGATTGTACGGGTGCTGGATGTGTATTTTCCCAGCCTCACTAGCTGCTGCCTGTCTGTCAGGAAGCTGTTGATCCACTGACAGACGGAGGTGGGCACGGAGAGCTGATTTAGTTTGGGCAGGAGGAGGTTTGGGATGATCGTGTTGAAGGCCGAGCTGAAGTCCACAAACAGGATCCTCACATAAGTCCCCGGTCTGTCTAGGTGTTGCAGAACATAATGCAGTCCAATGTTTACTGCATCGTCCACAGACCTGTTTGCTCTGTAGGCAAACTGAAGAGGATCCAGCAAGGGTCCAGTGATGTCCTTCAGGTGGGCCAGCACCAGTTTTTCAAATGACTTCATGACTACAGACGTTAGAGCCACAGGCCTGTAGTCATTTAGTCCTGTAATTTTGGGTTTCTTAGGGATGGGGATGATGGTGGAACGTTTGAGGCATGAAGGGACTTCGCACAGCTCCAGCGATCTGTTGAAGATCTGTGTGAAGATGGGGGCCAGCTGGTCAGCACAGGATTTCAGACAGGCTGGTGTAACACAATCTGGGCCTGGTGCTTTTTTCCTTTTCTGCTTCCGGAAGACCTGGCGCACCGCATCCTCGCTGATCTGAATTGCAGGTGTGGGGGAGAGGGGGGATGCAGGAGGTGAGAATGGTGAGAGTGCTTGATTGGAGAGGTGTTCAGGATGGGTTGCAGGAGCTGTTAATGGTGTGAACGGTAGTTTGGAGAGGCATTCAGGGCTGGTTGCAGGAGTTGTGAAGGGTGTGAATGTTTTTGTGGGGAGGCGTTCAGGGCAGGTGATGGGTGTTCTTTCAAACCTGCAGTAAAACTCGTTCAGATCGTCTGCCAGTCGTTGATTCTCTACGGTGCTGGGGGGTGGTGTCTTGTAATTGGTGATCTTCTTTAGACTTTTCCACACTGATGCGGAGTCGTTGGAAGTGAACTGAGTCCTTATTTTTTCAGAATAATTCCTCTTTGCCACTTTGATCTCCTTTTCCAATGTGTATTTAGCCTGTTTATACAAGACATTGTCCCCCTTCACGTAAGCATCTTCTTTGGCCTGACGGAGCTGTCTGAGTTTTGCAGTGAACCACGGTTTGTCATTGTTGTAAATTAGTTGAGTCTTTGTAGGAATACACATATCCTCACAGAAACTGATATATGATGTTACGGTCTCTGTGAGTTCATCCAGATCGGTGGCAGCAGCTTCAAAAACACTCCAATCAGTGAGGTCAAAACAAGATTGTAAATCCTGCTCTGCTTCATTAGTCCATCTTTTTACAGTCCTTGATACAGGTTTAGCTGATTTTAGTTTCTGCCTGTAGGACGGTATAAGATGAACCAGAAGGTGATCAGAACGTCCCAAAGCTGCTCGTGGAACAGAGTGAAATGCATCCTTTATTGTGGTGTAACAGTGATCCAATATATTACTGTCTCTTGTGGGACATGTAACATGCTGTCTGTATTTTGGCAGTTCACGGGACAGATTGGCTTTATTAAAGTCCCCGAGAATGATTAAAACAGAGTCCGGGTGTTGTTGTTCTGTCTCTGTGATCTGATCAGCGAGTTTCTGTAAAGCTGAGCTCACATGCGCTTGTGGATGGATGTAAACACTGACCAGAATGAACGAGTGAAACTCCCGCGGCGAATAGAACGGCTTACAGTTAATGAAGAGTGTTTCGAGATTTGAGCAGCACGTCTTCTTTAACACAGTTACATCTGTACACCACCGTTCATTGATGTAAAAGCATGTCCCACCGCCGCGCGATTTCCCAGTGGATTCTGATTCACGATCCGCTCTAAACAGCTGAAATCCCGGCAGATGGAGCGCGCTGTCCGGTATGGTGTCATTCAGCCAGGTTTCCGTGAAACACAGAGCAGCAGAGTGTGTGAAATCCTTATTTGTCCGAGAGAGCAGAAGGAGTTCGTCCGTTTTGTTGGGTAGAGAGCGGAGATTTGCCAGATGGATGCTAGGCAACGGCGTTCGAAATCCGCGCTTCCTGAGTCTGACGAGCGCTCCCGCTCGCTTCCCCCGTCTGCGCGTCCTGAAGCGTTTGATCAGCGCCGCCGCTCCTCCGATAACAACGTTCACTAAAACATCTGAATAATTGAAATCCGGAAAAACATCTTGTGGTGCGTTCTGCCGAATGTTCAGCAGTTCTTCCCTGGTGAAACTGATGGCAGGAATATAACTAAAGACAGGACAAACTAACAAAAACACAAAAACATATGCGGAGCTCGTCACGGAGGCAGCCATCCTGTATCGGCGCCAGCGATCAACTTCGCTGTTCCCTTGCCCAAATTACCATCAGCCAAGGAAACAGCGGTAGCTGTCATTGACCACGTCTTCCGTATACATGGCCTTCCGACAGACGTGGTCTCTGACAGGGGTCCCCAATTTGTGTCCAAATTTTGGCGAGAATTTTGTAAATTGTTAGGTGCGACTGTTAGTCTTTCTTCCGGGTTCCATCCCCAGAGCAATGGTCAAACTGAGCGAGCCAATCAGGATGTCGAAAGGGTTTTGCGATGTTTGGCGTCCAATAATCCTTCGTCCTGGTGTCAGCAACTCTCAATTGTGGAGTACGCACACAATTCTTTACCAGTGTCATCTACGGGCATGTCTCCATTTAAGTGTAGTTTAGGGTACCAACCACCTAATTTCGTCAGTACGGTATCCGAGGTTTCGGTCCCCTCCGCACACGCACTAGTCCAGAGGTGTCACCGCACCTGGACCAGAGCTCGTAGAGCTCTGCTCCAGGCTAGGTCGCGCACCAAGGCTAAGGCCGATCGCCACCGGTCGAAGCCTCCCCGTTACGTCGTCGGTCAAAGAGTGTGGCTTTCAACCCAGAATATTCAGATGCGTTCCGTTTCGAATAAGCTTGCTCCCAAATTTATTAGCCCGTTTTCTGTTACCAAAATCATTAATCCGGTAACAGTGCGTCTTAGCCTTCCTCCGACGTACAGGAGGGTTCATCCCGTGTTCCACGTGTCCAAAATTAAACCGGTGATTTTTTCCCGTCTTAATCCGCCTGCCCCGGTTCCCCCCCCCCCGCCTCGTATCGTTAATGGGGAAACCACATATTTGGTTAATCGTATTCTGGACTCTAGACGGAGGGGACGCGGATTTCAGTACTTGGTGGATTGGGAAGGTTACGGTCCGGAGGAGAGAAGGTGGGATCCTGCTCGGGACATACTGGATCACCGCCTTATTGATGATTACAATCTACAGGTAAGGCAGGCTGGGAACGTCAGGTGACGTCCTAGGGGAGGGGGTACTGTCACGGTAGGAAATCCATTGTTTCCTCCGTGTCATGTTTTGTGTTTGTTTTGTACTCACGTAGTCTCCATGTGCTCGTTTGGTTGATTGTTGTCACCTGGGTGTTGATTGTCTCGCTCCAGCTGATCCTCATCTCCACTCTGCTACTTAAACTCACTCATCTCTCTGTCTGTTGTCAGATCCTCACTTATGTCTCCACGTCCTAGTTGGATTACCGTCTCCCGTGTTCGTGTGCTGGATTGTGTTCGTGTTGTCGTCTTCGTGTCAGTGTTCCGGTCTGTTCCTGGTTTCAACCATTGATCGTCTTCACCTTCACCATCGACTTCACCATCCAGCTCTTCTCACGCCACCGTAGACCTTCCTTGCCATTGCCAACATTCTGGACTCTTATTTCAATAAACATCATCTGATTGCCTGCAATTGCTTCCTCCTCTTTTTACCAGTCGTTACATGCAGTGCTTTACAAAACAGCAGGTAATAACATATTCTTCACATTCACATTCAGTATTATAAATACAAGTAGTTTGTGTCTGTGTTGTCTGTGTATGTGTCTGGATTGATCACACAGAAAGTATAACACAGTCTTTACACTCCAACAGTCTTTTGGAAACAGGGTTTTTAACCACACAAACAGCACTTCAGCTCGACTGAACAAAGTGTTCATAGAATGCAGTTCTTACAGGAGACTGAATAAATGAATCTGCTCCTGCGCTGATTGTAAAGCAGAACATGAATGGCTACAGCGAGAACGTGCTACGATTGGTCAGTGAAGTGTGGCTGTTATCTGATTGGCTTGAGCAGATGGTGGGTGGAGTCACAAATACACAAAGATATTCACTAATGAATGACAGGAAAAGTTGTTTGTAGAATAAAAATATATTTTTGAATATGGTTTTTCAATTCATTTTTTTATGGTTATTTTCAAATATCATTATATTTATTTGCCAATATTTATATATTTTGTTAATCTCTTAACATTTATTTGTGGATCATAATATTTTAATTTGTAATTATGCAACAATTCTATCTCCATGCACCTAGCCCTAATATCAGTTATTAAAGTAATCAATATTCCTCCATCACTAATATTTATGTTTATATAATATCACTGTACTATAAAATAGTTTCAGATCTCAGAAGTTGCTTGTCACTGCAGAAGAGTATTTGATGAATCAAGCTGCTAAAGGAGTGTTTTACTCTAATATCTACTGTATTAAAAACACCTGTCCTGACTCCTTTAAGATTCTGGGCCCGGTTCCCCAAAACGTTCCTATCACTAAGTAGTACTTAACCTATTCCTTAACCTCTTTCTTAACCTTATGGCCTTTATGTTATTTTTTAAGACTCTTAATAAATTATGTTCGCAATGGATACAGGCCTATTTATGAAGTTGACTTTATGTGGTGGTAATTAGCCTAGGCTTTTTCATAATGTAATTAAAGCGAATTGACAATACATTTTTGATAATTAAAATCTGGCAAACAATTTGGCTCTAAATGGCTAAGATCTATAAATGGGTAATCATGGTTGTGTCCAGTTAGCGACCAACTATGGCAGCGATCCAACGTGTCCTTGTATTGAATCAAAGACGGAGCCGGACGCGGAGCTGTTTAGCCCATGTCAATTTTTTTTATTCGGCAAAACTTAAGCCCTGTGACATTTTGCCTGACTTGGCTATATAAAAAAATTTGCCTCCCAAGACAACTCATTATGGAGCTACTGGACCTTCTCAGAACTGCGCTTGCCAGCCTAATGCAGCAGAATTTTGCTTTAAGCCCTGAAGCCCAACGCTACGTTTTTTTTTTTTTTTTTTTTTTTTTTTGCTACAGAGAGATTCATCGAGGTCGTGGGAGAAGGCTACGGCCTAATCGAGACCTCGGTGTGGAGGTGCATTCACACTGTCACCAACGCCCTTCTGCGCCATGCCGGGATTACATCCTGGTGGATTGCACACTCATCCCTATCGCCAATTCATCAGTGATTGATCAGGCATACATATCGGGAAAGGATAAACGCGGCCATAAACGTGCAGGTTATAGTGTACTATAGGTGTGTGATCTCCGACCTGGTGGCAATGTCCAGCAAACCTTCAGGTTCCTCTGACGAGAGGCTTGGTGCCCTTTTTTACATTGCTTCCCCATTATATTCTGTATCCAACTCTCTCTCTCTCTCTCTCTCTCTGTTCATTGTTGATAGGTTGCTTTTTATTTAAAACATAAACCAATTGCAATCAATACCGCATTAAACAGAAGTAACTGCAGCTGCTTGCCAATCAATTCTGATTGTAAAGTACCTTACCATTAATATAAAAGTGTAATATATAATTTTAAAAGTAAATATAAAAGTCGTTAAACCCATGTCAAGAAGCGGCACAAGAGGCACAACGGGATAAGGAGGGTGGATGATTAGCGAGGGATACCCGGTTCGTCTAACCGTCACAACATATCGTGTGAACATATTACTGACCATTTGATAATTTAATTTATAGTCTATTTTCTACTTATAACTTAAACTATGTTAAAATAAATGTTACTGTAATAATTTGAGGAATGTTTCATTTGCATAGAACATGTTGTCTTTCTTAACGCTGTATTGCACCTTCGAGTGAAGTGGAAAATCGATTCATGAGCAATCGATGCCAACTAATTCAGCACCATCACTTTGGACAGCGCTCTTGTAACGTCGGACGTAAGAGGCAGCATGCTAAGAGCTTCCTAAGGGACACTTCGGGGAACACACATAGGAACATAAACCACTTTGGTAAGATATATCTTTCAAGGTCTTCTTAGCACGCTAAGAGTGAGCATTATCGGGGAACTGGGCCCTGGTTATTCAGGAGAAAATCTCTCATTCAGGAACATTTATTTTAAAGGAGTGAGATTCATTATTAAATATGATAGTTTAGTTGATGATGAAACACTCACACAGCTTTCCTGCAGTTGATCACAGCTGGTAACAATCTTCTTCTCCCCTCATCTGATGTGTTGAATTTCTGGAGGTTCAGTTCATCCAGTGGATCCTCTGACATCTGAAGCATGTAGGAGATTGTTGAGCACTGAGCAGGAGAGAGTCTCTCTGAGTGTTTGTCTGATTTCACAAACTCCTGAATCTCTCTGAACAGAGTCTGATCTTTCACTTCCAGCAGACAGAGGAACAGATTGATGGACTGATCAGCTGAGAGATGATAACAGTCATCTGGATCTTTAATCTTGTGTTTAATATACTGTGAGGTGTCTCTTATGGTCTCTGAGCTGTTCTCTGTGTGTGTCAGTAGATCCTGTAAGAGTCTCTGATTGGACTCCAGTGAGATGCCCAGCAGGAACCGCAGGAACAGATCCAGACGTCCATTCTTACTCTCAAGAGCTTTATCTACTGCTGATGTTATTAGATCATACAGAGAGACTTTATCACATCTGTATGATCTGAATTCATGCAGTGTTTTCTTGTTCTTTGTTAAATAGCAGTAAAACAGATAGAAAGCAGCGAGAAACTCCTGAACGCTCATATGAATAAAGCTGTAGACTTTCCTCTGATGAATCACAGATTCCTGCTTAAAGATCTCAGTGCAAATCCCAGAATACACTGAGGCGTCAGTGACGTCTATGCCGCTCTCAATCAGGTCCTCCTCATAGAACATCACATTGCCCTTCATCAGCTGTTTGAAAGCCACTTCAGCAAGTTTCACAATCACTTCTCTGTTGGACTGCAGGAGTTTCTCTGGATCTCTCTCTTCATACTTCTGCTTCCTCATGTTGATCTGAATCAGCAGTAAGTGGATATACATTTCAGTCAGAGTTTGAGGGATTTCTGCTCTCAGATCTTTTTCCAGGAGCTTCTGAAGCACAGTGGATGAGATCCAGCAGAAGACTGGGATGTGGCACATGATGTGGAGGCTTCTTGCTCTTCTGATGTGTGAGATGATTCTGCTGGCTTGATGCTCATCACTGATTCTCTTCCTGAAATATTCCTCCTTCTGAGGCTCAGTGAATCCCTGAATCTCTGTCAGACGGTGGATGTATTCGGAGGGGATCTGATTGGCTGCTGCTGGTCTGGAGGTGATCCAGATGAGAGCAGAGGGAAGCAGCTCTCCTTTCATGAGCTTTGACATCAACACAGCCACTGATGAAGTCTCAGTCACATCACAAACTTTCTGAGCGTCTGAAAACATCAGTGTGATTCTGCTTTCATCCAGACCATCAAAGATGAACACAACTTTACACTCCTCATAAATCTGTGAGTCCAGATCTTGAAGTTCAGGATGAAAGTCCAGCAGAAGTCTGTGAAGACTGTACTGATGATCTCTGATCAAATTCAGCTCTCGAAATGGAAGCACAAACATAAAATCTACATCCTGATTGGCTTTTCCCTCAGCCCAGTCCAGAATGAACTTCTGCACAGAGACGGTTTTTCCGATTCCAGCGATGCCTTTAGTAAGAACAGTCTTGATCTGCTCTTTCTCCTCAGATCCAGGTTCAGCGGAGGCTTTAAAGATGTCATTGCAGTAGATTGGAGTGTCTTGTGAGTGTTGTGTTCTGGCTGTTTTCTCCATCTGTAAAACCTCATGTTCTTCATTTACTCCTTCTCTCTCTCCCTCTATGATGTAGAGCTGTGTGTAGATGCTGTTCAGGAGGCTTTCATTCTCCTGGAGTTTCAGTCCCTCAAATAATCTCTCATAATTGTTCATCATGCTGGTTTTGTGCTGCTCTTTGACTCTCTGTAGTTCATCATTCACTGCTCGATCATGTTTATTCAGAGAAGCTGTAACGCTCATGTTGTTCAGACAGAAGACAGAGGAGACTCCTCCAGAGATGCTTTGCTCTCCATCTGCTCTGCTGAAATATCACAAGAACAACTGATTAAAAATAACTCAAAATAAAGGATGTGTAAATTAACATCTAAACCAGGGGTGCCCAACCCTGCTCCTGCCGATCGACTGTCCTGCAAAGTTTGGCTCCAACCCTAATCAAACACACCTGCCTCTAATTTTTAAGTGAGCCTGAAGACCTTAATTAGTTGCTTCAGGTGTGTTTGATTAGGACTGGAGCTAAACTTTGCAGGACAGTCAATCGCCAGGAGCAGGGTTGGGCACCCCTGATCTAAACCGATAGAGATTTCAGTCTTGTCAGTATAATTAAAGTTTGTTGATCTGTTTTACCTGTTAGCCTGCACCCCCCATTATGGTATTCACGGCTGGAAGTGCCCTACCTAACTTAGTTACCTTAACTTAGAGTTGATAATGCTCAAAAATATAAAAAGTAATAGACACTAAAGTGCCTTGAACAATTTTTTTAACACACTGATTTTTTTTTTTTAATCAAATTACATGAAATCAGTCCTTGAACAATCTAGAAAAGGAATGTGTTGAAAGTCACATGTCTCATGAGTTTCTATTTCAAATCTGAATAAGATATCATGAAAAATGAGACTTCAGAAAAGCCTCTCTACACCCCCCCAAATATAACATACCACTCTATAGTTATTTTCAATTATAAAAAACCAGACGGAAACTTAGACGTCATAAGTGATTTATTTGAGCACTAGAAAAATACAATAAGAATAATTTGAGTAAGAAAAATAAGAATAATAAGAAAAATAAACAAAGATAATTTAATTATTAATTATTAATTATAAATTAATTATAATCCTGAGATTGCTAGAAATGCAGCATTTACAATGAATTATAATGCAAATATGTGCTGATGGCCACTTATACAGATGGTTATAACACAAATGTGCCATAAAGTAAATAATCCACTTCTCTATTCATATAGACGAGTTCACTTTGATAGCTGTGATTACACGGTGATAGCGAGCTGATTTGGGCTGATTTGCACTCAAACAGATGGTAATCATGCAGATACATTCACATTCAACATAAAACACTCTCTCATATATAAAAACTGTTGAAAAATAAAACAAAGGAAAAGACGATCGCTATAAGTTCCGCCTCCATCAGCTGACAGGTGCGTCACGAGCCATCATGAGAGAGTGCCAAATTCAAATATACTATCTTCCGCCTATATTTCACTTTTTGTGGATCATCTCATTCTGTTTGTGAGACTGTACGCTACAAAACCATGCCGTTTATTTACTACCAAGTCGCAGTTTCTGAGCAGGAGTAATTCCATAACAGACACAAACAGTTCTGTCGCTGAAGAACTGAAACGTAAACAAATGAATTATGATCCATATTACAACGTTATTGCTTCGTTGGACTAAATGTGCTCCATGAGGTGTCATTCAGTGGATCCTTACCTTCCTAACTAAACCAGGATTTACAGCTGTGGATGTGTTTATTACTCATTATTACGACGAATCTGGCATGTACTGCATTTTCATTCTTCATGTTTTGATGTGTACTGCTTACACTAATGTTGCAAATACTGTCTTTATAAGCTTTCCATTGAAAAACAGCGACCTGTTGTCGGTGCTTGAGACTTAGATCTTTATAATGATATATAGTTTGTCAATATTAAATTTGTCCGGTTTCATTTAATATATTCGTAAACACTGACACGTGCGAGTTGAGGGGTGTTGAGGACACGGGCGTCGGGGTGCAGGTTAACAGGTTAAAAAACTTGAATTTAAATACTATTAAACTGATTTTAAAATCTCAAGGAGTTTATAAGTTAAAAAGGGTAAAATGTTACAGTGTATGTTCATCCTAAATGAACTTGTGTTAACAATATAATTAGAAACTAGCAATATAATTAAAAAAATATATATTTTTAAATGAACAATTCCTGTATAAAATGCGACAGCAACCTTTATATCAAACATTTTTAAATCATCTTAAAGACTTAAAAATATAGAATTCTAATGGATAAATATAATTGCTGTATATAATAATATAGGCTTAGCTATAAACAAAAAAATAATAATAATTTAAAGCAAAACATAAGGTAAGGTTGGGTTCTCTCATTCTCTCACTAGGGAGAAATCCAAAAGTTTCATATTCATAATGTGGCCCATTTGAAGCTTAACTATTATTCATGAGGTAAAATAGGCTTTGTAGTGTGCACTGTTTCAGTATCGATGTAAAAAAAATATATAATTAGCAATATGCCAAAGTGGACTGCTGCACACGGCGAAAGGCTCGATGAAAGACTGCGGTTTCCAATGAATATGTGCGCAAGGCACCAGCGCGATCAAACAGCTGAAACAGAAAATACTCAATTTTTGGTCACACATGAGGTATAATTCAAAAATGCAAAGTGTTAGCAGTTTGAAAAATCAAGAATTATGACAGAGTTAATAAGAATTATTGCTAAATGCTGGACTGTATATATATATATATATATATATATATATATATATATATATATATGCATAAGATCCTTTGTGTAAAGGTCTTTTAATTTTTGATGAGTAGACTGTAGCTTACGTTTTGAAATTAACTCACTGCAATTTTTTTCCAATATTTTTAAAGATGTTACAATATTATATAATAATGTTATTGTTGTTTTACTTCCTCCTCTAATCTAATTTTACAATTACATTCATTTTTCAATCCGGCCCTTTGCGCCACCTGGCGGTAGTCGCAAAAGATTTTAACATGCGGCTGACTTGCAGTTAACACCGCGACCCTGCGGCGATGGTACACGCGGCGGTAATACCCATTTTGGTTGTATACCTACTGTAGGCTCTCTCTTGCGCACTTAAAACACCAAATAGTTATGCTATGACAAGAACAGAGAGTCTCTCTCCACCCATCCATGATAATATCGTGTATCATCGATCTCACGGTCTGACGATATGATGATTTGAAAAATGACCATACCGCCCAACACTACATGGCACTGTTGCTCTTCTACAGGCTTGTGTTTCACAGCAGTTCACAATCAGTGACTAGAGCACATTTATTCCAGATGATTGCTTGTGATTGACAGCTGATGAATTATAACAGTCTGTACTTTAGGCTGTGGATATTGTTACATGTTAGATGGTTGTAAGATGCATATTTTATCTCAAGCGATAGAAAAGCAGACATTTTAAAATATAAGTTTACTGTATTTCTGTTTGTTTATAATTTAAAGTCTCACATCATGGATGAAGTTTTTTACTTTGTTTAAACACATTATTAGATATTTTCATGACATTTCTTACATTATTTATCACATTTTCATTGTGCTCCTGAAGTTTGGTAATGTAGGAACTCGTGTGCTTATGGTGTCGAGTGTCTGTGTGTATTGAGTGTGTTTCTGACTCCCATAAAGCAGTTCAATCATCACCACACGATTATCCTCACCTGGGGTCAGAGGTCACTGCTTCATCACTGAGGGCAGGAGGAGGACCCATGGATCTATCACTCTTCAGAGACACACAGCTGTGATCGGGAGATGAAGATCTCTGACTGCAGATCCTGAGAAAACACACAGAAATATCACACTCTTTTGCTGTAAACAGTGATGATGACAGAAAGTGAGAATCTGCAGCATCAGTCAGATGTGACGCCAAAACACATTTACATCATGATCATCTGATCCGGACTCCTTCTCCACATGTGTGAATGGTTTGCCAACAGTAGACAGTTTGTCTTCCACTAATAAACAAACTATTAGCAATGCTGTGAGGTTTTCTGACCCACACACTCAGTCATACAGGGGTCAAGCATCCAAACAAAGGGTTCAAATTACATGTATCTTGAGGGAAAACCCAGTGTCTATACGAGAAACAGCTCTACAAGACTATTATAAAGCAGCCAAACAACTATATACTGATTCTGAGCTGCATTTCTTTAAGTGATGATTTGGTTCACATTTAACAAAACCCCACCAAATCACAATCTCGACGAATCAAAATGTGAGGACATGCCAATCAGCTAATCAACTCAAAACACCTGCAAAGTTATCCTGAGCCTTCAAAATGGTCTCTGACAATCATTGACATGCTTCACAAAAATTCATTGCCAATAAGCTGGCTGTTCACAGAGTGCTGTATCCAAGCATGTTAACAGAGAGTTTGGTGGAACGAAAAAGTTTGGAAGAAAAATATGCACAACCAACCAAGAGAACCGCAGACTTAAAATGATTGTAAAGCAAAATACATTCAAGAATTTTAGAGAACTTCACAAGGAATTAACTGAAAATGGGGACAAGACATCAAGAGCCACCACACACAGACGTGTCAAGGAATTTGGCTACAGTTGTTGTATTCCTCTTGTTAAGCCACTCCTGTACCACAGACAACGTCAGATGCATCTTACCTGGGCTAAGGAGAAGAAGAAATGGACTGTTGCCTAGTGGCCCAAAGTCCTTTTTTCAGATGAGAGCAAGTTTTATATTTCATTTACGAACCAAGGTCCTAGAGTCTGGAGGAAGGGTGGAGAAGCTCATAGCCCAGTTTCTTGAAGTCCAGTGTTAAGTTTACAGAGTCTGTGATGATTTGGTGTGCAATGTCATCTGCTGGTGTTGGTCCATTTTGTTTTTAGAAAACTTGCACCAGTCACTGCACCAGTTAACCAAGAAATCTTGGAGCACTTCATGCTTCCTTCTGCTGACCAGCTTTTGAAGATGCTGATTTTATTTTCCAGCAGGATTTGGCACCTGCCCACCCTGCCAAAAGCACCAAAAGTTGGTTAAAAGACCATGGTGTTGGTGCGCTTGACTGGCCAGCAACCTCACCAGACCTGAACCCCAGAGAGAATCTATGGGCTATTGTCAAGAAGATGAGAAACAAGAGACCAAACAATGCAGATGAGCTGAAGGCCACTGTCAAAGAAACCTGGGCTTCCAGGCCACTTCAGCAGAGCCACAAACTGATCACCTCGATGTCACACTGAACTTAGGCAGTAATTAAAGCAAAAGGAGCCCCTACCAAGTATTGAGGACGTTTACCGTACATGAACATACTTTCCAGAAGGCGAACAATTCACTAAATGTTAAATATGAGCCAAAATCATCACAATTAAAAGAACCAAAGACTTAAACTACTTGAGTCTGTGTGCATTGAATTTATTTAATAATTGAGTTTCACAATTTGAGTTGAATTACTGAAATTAACTTTTCCTTGACATCCTGTAAATCTGAGCGCTGCACATTCGGAGAAAAAAATGTGGCACTAGGGTTGTGCCGACAGTCGGTGAAAAAGTTGTAACGCTTTGACTCGGATAACTCGTTAAATCCATGAAATGAAAGATATTGGAAAAAGAGGAGTTTGTGTCCTACATATTTAATGGCTGCAGTACACGGCAACGCGCTCTTCTCATGCATGAGAGATTAACTCTTTCTTGGCATTACAAATAAAGTAAAGACAAAATAATAACAAGGCAGCAGAGCAAACTTATCCATAGTGGTTCTCACGTAGTCCTTCTCTTAAAGACTGATCAATATAACGCACACTATGTAGTGAAGACGTAGAAGGACTATACGTGAGAACCTGTATTGGATAATAAGTTAGCTCTGCTGCGTTGTTATTATTTTCATGCACACCACACTATAATGTGATGCATGCAAAATATGTAATTTTGGCCGTTACAAAGTCTCCATCCACAAACAAACATTCATATTCTGCAAATATAAGGTATTTCATTGCACTTTAACAAGTAATCTGAATGGCGTATATGTGTGCAATATTTTAAACAAGCCCTCTCTGACTGAGTTTAATGTCACAGTTATGTAAGAATGCATCTCATTCTTGTTTTGGTGGCAGTGTGTCGGTCTCGTCATGAGGCGCGCGGTCCGGAGCGCTGTATGACCGATGCATCAGTTCAATTCAACTTACCTGTTTTGAATACTTTATATTTAACGTGTTTATTTATGCCCAATATAAGTGTTAAAATTTTGGAATTAAAATAAATTCACTATTGATTTTCACCGTTGACTAATTTTGCAGAACATTTAGACTGATAACCTCCATGTGCAGATGCGGCAGATTTGTCACAGGACGCGCGATATGACAGTTATATGACTATATATGAACTAGCTGTTTTAAATACAGTATTTTTATATTTAACGTTAGTTTATCAGTATGTTTGAAAGTATATATTTGTATTATTATTGGTGATTATGTAGGCTCTTCTCTCACCCACCTGCACTCAAAATATGAGTCTGCTTTATTTCTGTTTGTTTATAATTTAAAGTCTCAAATCAAGGATAAAGTTTTTTACTTTGTTTAGACACATTATTAGCTATTTTCATGACATTTCATACATATTTATCACATTTTCATTTTGCTCCTGAAGTTTGGTAATGTAGGAGCTCGTGTGCTTATTGTGTCGAGTGTCTGTGTGTATTGAGTGTGTTTCTGACTCCCATAAAGCAGTTCAATCATCACCACACGATTATTCTCACCTGGGGTCAGAGGTCACTGCTTCATCACTGAGGGCAGGAGGAGGACCCATGGATCTATCACTCTTCAGAGACACACAGCTGTGATCAGGAGATGAAGATCTCTGACTGCAGATCCTGAGAAAACACACAGAAATATCACACTCTTTTGCTGTAAACAGTGATGATGACAGAAAGTGAGAATCTGCAGCATCAGTCAGATGTGACGCCAAAACACATTTACATCATGATCATCTGATCCGGACGCCTTCTCCACATGTGTGAATGGTTTCCAGCAGAAGACAGTTTGTCTTCCACTAATAAACAAACTCTTAGCAATGCTGTGAGGTTTTCTGACCCACACTCTCAGTCATACAGGGGTCAAGCATCCAAACAAATAGTTCAAACTACATTTATCTTGAGGAAAAACCCAGTGTCTATACGAAAGAAAAGCTCAAGGCTTTCAGATCTCTACATAGGCATATAACATAGTATTTCACAGTCACTTCCAGCACACTGAATACTGATATTTGTCCAATGATATTTGTCTATTACAAACTGAAGTACTGTCTAGTGACAAGAACACTAACCGCAGCTCTACAAGACTATTATAAAGCAGCCAAACAAATAGTTCAAACTACATTTATCTTGAGGAAAAACCCAGTGTCTATACGAAAGAAAAGCTCAAGGCTTTCAGATCTCTACATAGGCATATAACATAGTATTTCACAGTCACTTCCAGCACACTGAATACTGATATTTGTCCAATGATATTTGTCTATTACAAACTGAAGTACTGTCTAGTGACAAGAACACTAACCACAGCTCTACAAGACTATTATAAAGCAGCCAAACAACTATATACTGATTCTGAGCTGCACTTCTGGGTAAGTGTGTTATTAACTGTTCTTCATGATAAAACACTAGAACTACTGCTACTACTGTCTAGTCTATGTACATGTTTCAGGTTTAAATATCACTATATGCCATAGCTGTAGGTCTAATACACTATTTCCTCTGTGAACTTCATATCGTAACGTCTGCTTACAGTCTCTTGTTCAGTCTGTCGACTCTAATACTGGATTATATCTCACCAGGGGTCAGAGGTCACTGGATCATCTCTCACCTGAGGTCAGAGGTCACTGGACATATCTCACCTGAGGTCAGAGGTCACTGGATCATATCTCACCGGGGGTCAGAGGTCACTTGATCATATCTCACCTGGGGTCAGAGGTCACTGGATCATCACTGGATTCAGGAGGATTCATGGATCTGTGGCTCTTCAGAGACTCTCTGGTGTGATCTGGAGATGAAGATCTCTCTCTGATCTCCATAATGACAGACTGACACGAGGCCTGTATATCAAACACTTGACTAATCACACATGACTATATATCCATTCATTCTTCAATTATTATTATATAACAAAATATCCATTACACTTTAAATAATTCAGAGAATTGTGAAGAGGAAGATGATAAAATCATCAGCTCTACACTTCAGTCACAGTCTGAATATTTCAGGAGATCAGTGTGTGATCATGTGTCAGCAAACATGCGTCTGTTCCTTCCAGAGAAAGGAGAAAGCTTAAAGAGGTCATCAGATGCGCATTTCACACAAGTTTATATGATTCTTTAGGCTCTTAGTGAAAAGTCTGTAACACATAGTTTGGTTAAAATAATCAAAAACAATAATCTGTAGAGATCAGAAATATCAAATATATTCCATCTGTCGCTCAAACAGGCCCCATATTTGAGTTTTTCTTTCCTTTTAAAATTAGTTCGTTCTATAATCTGATGTCAGGTTCATGTCTGCTTATTTTCAGATGAAATTCAGCAGCAGGTCAGTAATTAAGAATTGATCAGCTAACACTGTTTTTCCTCACTGGGTTGTTGTTTTTGGGGAAATAAAAATAAGACAAATAACGCGGAACTGAGGAACTGTGTTCTTTTGTTCTTGGAGAGGCTGAAACACAAACTTCAATTTAACGTGATGATATCAGAATAAACGACGACGACGACGAAGAAGACACAACTTAACACTGACACCAGTTAAACTGTAACACCTGCCAAAAGTAAAATCCTGCTAATCATTCAACTTGAAACACCCACCTTTGCATATTCCATTTGTAAAAAATCTTTAAATGAATCTCAACTAAAAGAATAAAAGAGCTTGATTATTATAATCCTGAAGATGAACTTCCTATCATCTGATTTTACATGCGTCACTCACAACGGTTTACAGATCGAGTTTAGTATGAAAACAACGTGAAAAACGAAAACATTGTACAATAATATGACATGAAATAAAAAGTTAATAATTGAACTTACTGTAATGAGATTTTTATGCCAGTTTTTAAGTCTTCGAAATGGGAAGTTACATTCGGTAAATATTGAGACTTTACTTTCGATTTCAACACAAAGGCGTATCCTCGTGATGCAGACCGCGCATGCGCAAGAGACCTCAGGCGTCAAAAACATACAAACCCCGCCCATTCATTCATCTGCTTTCATTTATATATATATTATTATTATTTTTTTTTTTTTTTTTTTGATTGATTTGAATATTGTAATATTTTCTACCCTGTTTGTCTGTATCTCATCATCTCTCTTCTGCCACTATTGCATTTAAATGGACAATTTGCTTTAGTTTTTTTCCAAGCTGGATCTCTGTGTTTTCATTCCTTGTATATGGTCTTTGGTATTATAACATTAATAATAACATTAACACAACACCAAACTAACACTTTTGGACTTCCTCAGTTTGTGTAAACCGAAATGCGGTTCAGAGTGTCATTTTATTTATTTATTTACATAACTTTTTACACATATAGTACAAACACATGGTTTTGATTCAGAATTACAGTTTATACTCTTTTCTTTATTTACCCTAAATAATGGAAGTGAAATGTGACAACATGTCCCATAGGTGTTACACACTGTAACATCTGAGGGGCACGAAATGAGAACATTTTGGAGTTTGAAGCAGACTGCAGCCATGTTTGGGCCGGATCTGATCAACACACAGTAGAGTTCAAAACACTGAGAGCAAACAGATGAAGAAACACATTCGAAAACACACAGAGATGAACACAGAACACTGGACAAATAGACGAGACATTTCTGAACACTGACTCTCAGTCTTTATCCATTTGTGTCCTGTGGTTTCTCATTAAACTTCATGAAAGTAAATAGAGTAAATTACTTCACTAATGTCACAGAAAAGCAGTGTGACAGCATTCCCATCTGCGCAGCTGGAATTTAAAGCTGGTTAGTGTCTGATATGCTTTTAACTGATCTGGGGTCAGTTTTGTAGGTTCACTTTTAATAAATTTAATACGTGAATACTAAAAAAGTAAAAGTTTGTTGTGTTCAATTGGACTATCTCTGCATAAAAACACAAGCAAAAAGCACTACAAATTAATAAAAGAATACAAATTATACAATTATATTTAATGTTGTTTCATTATTTGTAGATTACAGTTCATAAATGACACATTCATGAAAACAGCTGTAATTGTTTTCTAAAAAGATGTCATTATTCATGTTTGGACTGAGTTCTCATTGCATTTACACAGTTTCGATGAGCAGCTGTCTCCAGTGTCTCATGTTTCCAGCAGAACTCACTATATCACATTTGGGACAAATCTGGAGCGACCGTGAAGTGAAAACAGATTACAGTTCGGAAAACATTATAACGAGTCAGAAAACACAACCATAGATAAAAATAATAAAGGCTAGATGTCTCGTCTGCATCTTGTGACAGTCAGCTCGCTCACTCGTAACATTGTGTTTTAATGGTGCATGTACTTTTTAAATAACCATAACTTGCTCAATTTTCTACCGATTTTCAAACTGTTTGGTTTGTTATAAACGTCAGACACTGCATACTGTGACATGCGTCCCGAGCGCTCGTCAGCGTCGCCCTGGCAACACACTGGAATCACCGGCACTAGCTCATCACGGGCTGAGCAGCCGCACCTGCAGCTCGTCAAGCGGCGCCTACTTAGGCAGAGGAGGAAAGCAGAGTGGTGAGGAATGTCTCCCGACGAAGACACTAACCCTTACCTCCTCTGTTTCAGAGAGCAGCGTGTGACCGTCAGCCCCAAGCAGGAGAGCACAGCACGGGATCCACCACGCCAGACACAGAGAGCACGAGGGACTTGGAGAACCACGGAGAGCACCGCCTTCACTCAGAGCACCACTTATTGAATAAATCCACCCTTCGGGGACTTTCTCTGTCCATCGGTTGTCGTGTAGTTCCTCACCCCGCCACACTGGTGGAGAATGCGGGAAATAGTGTGAGGTGGACACCGACAACCGACCCCCGAGGAGACCGTTAAAGCCCCCCCGTTTGTTTTTTTTCTCTTGTTTTTTTTCTTTTTCCCTTCCCCCCTTTCATTTGTATCTGCTCTGTCCCTACAGGCGGCCGCTCCTCCCCCGGCATGGATGAGCTGCTCAAACACCTCACCGAGGTGAGCATCCGCCAGCAGCAGATAATGGAGCACATGGCCTCGCGTCAAGGAGACGCCGAACGTGAGCTCGCCGCCCTCCGCGCCGCCGCCCACCGCACGCCGCTGCCTGACCCCCGTGTCCAAGCCGTCCAGCTGATGCCACGAATGACGGTGCATGACGACGTGGAGATGTACATCCAAATGTTTGAGGCCACCGCGGTCCGAGAGGCGTGGCCGGAGGAGGAGTGGGCCCGACTCCTCGCGCCGCTGCTGACCGGGGAAGCGCAGCGGGCGTATTTCACCATGACGGCCGAGAGGAGCCGGAATTATGGAGAGGTGAAAAAGGAGATCCTGAGCCGTGTAGGCCTTTCCCCAATCTGTGCGGCGCAGCAGTTCCATGACTGGGAATATCGAGCGCGACAGCCCGCTCGCGTCCAGGCGGCCGAACTAACCCGGTTGGCCCAACATTGGCTGTTGACAGGGGGTCCCTCCGCACACAAGGTAGCTGAGCGTGTGGTGATCGACCGACTCCTCTGCGCCCTCCCCCGCGCACTGCGGCAGGCGGCGGGCATGAGGAATCCCACCGACCTCGACGAGCTCGTGGAGGCCATTGAGCTGGCGGAGGCCGCCCAACACCGGGAGATGGGGGAGCGAGCGCCGCCTTTTCCCCGAAGGGTGGTCCAGGAGCGACGCTCGCTGGAGGGCACCCAGCGACCCGTGAGCAGGCCTGCGGTTCCCGGCCCCCAGGACGAACCGATGCCCACCGAGCCGCCGCGTTCCCCAGGACGGACGTGGCTAGCAGGCTGTTCAGTTCACGGTCCACCGCCGAAGGCACCGCGAGCCAAGGTGCGCATCAATGGGCGGCCATTCATCGCCCTCCTCGACTCGGGCAGCGGGGTAGGCCTGATACAACCGACGGTCCTTCCGCCCCGAACAGGCTCCAGAGCCCGGCTGGCGATAACCTGCGTGCACGGGGATACCAGGCATGTGCCGGCTCGGCGAGTAACCATCACCGCGACACCTGGTTCCTGGCCCGTCGAAGTGGGAATCCGGGGTTCAAACAGCTCCTCACCTCCAGCTCACAGCCTGCTAGCCCGGCCGGGAACCGCCGACGTCGGAGTCCAGCAAGGCGCCCTCGACGAGGCCCCACGCTGCTGACGTCGGACAGCCCTCGAGGAGGTGAGTCCCCCTCCCAAAACTCTAACCTGTTCTTCGATGTCTTCCAGCAGATAGCGGGGGGGGGGGGGGGGGGGCTCGCCAAAGAGCAGAGTGGGGACGAACGCCTCAAGCATTGCTGGTCTCAAGTGCGGGTGGCGGAAGGAGAGGATCTACAACCGGCTCCCCACCCCACGCCCCACTTCATCATCCAAAACGGCCTGCTTTACTGTGTCGGCCAGCGGAGGGGGGAGGAAAAGACGTTGCTGGTGGTACCGCGAAGCAAAGTCCAGGCGATCTTGGAACTCGCCCATGCCCACCCGATGGCTGGCCACCTCGGTGCTCAAAACACTGTGCAACGGATCCGGGATCGTTTCCACTGGCCAGGACTGGAGGCGGATGTCAAGCGGTACTGCCAAGCGTGCCCGACGTGTCAACGGACCTCGCCACATACTCCTCCCCCTAGCCCGCTGATCCCGCTGCCGATCATTGAGGTGCCCTTCGAGGGCATCGGGATGGACCTGGTGGGGCCGCTGCCGAAGTCCGCCCGGGGGCATGAACATATCCTAGTTATCGTGGATTATGCCACCCGCTACCCAGAGGCCATTCCCCTCCGCAAGGCCACCGCCAAGAACATTGCACAGGAGCTCTTCCTACTGAGTAGTCGGGTTGGCCTACCAACGGAGATCCTGACCGACCAGGGCACCCCTTTCATGTCCCGGATCATGGCTGACCTCTGCAAACTCCTCAAAGTGCGACAGATCCGGACCAGTGTGTACCATCCGCAAACCGATGGGCTCGTGGAGCGCTTTAACAAGACCCTTAAGCAGATGCTGCGGCGTGTCGTGGCCGAGGACCACCGCGACTGGGACCAGATGATCCCGTATGTGCTGTTCGGGGTCCGGGAGGTGCCCCAGGCGTCCACCGGCTTCACGCCCTTCGAGCTCCTCTTCGGCCGCCAACCCCGAGGGCTTCTGGATGTCGCCCGGGAAGCCTGGGAGCAACAACCTGCGGTATGTCGGACCACCCTCGAGCACATCAGGGCCATGAGAGAGCGGATCGACAGGGTCATGCCATTGGTCCGGGAACATCTGTCTAAGGCCCAGCAAGACCAGCAGCGCCTCTTCAATCGGGCCGCCCAACCCCGGGAGTTCCAGCCGGAAGACCACGTCATGTTACTGGTCCCCACCTCCGCCTGTAAGTTCCTGGCACGCTGGCAGGGCCCATATACGGTCACCGAACGGGTGGGACCAGTCACCTACAAAGTGCGCCAACCCGGTCGCCGAAGAGAGGAGCAGCTCTATCATATAAATCTGTTGAAGCGTTGGGTGGGGACCGGGCCCCAGCTCTCGGCCCTCGCCACCACCTCTCCCGTGGTTGTGGACATGGACCCCAATCTCTCCGTGGCCCAGAAGACGGAATTGCAGCACCTGGTCGGTCAGTTCTTGGATGTGTTCTCCCCTCTGCCAGGGCGGACGACCGTCATCCAGCACGAGGTCCGAACACCACCAGGAGTTATCGTCCGGCAGCGGCCCTATCGTGTCCCGGAGGCTCGGCGACACGCAATCGAGACAGAGGTACAGGAGATGTTGAAGTTGGGGGTAATTGAGCCCTCGCGGAGTCCCTGGTCCAGCCCCATCGTAATGGTCCCGAAGCCAGACGGCACCCTAAGGTTCTGCAACGACTTCCGCCGCCTAAATGAGGTCTCCGAATTCGAAGGCTACCCCATGCCCCGGGTCGATGAGCTCCTGGATCGACTGGGAAGGGCCCGGTTTATATCGACTCTCGACCTCACCAAAGGTTATTGGCAAGTCCCCCTGTCTAAGGATGCCAAGCCCAAGACAGCCTTGTCAACCCCCAGTGAACACTGGCAGTACCGGGTCCTTCCCTTCGGCCTGCACGGGGCCCCCGCCACCTTCCAGAGGCTCATGGATGTCCTGCTGAGGCCCCATATGGCCTACGCCACGGCCTACCTCGACGATGTGGTCATCCATTCAGAGACCTGGGGGGAGCATTTGGAGTGGCTCCGGAGGGTGATGTGGGACCTCCGCCGGGCGGGGCTCACCGCCAACCCCCGGAAATGTCACCTGGCTCTCTCCGAAGCCAAGTACCTGGGCTTCTGCGTGGGACGCGGCCTCATCCGCCCCCAGGAAAAGAAGGTGACAGCTATCCTCTCGGCACCACGGCCCACTACCAAGACCCAGGTACGAGCCTTTTTGGGGTTGGCGGGATACTACCGCTGTTTTATCCCTAACTTCTCATCCTTAGCCTCTTCCCTGACAGATCTGACCAGGAAGGGGCAACCTGAGAAGGTAGCCTGGAGTCCAGAAGCGGAAGAGGCGTTCCAGCAGGTGAAGTCAGCCCTCACCACGGAGCCAGTCTTGCGAGCCCCCGATTTCAACTGCCCCTTCCTGGTGCAAACCGACGCCTCGGACACCGGGTTGGGAGCCGTTCTCTCCCAGGTCCAGGACGGCGAGGAACACCCGGTGATCTTTATTAGCCGGAAGCTGACCTCAACCGAACAACGGTATGCCGCCGTGGAGAAGGAAGCATTGGCCGTCAAGTGGGCAGTCCTGGAGCTTCGCTATTACCTCCTCGGACGCCGGTTCACCCTGCTGACAGACCATGCGCCACTGCAGTGGATGGCCCGCGCAAAGGACACCAACCCCAGGGTAACCCGCTGGTTCCTTGCGCTCCAGGACTTCCACTTCACCATACAACATCGGGCGGGGACCGCCAACGCCAACACGGACGGCCTCTCCAGGATAGGGGCAGCTTTCGCAGGTCTGTCAGGCCCCACTCCCCACCCTCCCCATATCTCCCCATTGTCCCGCAGGCACAGGTCGACGCTTGGGGGGGGGAGTGTGACATGCGTCCCGAGCGCTCGTCAGCGTCGCCCTGGCAACACACTGGAATCACCGGCACTAGCTCATCACGGGCTGAGCGGCCGCACCTGCAGCTCGTCAAGCGGCGCCTACTTAGGCAGAGGAGGAAAGCAGAGTGGTGAGGAATGTCTCCCTCCTCTGTTTCAGAGAGCAGCGTGTGACCGTCAGCCCCAAGCAGGAGAGCACAGGACGGGATCCACCACGCCAGACACAGAGAGCACGAGGGACTTGGAGAACCACGGAGAGCACCGCCTTCACTCAGAGCACCACTTATTGAATAAATCCACCCTTCGGGGACTTTCTCTGTCCATCGGTTGTCGTGTAGTTCCTCACCCCGCCACAATACTTATGATAATAACCATGGACTTCCATATGAAAATAACATTGAACAGAACAGATAGGTGCAATGAATACACACACGCACAAGGTATTTATGTTAAATTAATATAAAGGCGACTAAACCTCAGTGTGCAGAATGGCAACATGAGATATATCCTCTACATTGCACTTTGTCTACTTCAGAGATCACTGTTCACAGATATTTTTGTCTACCATCACATGCCTGAGCTCTTTAGAAAGCTGAAACCCTGTAGCTTCTTAGGAAATAATCAGAATAATTGTGTGAAGTACTGACACAGAGTTATAGAGGCTAGAATATTGTTTTTTCTCTCTGCTGGATAACAAGCATCTCAACTGAACACATTTCAGCCTCTAGGTCACTTGATATGACTTAAGAAACACAACTGAGCCCAAGCACCAGGTCGTGTGAAGCTGTCTGCAAAAGAAGATCAATAGAGAATTAAATAGAAGTGCTTTAGACCATTAATTTGCCAAGGTATGCTCATGTGTTTTGTAAAATGCCCTATGGAAATTCCCCATAGGACTTTTGGTTACCCAAAATGCACACTGTATTGTCAGTGTCGTTTTGGGTAACCAAAAGTTACCTTGGCAAAGACTTATTGTGTGGCAACCTCTTGGTGTAGAAACAGAATCCTGGTCTCCAATGAAAGGTAACACTCTGAAGTTTCTTGTAGACTATTAGGAATGTATGCAGGGGCGTTGGACTGGGGGTAAAACCAGTACTGATTACCAGAGCCCCAAAGGAAGAGAGGGCCCTTGAAAAGTCTGGAATATATTTTATTTTTTATTTGGGGGCCCATCAGGACTGCCTATTGTTAATGGAGATGATGATTTTGCAATTGTATTGTCTTGATGAATGCTTAATTTGCTATAAACAGAGGTACTATAACCTAAGTAGTAATAATGCTTTTGCTTAAGTACAAATATGTAACCCTGTGATTAATGCTATATGGAAAATGCATTGTGTAACTTCACTAACATTAAGAAAACTGCTTACTTTTTCTGAAATGTATGCAAAATGTGGACAGAAAGGCCAACAGCCCCCTTGCACTGCTTCAGCAGGTGAGACAAGAAGGACCAAAAGCCAGGGAAAAAAACACAGAGCCGAAGGACCTAACGCTGCTGAAGGCACGAAAGTCACAGAGGAAGGTCCCTTGGTGGAGGCTGTGTTTCTCCCTCCAGGACTTCACCACAACACAAATGTTAAGGTCCCTACCGGCCGCAAGTGGAATGCCCAAACCGAGGTTGATCAAGCTGTTGGCCGGCTACAACACTGGGAGATCATGGGCAGAGTTCAGGCAGGAAGAGCAGGGCTAGGATGGGGAGAGACACCATGCTTTTGGTCCAATGCCAATCGCAAGCAAAGGAAGGAGATGGTGGTAGCAGAGGTGAGGAGGATGGAGGAAGATCGCTACAAAATCAAGGAAGCTGGACAACCTGGGAGGGAATCATGAACCGGAACATCAGTTGGTCAGAAGTGTGGAAGATCCCACAGGCAAGACTTAGCTTCCTCATTCATTCAACCTACGACGCGCTTCCCTGCCCTTTGGAACCTCCACCAGTGGTTTGGGAATGAAGAGTCCTGTGTACTCTGCAATGCCCCCAGCGCAAGTCTCCAGCACATCTTGTCAGGCTGTAAGATTGCTCTCTCACAGGGACGCTACAGATGGCGCCACGATCAGGTCCCGAGAAAGCTAGCCGAAGCACCAGATTAAGAGAAACAGTAAGGCCCTTCACCCCCAACCAGGAGTGGAACATGAGGGTTGACCTGGACAGGCAGCTCCGGTTCCCCATGGAGATAACCACCACATCTCTCCGGCCAGACATAGTGGTGTGGTCAACCAACGCAAGATCGATACACCTCATTGAGCTTACTGTACCACTGGAGGAGGGAATCGAGGCCGCCTTCGAATGGAAGATGACCATCTACTCAGTGGAGGTCGGATGCCGAGGTTTCCTTGGGTTGTCAACCCTATGCCTCTTGAGGGAAGCACGAGTGACTGGAGGGAGGCTAAGGAGGGCAACAAAGGATCTGGCAGAGGAAGCAGGGAAAGGTAGCTTTTGGCTCTGGCTGAGGAGGAAAGATAGGTGTTGGGGGAAGAACACCTAACCCCAGACGACAGCTGCAGGGAGTACATCGATCAGCTGCAGGGGGTGACAGGGAGACGTCCCTGTCACTGCTCCGCCACCAGGAGACATTCCAGAATTAAAGGAGCGAAACGTTGGTAAATGGTGGAGTAGAAACACTTATGATTTAGAAATAGTTTTTATGATAAATGGACAATATAGTAGTTAAGGTGTATTTCACAGACGGTTAAGAGGAAAAAGAAGAGGAAAAGGGCTAAAGCAATGCAACGTAAACAACTAAAGCCTCGGCAGAGGAGTTGGCAGCATTCCAGGTGATGACATCAGAAGAACCAGCGTTCGATGTCTGTGTATAAAAGACTGAGAGAGAGACTCGACAGACGGATACTGAACAAGCACAGTATCCCTCGACGCCTGATACTAGCTGATTATACCTTGATTTTGTAACTTTACTATTGTACTTTGATATAACTTTTGTTAACTTTAATAAAACTTGTATTTTATTATTGACAAGTTATGGTCTACAAGAGTAGTAATTTAAGAGCCGTAAGCAAGAACTGACCACAGGGAGGTCTACTGAGCAAGTTGTAAGTATTTTTGAAATGCTTATAGTTTTGTCCAGGGTCGACTTTCCTTACCTACCTGAGAATAATACATAAACAGGTAAAAGGTGTACAGATAAAGGAGACACCATGAAACACTATGCATAGGGCCCGGGATCTTGTGCAATGCCCCTGAATGTATGTCAGGGGTTCTGATAAAGAATGACTACACAAAATATGGAATAATTACACAAAAGTCTCTATTTTTAAACTATTATAAAAGTGACATTTATTTTCAATAAAAATAGGTACAAGACTCCCCTTTACAAATATACATAAAGAAATGCTGAATGTTGAAATCCCCTCCCTGTAGAGAGAACTACACTACTGTGGAGGACAGAGATAAAAAGGGCTAATGCTCTTTGAAAAGGATGGATTTATTGAGCTTCTGTCGCATGTTGTTGCTCTGTAAGGTAAAGTTAGTCATTTTAGCGATGTGGAGCCTTAACTTAAAAACCAGGCACACAACTGATGTTAACAGCATGCGGTGGTGGCTGTCTATGCAATACTGCGTTCAAGCCAACCTAACTAGCCACACCTGACTGATCTTTCCACATATATTAAGTTGAATGACATTAACCTGTAGGTCAGGACATATCGCTGTCCTTCAAGCAGCACAGGAACCATCCAAATCAACGTGTCAGTGTTTATGATGAAGCCGAGGACAGAGAGGAACCATCAAAAGCAAATACTGTATTTCAATGATGATCCTGCCAAAACAGCACACAAGAAAGCAGGGATGCAAGTCCATTGGCAGGTTGTCTTCTCCTCTTCTAGAGGTGCTTGTGCTTCTTGTTGCTACCAGCTAAAATAAAGTCAAGAAGTTTTGAGTGTCTTAAATGTACTGTTATAAACAACATATTATGTCATAGCCCCGTTGTTCCTGTGTAACAGGTCCTGTATTGTACATACACCCACTAAGTAACTAATGATTATCCCAAATATAATATGGTGGCATTTTAATGCCATTAATGATATTTTATTGTATCTGTTCATGTGACAACACTGAAGAAATTACACTTTGCTACAATGTAAAGTAGTGAGTGTACAGCTTGTATAACAGTGTGTCACGCTGTCAGTCTCTGTTTTCCTGGGTGTTCCCTAGTGAGCTCACTTCTCCTTAGGCACTTCACCATAGGCACTTTAATTCCTCTAGTCTGGTCCTGTCTTCACAGTTATTGCACTCCAATTAAATTGCACAGGTGCTGCCAATCCTTTGTCATTAGTCTCCTTATATATAGCTGTCCTTCTCTGTTGTTTGGATGGAGTCCTTACCCTATGTGTCATATGTTCTCGTCTCCTGAGACTGACCCTAACCTTCTCGTTCCTCCGAGTTCCATTCCGTTTCATCCGGTTCCCTTCTTTTGTTTTGTTTCATTTGTCTTCCTGGACTGTTTATTTTGTATTTACCCTTTTCGTTATTAAACATACCTTGCAATTGGATCCTACCCTCTCCTTGTGTTTTTCCTAAAACCCAACCGTCACAGAAGGACTCCATCCACAAGGATCCAGCGGTATGTCTGCTGCCATTTCCTCCCCAGCCAGCAAGTGGGAGAAAGGTAGCTTTGAGGGCTCTTGCCTAGTGGTGTTCCGGGGGACCAGGGGAGGTCGCTCCGGAGCAAACAGTCAGGAGGAGGTCCGGCAGCGATCTCCACTGTGGGCTCACGTTAACCCGGGGTTCGGTTGGGGGCCGCCATTTCCCCAGTATGTCCCGAGAGGAGAAGGGAGACACAAATCGGCCGAGCCAGCGCCGTGGTACCAGATGGCCGCCAGTCCTGTGCTGCTGCATAAGATGGCCGCCAACCCAGCGCCACTGCGCAACATGGCCGCCAACCCAGCACCACGAGGCAAGATGCCGTTCCAGATGCCGAGGCGGTGCCCGAGGCCATTCCCGATGCGGTGCCCGATGCTGTTCCAGAGGCCGAGGCGGTGACTGATGCCCACAGAGTCAGGGTTAGTCACCGTCGACCTTCCAGAGTCAGGGTTAGTTACCGTTGACCCTCCAGAGTCAGGGCTAGTTCCTGTTGACCTTCCAGAGTCGAGTCAGGTGTCGGTGAACTCTCCAGAGTTGAGTCAGTTGCCAGTGAACTCTCCAGAGTCGAGTCAGGTGCCGGTGAACTCTCCAGAGTCGAGTCAGGTTCCGATGAACTCTCCAGAGTCGAGTCAGGTTCCGGTGAACCCTCCAGAGTCAGGGCTAGTCACCGGTGGTCTTCAAGGACAGAGTCAAGTCCTCGGTGGTCTTCGGGAGCGGTGTCGGGTCGGCACCGGTCTTCTGGAGTCCGGTGGAGGCACCATGGGATTGCCAGAGGTTCGTTCTCCCGTTGGTCGGATCACACGGATGTGGTGGTCTTCCGCTCCGCCCTGGGGGACTCTGGCATTGACCAGAAGGATGTGGTGCTCTTCCACTCCTCCCTGGGGGACTCCGGCCTCGACCACGTGGAGCTGGTGGTCTTCCGCTCCGCCCTGGGGGGGCTTCTGCCGTGACCACATGGTGGTGATGGCCCTCTGCTCCACACGGGAGGGCATCACGTGATGTCCTCCATGGACCCATGTTTTGTTTTCTTTTGTTCTTCTGTTTATCTCCTTCTTTGGACCTGGCCCTCCGTCCCTCCCCTTTATCCTCCGCCAGTCCACCACCCTCCTGGACTCCTTGTTTTGTGTTACACCTCTCCTGCCTCTGCCTCTCCATTCAACCTGGTTGTTCCGTCTCTGTTTTTCCATTTTACCTGGTTGTCCTGTCTTTGTCTCTCCATTCCACCTGGTTGTTTGTCTCGGTCTATCCATTCTATCTGGTTCTCCTGTCTCTGTTTTCTGACCCTCCGTCCCTCCCCCTAGTCCGCCGCCGCTCCACCTCCCTCCTACCTCCTTTTCTGTTGGGTTTTCCTGGGTTTCAGGTGGAGCATCTGGCAGCTGCTCCGTAGGGGAGGGGGTAATGTCACGCTGTCAGTCTCTGTTTTCCTGGGTGTTCCCTAGTGAGCTCACTTCTCCTTAGGCACTTTAATTACTCTAGTCTGGTCCTGTCTTCACAGTAATTGCACTCCAATTAAATCGCACAGGTGCTGTTATCCTTTGTCATTAGTCTCCTTATTTATTTACCATTCCTCTTGTCCACCGATGCTTCAAGAACCGGACAACATGTTATATAAAAATAATTCCTATTAGGACACGACTCATTCATGTAGCCAACGATATTCCAAATAATAATAATAATAATAATAATAATAATAATAAGTATATTTTTCCTTTTGGTTGTATTTTTTTATTTGATGTATTAGAAGAAAGTGTAATAAAATCAAAAATAAAATCCTGAATAAGACATGAAGTTATTTTTAAAACTAAAGGAATGCCTTGTTCATTTTTCCTTTAAATTATCCGAAGGATTTCGTGGCCAAAAAAAAGAAAGAAACAGCATCGATTTACAAAAATGAATCCAGCCATAATATAATTTTCAAGTTTCAACAACAAAACACATAAATAAGGGAGGAGCCGTTTCTGCATGTGGACGTTCTTCTGCCATCTTTGGCCAATACTGACGCTAGAACGAGGGGTGTCGGAAATCTCATTAATATTCATGATCTCCTTTATTTTTGATATCAGTAATCACGTGGTTACTAGTACAGACGTCGATTCTTGATATCAACAATTTAATTTGTGATATCAACAATTCAATTTCCACTAGTAACAATGTTAATTCTTGATATCAATAATTCAATTTCCACTAGTAACAATGTTAATTATTGATATCAGGAATTAGATTTCTACTAGTAAAAATTGCTATTTTTGATATCAACAATTCAATTTCCACTAGTAACAATGTTAATTCTTGATATCTGTAATTGTATTTTCACTAGTTAAATGTCACTATAGGCAGTGTTGGGCAGTAGCGTCACTACAAGCAGTGAAGCTACTAGTTTAACTACATTTCTCAGTAGCTTGGTCGTAGCTTCGCTACTTTGTGAAACAAATAGCTTTTCAGTAGTTCAGTAATTTTTTTTACCAAGTAGTGCGGTAGCTTCCACACAAGCTACATTTTCGCAAGCATTTCCGAAGCCCAAACTCAAATCGGGAAATACAACCGCTAAGATCACTGATCCTGGATCAGTAAGTGACGCGACAGCGCCACTTCATCTTGTTCGTATTTACAGTGGATAACAACCAACCAGCTTTATGATGCATTACCGCCACCTTCTACTCCGGACGGTACCACTCCTTGGCCATCACGCAAAAAAAATTACTTGATGAAATGATGGCAGAAGGTGAGGTCGGAGAACAGTTGATCCCGAGGAGTGAGTCGCCGTGGCTGTACCTCGACAAATACATGAAACTGACCAAGATAACGGAGAAAAAATATGTTTTCAGATGCTTACTGTGCAACCCCAGATTGAACCTGCTTTCAACTTCGAAGACATCAAACACAAATTTGAGGACACATATTCAGGTGATTCCCAAATGCACAACCATCAAAATTCAGTCTTCAAACACAGTCTTATGCACTTTCTAGTTATCTTTTTTCTATCTGTTGGTAGAAAAAAAAAAGCGTTTTCCCTTGTTAATAAAAAGAAAATCACATTTCGGATATATTGTAAATAAAGGGGAAAATAGCACATGCCCTTGTGCTAAATTAAGAATTTGTGAATTTAAAAACCCCATTAAAGTTTGATTTAAGTAATTGATATGATTATATTATTTAATTATAATTTATATTTTCACATAATGTTCTTTAGGATGATTTCATGTAGAAAACAGTAAATCAGAAAATAAATCAATTTAGCTGGGTTTCAAAAGACTGTAATCTGGGACAGGTTGTGCTGAAATCTGTGACATAATTTTTTGTCTTAGAAATAGTTTAATTATAGCAACTATTAATAGTTTTATAAGCAAACATATTTTTTTTCTGCATTAAAGGGGTTATGTGTAAATATATATGCAGATAGTTTTGCAACATATTATGTACAACTACATCTCAAACATAATTCAACTATTTTTAGCAATCATAAAATTTCATAAAATAACATAAAACCTAATGTGGCAAGGTTTAGCGGAGTCTAAAGTCGTAGTTGTAGTTTAGCGGAATCTGCAACGGGAGAGAGACGAGGGAGCAGAGCGAGGCGTAAGTAGGGCAAGTGCAAATAACGAACACGTGTGTTTGATTGCAGTAATTGGCATGGAGAGACTGGATATAAGCCGAGTCACCGCAGCAGGAATCCGCTCAGGTACCGCGCAGGTAGCCGCTCACCAACTGACAGTCCAAAACCTCCTGGTCTACCAGGACCTCAAGCGTGCCGTCCTCCAGCGGGTCGGTCGGACCCCAGAGCAACATCGCCAGAGGTTCAGGACTCTGACTCTGGAAAAGTCAGGCCGGCCCTTCGTGATGGCACAGCAGCTCCGGGACTCCTGCCCCAAGTGGTTGATGGCCGACAGTGGCGACGTCGAGGACGTGAATGATCGTGTGGTACTGGAGCAGTTCGTGGCCAAGCTGCCGAGGAAGACGGCGCAGTGGGTCCAGTGCCACCGCCCGACGTCGCTGAACCAGGCCATCCAGCTGGCGGAAGACCACATGGTGTCGTGTCCAGGGGCCGGCGACCCCTTACCATCTGCCTCTCTCTCTCCGTCTCTCTCCTCCCCTTCCCTCTCTCTCTCCAAATCTGTCCCTCTCCCTAGGTCCCGTGGAGGGCTTCCTCCGAAGCTAGCCCCGAGGTGGAGGATGGGTTATGGGGCCGAACCAGCAGCGGGGCCCAGGGCTCCTCCCAGGGGTGGGAGTTCACCCAAGGGATCCTTTCCCCAAGCCACGCCCTCTCCGCTCTCTCCTCACCAATCGCTTGACCCACTTCTTGCCGCCAGGGCGGCGGTAAAGTCTGGGCCGGCCTGTTGGCGCTGCGGGGATCCAGGGCATTTTATTGATAGGTGTCCGTTGATGGAAGTGGGGATGTTGATCCGGGTCCCCGACGCGCCAAAGGCTGCCCTCGATCAAGCTGGCTTATACCAAATACCAGTGAGTATCAAGGGGGGTACATATCAGGCTTTGGTGGATTCAGGATGTAACCACTCCATCCATCAAAGCCTGATTCATCCGAGGGCATTGGATAGTAGCCGCATGGTTAGTGTTCGGTGTGTACTTGGGGAAGTGGTGAATTATCCTATTTTGCCTGTGGATATTAAATTTAGGGGAGAAAAGCATAGAATTAGGTGGCAGTTAATCCGCACCTCCGGCATCCGATAATTCTGGGTACGAATTGGCCCATGTTTAATAAATTATTGGGGTATTTGTGTTCGGATGTCTCTTGGGTGAAACGAGAGAAGGCTAGAGTAGCGGTTGCGCAGGTGGGAGAGGCTAAACCGGAACCTCCGGAGCCTGTTGCAGGGGAACCGAGTGCTCTCGAGCGGAACATCCTCCCTGAGCGCGATGGTTTTCCCCTGTAACAGTCCCGCGATGAAACGCTGTAAAATACTTTTGACCAGGTTCGTTCGATCAACGGGCAGCTTCTCCACCCTGACCAACCGCTCTCTTATCCTTATTTTTCAATTTTAAAAGATAAGTTGTATCGGGTGATCCAAGACACCCAGACAAAGCAAGATACAACCAAGTTATTAATACCTAGAAGCCGTCTGGAAATGCTTTTCCAGGCGGCTCATTGTAATCCAATGGCCGGGCATTTAGGGCAAGCGGCTACACTAAACCGTCTCATGGCCCGTTTCTTCTGGCCGGGCATTCACGAGAATGTGCGCAGGTGGTGCGCGGCTTGACGTGAATGTCAGTTGGTGAATCCACCGGCCACCCCAAAAGCACCATTGTGCCCCCTACCATTGATGCAGGTCCCCTTCGAACGAATTGGCATGGACCTCATCAGGCCATTAGAGCGGTCAGCACGAGGACATCGCTTTGCATTAGTTCTGGTGGACTATGCAACGCGTTATCCTGAAGCAGTGCCTCTCCGCTCTATTTCCGCTAAGAGTGTGGCGAGTGCACTGTTTCAATTAATCTCCCGGGTGGGGATCCCAAAGGAGATCCTCACCGATCAGGGCACAGCGTTTATGTCACATACTATTCGCGAGCTTTACGAGTTATTGGACATTAGATCGATTTGAACAATCGTCTATCACCCACAAACAGACGGACTGGTCGAACGATTTAATCACACATTAAAATCCATGATTCGTAAGTTCGTTCAGGAAGACGCCAAAAATTGGGATAAGTGGCTAGAACCCCTCTTGTTCGCTGTACGAGAGGTCCCCCAAGCCTCCACGGGGTTTTCCCCCTTCGAGCTTCTTTATGGGCGTCAGCCCCGCGGGGTCCTCGACGTCCTTAAAGAAACTTGGGAGGACGGACCTTCTAATAGTAAAAACGAAATTCAATATGTCATGGACCTGAGAACAAAACTCCACACGTTGGGGCGGCTGTCAATGGAGAATTTGTTGCAGGCTCAAGACAAACAGAGTTGGTTGTACAACAGGGGGGCTAGACTACGTCAATTTGCACCGGGAGATAAAGTGCTTGTATTACTCCCTACGTCTAGTTCAAAGTTACTCGTGAAGTGGCAAGGACCCTTTGAGGTCACACGGCGAGTTGGGGATCTTAACAATGAGGTAGCTTGAACGGATAGGGCAATGCTAGAAATGGGAGTAATAGAAGAGTCCAACAGTGACTGGGCGAGCCCGATAGTCTTAGTGCCTAAAACGGACGGCTCAGCGAGGTTCTGTGTGGATTATAGAAATGTGAATGCTGTGTCGAAATTCGACGCATATCCAATGCCCAGGGTGGACGAATCGCTTGATCGACTAGGCACTGCTCGCTTTTATTCGACGCTGGACTTAACTAAGGGTTATTGGCAGATCCCCTGGTCTCCCATGACCAAAGAAAAAACAGCTTTCACCACACCGTTCGGTTTACACCAATTCGTTACCCTTCCGTTCGGCTTATTCGGGGCTCCAGCCACTTTTCAGCGCCTGATGGACAAAATTCTCCGTCCTCATGCTGCATATGCCGCCGCCTACCTGGATGACATCATCATCTACAGTGTGGATTGGCAGCGACATTACAGCATTTGCGAGCGGTCCTGAAGACGCTGAGGAGGGCTGGGCTTACGGCTAATCTGAAGAAGTGTGCAATTGGGCGGGTGGAAGTAAGATTACTGGTTTTCTACTTAGGTCATGGACAGGTGCGTCCCCAAATTGATAAGACTGCAGCAGTTGCAATGTGTCCAAGGCCTAAGACCAAAAAGGAGGTTAGACAGTTCCTGGGGCTGGCAGGTTATTATAGAAGGTTTGTACCTAATTTTTCGGATACTGCTAGCCCGTTGATTGATTTAACTAAAAAGGAGGCACCAGATACAGTCCAGTGGACGGAGCAGTGTCAGCAGGCTTTCACCCAGATAAAAAAAAAGGCTGCACTGTGTGGTGGACCGCTCCTGAATGCTCCTAACTTCTCTCTCCCCTTTATCTTGCAGACAGACGCATCGAACAGAGGGTTGGGCGCAGTCCTGTCCCAGGAGTTGGAGGGGGAAGAACGGCCGGTGCTGTACATCAGTCGGAAGCTCTCGAAGAGAGAGACGATGTACAGCACCATAGAAAGAGTGTCTGGTGATCAGATGGGCTCTTCTTACCCTCCGGTATTACCTCCTGGGGCGGGAGTTCACCCTCTGTTCGGACCACGCTCCCCTTCAGTGGCTCCACCGTATGAAAGATACCAACGCGCGGATCACCCAGTGGTATCTCGCTTTACAACCTTTTAAATTTCAGGTGATCCACAAGCCGGGTGTACAGATGGCTGTGGCTGACTTCCTCTCCAGGAGGGGGGGGGGGGCTGCAGGGGGGGGGTATGTGGCAACGGGGGTGTGGTTTAGTGAAATCTGCAACGGGAGAGAGACGAGGGAGCAGAGTGAGGCGTAAGTAGGTCAAGTGCAAATACCGAACACGTGTGTTTGATTGCAGTAATTGGCGTGGAGAGACCGGATATAAGCCGAGTAACCGCAGAGAGAGATAGAGAGACACGCTGGGACCTCGTGCTGCACTGGGAAGACTTAAGCAGTGAATTCAAAGTTATTGACTGTGATTAAGCAGTGTTATGCTGATTATGCCAAGAGGGCATAGTTATTTGTTTTTGTATGCTGAATAAATGAGCATCCCAGCAACCAGCCGACCCCTGCCTTCTTCTTTCAATTAGATTGTTTTGAACCTCGTTACACCTAATTTAAAATGTTTTTAACATTTCCTAGAGGGTTCATCCAACTAAAATGGCCTCAATAGAAATGGAAAGTGAGCACACCAAGAAGAGGAGCACACCAGGGAATGAGGAGAAACACCCTGTTCCTCTCATACAAGGCAATGTAGCAAAGTATTTCAGAGGAGGTAACCCCACTGTAACCCAAGAGCGATTTGACAAGTTGATCCTTAAATTCATCATTCAAGGACTGCATCCACTTCACACGGTGGAGAGACCAGAATACATTGATTTATTCAGAGAGATTTTACCCAGCAGGCATTCGATGTCCAGGAGAACATTGGGAAGAATGCTTGAGGATGAGTATATATCAATGAAAAGCACACGGTCTATGATTTTGTCCAAACAGACACATGTATGTACCACAACAGATGCATGGTCTTCAAACAACAGAAGCTTCCTTGGAGTGACTATCCACTGGATAAACCAAGAAACATTAACCATCTGCTCTGGAGCATTAGCCAGTCGTAGAATTAAAAGGCGCCACACATATGATGTTTTGGCTGAGATGTTGGAAAATGTGCACAGATATTTCAACATAAAAGACAAGGTGACCGTTACAACCACAGATAATGGTTCAAATTTTGTGAAAGCTTTCAGTGTTTTTGCAGAAGTTCAAAGAACAATTCCAGACAGAGAAGAGGATTATGAGGAAGAAGAAGAAGAAGAAGAGGAGCACACTGTCTTAATAGATATCACAGACATTTTAAATGACACAGAAGAAGGCTACAGTCTCCCACCTCATCAGCGATGCGCCTGCCACACCCTCAACCTAGTAGCAACAAGAGACATTGAGAGTGCTTTGTCACAGTCAGAGGCCTTCAAAAAAATATCAAGATCAACGACTGGCAAATGCCAGGCACTATGGAACAAGCAACATAGAAGCACACAAGCTTCAGATATAATCAAAGATTAGCTAGGCTGCCAGCTGATAGTTCCCAGTCCAACAAGGTGGAACTCCACTTACCATGCCTTGGAACGCTTGAATACCTGTATCCAGACAAAAGAACAAGAACTCCAGGAGACCTGTGAGAGGCTTCAGGTGACTCGCTTCAAAGTGGCAGAACTCAACTTCATACAGGAGTATGTTCAGGTAAATATGATATATGAACTGGTGTTGATGCTGTAATTCATGTATCTGCTTGAACATAAAGGCAACCACTAACATCTGTGTAACTGAGCATACTATTACTGTATAATGAATTTTTCTCATAGGTTGTCAACTGAATGTTAATCTACCACTACTTAGAATGATGATAATTCTAAATAGGAAAACTCTTGTTATCATTACTATCACTTACTATCACTATTATTGCTATCACTTTTCAGTTATTTATGTATTCCTTTTCTTTGTATCTTTAAGGTAATGGCACCTCTGGCCAAGGCAATTGATGTAATCTGATAAAATGGCCTACACTGGAGTGTTGGTGCCAACCATCTCAATTCTCCTCGATCGAATGGAGCATATAAAGCATGAGGCAAACATACATCACTGTAAACCAATGATAGATGCAATCATCAGTGGGCTGAAGCAGAGGTTTGGATACATTTTTCAAGATGCAAGGTTGCTCATAGCCTCTGCAGCTCATCCCATGTTCAGACTGGCATACATCCCCAGTGGAAAGAAGGCTGATGCTGTGTCCAAAATAAAAGCAGAAGTAAACCTGCTTCAAACTCAATGTGCAGATAATGATCACATGAATACAGATGGTGAGGACCCAAGTGATATTGGTGATGAAATAACTGAATACTTCCCATCTCTCAGAACAAGACCAGTTCTGAATGAAGTAGACAGCTACTTGCAATCTGCTGAAACCAACCTTGTCAATGCATTCCAAAACCTTCCAATAATGAAGAAGATCTTCATCAAGTACAACACAGGAGTCCCTGCTAGCGCAGCTTGTGAGCGACTCTTTAGTGTAGGAAAAGACATCTTCCGACCAAAGAGAAACTGCCTTTCTGATGGAAATTTTGAAAAGCTTCTGCTGTGTCGGGTGAATAAACACCTCTTGTAAAAAATATCAAGGTCCAGCCATTTCCTACGTGTGATAATCTAGTACATTCACACACACTACGTGTGATAATCTAGTACATTCACACACACACACACACACACACACACACACACACACACACACACACACACACACACACACACACACACACACTTTGTGTGTTGTTGTTTTTTTTTGTTTGTTTGTGGTACTGTTTGGAGGTCTTAATTGTTTTGCTGCAGTAGTTTGAGCTGAGTTTAGTTTTATTTAACTTGCATTTTGTTCTGCAAAGGCCTATATTTAGCATGCCCATGTAAACAGGCGCGTACAAAAACTTGTGCGTACATTATTACATGGATTAAATGTATTTTGATTGTTGCCAAATTGATAAGGAACACAATAAACAATTGAACTAAACATTTACACCTGTCTATCTGTTTGACTGAGCACTGAGATAGCATTGACTTGTAATAAAATGCGTTCAACATAAAAATTGAATTTTAAATGTATCTTAGATGTAGCAAGCTACTGTTGATGTAGCTTAGCTTGCTACATTTCCCAGGGGGGTAGCTTCAGTGTAGTGAAGCTTCATTTACTGTAGAGTAACTGGTAGCTTAGCTCACTACATTTTCCAAGTAGCTTGCCCAACACTGACCATTGGCTTCCATTCAAATTTAACTGTTGATATCAAGAATTGCTTTCTTACTAGTTGAAATTCCGATTTCAGAAATACAATTCTTACTAGTAAAGACCTTTATTTTTGATATCAGTAATCACACGGTTACTAGTACCGACGTTGTTCAGGCCAATTTTCCAAACAAGTTTCTTTTAGCCCCTTGAGGTTAGCAGTGGAGTCATTCCCGATGCACATGTCCATAAAGCACGCACAGAGATGCGGTTTCAACAAAAAAATCTATGGTTTATTAATCACAATCTCCGGTTTACTTTCCAAACAAGGTTACAACAACAAAAAAAACTTATAACAACTTAAAAGCTGTACCATTTGCATGTGATCAAAGAAACTGTTGCTCTCCACCCTCTAACTCCATTTTCTCAAACAATGCTGCTTCCCTATTAACACCTGTGTGCCCTAATGGCACATAAGGGAGGAGGAGCAAATCCATTCACATGACAAGTTAGTGCAAAATATGAAAAAGTTTCCTCATATTTAAATCGTAATGTTTAAATCATATATTTAAGCACAAAATAAATTAGAGTTAATCAAAAATTGAGATATGGCTCCTACATCCTGACCCCTAATTGTTATTGCCAATGGCAGAACAATTATCCTATGCAAAATATACAATGGAGTCAAAACACATAACTGGATACAATCTTGCCATATGTTCAATATATCAAAGCAGGTGTCTTTTCATATTGCATTCTGTTCATCAATATCAGTACATCGTCATAACTATCAATACAATCACCTTGAATCCCCACACAGCCCAAGTCCTACAATGTACACTCCCCATAAAATAGGGAAACAAATAATTCACTGGGTGCAAATGTGGTGCAAAATTGAAAAGTCCATGTATGTGCAGATTTTGAGTGTATATGTGGTGTAAAGATGAAAGGTCCATGTATGCAAGAATATGTACTGGTGTGTGAGCACGCCATGGTATGTGCAGGTTTGTCAGGATATGTGTGAAAGCGTGCTTATCAAACAGACCATAAAAGGCTGACACTGCAATGTCGGTCTCTTAATCTGAAGGTTCAGCTTCTAGGATTAAGCAGAGTTTGGTGATTGGTCTTTGGAGTGTGGTGGTTTTAGTTTTCACCAAAACACTGCGGACGAGTCCTTCAGTCCCTGGCAGGGTCTTTACCACACGACCCAAAGGCCATGAGTTTCTTGGTGCTGTATTGTCTATGATGACTACTACGTCATTAACCTTGAAGTTTCTCTTGGTATTAGTCCACTTTTGACGTTGCTGCATCAAAGAGAGATACTCAGTGGTCCATCTTTACCAGAAAATATGTGCGAGGTATTGCACTTGTTTCCATCTCTTACTAATGTACAAGTCATCCTTACTGAAAACTCCAGGTGGAAAAAGAGGTTTAGACTTCAACTGCAGAAGGTGATTTGGCGTCAGGGGTTCAAGGTCATTTGGGTCACTTGACACAGTTGTGATGGGACGGTCATTGAGAATGCATTCAACTTCACACAGAACTGTTTGTAACATATCATCGTCCAGTGTTTGTTGTTTTAGCACTGAAAGCAGCGTTTTTTTACCAGCTTGATTAGTCTCTCCCAGACTCCTCCAAAGTGAGCTGCATATGGTGGATTAAATATCCACTTAACATGATTGCTTAGCAAAGCATCTTGAACTTTCTGATGGTCTATGTGTTTCAATGCGGACTTTAATTCCTTTTGTGCGCAAACAAAATTGGTGCCACAGTCCGTCCTGATGGTCAGGACTGGTCCTCTTCGACATAGAAACCGCCGAATAACATTAATACAAGAGTCTGAGTCTAATGTACTTGCTATTTCAAGATGAACGGCTTGGCTTGTCAGACAGGTGAATATAACTCCCCATCTTTTCACATGAGAGCGACCTCTTTTAACTTCTATTGGTCCGAAATAGTCAATACCCACATGTGAAAAAGGTGGTAGATCAGGAACAACACGATCCTCTGGTAAGTCGGCCATTTTCTGTTCTCCAGCTTTGGCCTGCATTCGTCTACAAAAGACACATGATTTTATTATCTTCCTAGCAGAAGAATTAGCAGAAATTAGCCAGAACTTCTGACCCAATTTTGAGAGCATGTGACCTCGTCCTGAGTGCCCAACTTTGTGATGGATATCACGCAGGATCAGTTTAGAGACATGTGAATCTTTCGGCAGAATAATTGGGTTCTTTAGACTCACCAGCAAAGCAGCTTTATTCAGTCTCCCTCCAACCCTCAAGATGCCCTCATCCATTACTGGATTCAGTTTGTATATGGAGCTGTCTGATTTAATATATTTGCCTTTTCTCAAACGTTGAAGCTCTGAATCAAAGTAACGCTGTTGTTCATAGCGAATAATTGCCTTTTCAGCTTCATCCAAATTTTCCGGGGTTAATCCTTGTTGCTCAACTTTCCATTTTGTACCATTAAGAGCTTTGTCTTTCTGAATTCGAAGCATTAGAAGACCTTTAAGCCTTAGCCACCATGCAATAGCTCTCAGCAGTTTGCTCCATGAAGAGTAATACTCAATTATTCTGGCAGTTGCGTTGTTCTGTAGGTTCAAGCAATTAATAGTAATCTCTCTTTTTACCTCTATGTCACCCGGTGAGATGTAATTAAGATCTTCTGGTGCTTTGGGCCATTCAGAACTTTCTTTCATCAAGAAGTGAGGTCCGTACAACCATCTAGTGGAATTCAAGAGGGATTCTATTTGTAATCCATGTGAGGCATCATCTGCTGGGTTATCTTCGGAATATACATACCTCCACTGACATACCTGTGAGAGGTTGTGTATCACTGCAATTCTATTGGCAACATAAGTGTGGAATCATTTTGTTTGGTTATGGATATACTTCAGTACTACTGTACTGTCTGTCCAAAAGGTGGAATCTTTAAGTTCCATATGAAGTTCCTTTTGCAACATTCTGTCCACTTTTACAGCAAGTGTTGCCGCTGCTAGCTCAAGTCTTGGAACAGTCATCCGTTTCAGGGGTACTACTCTGGCTTTTCCCAGTACAAAGGTAACGTGAGCATTATTGCTGCTGTCAGTAAGTTTGAGATAGCTTACGGTCCCATAACCAGTCTCACTTGCGTCGCAAAAGTGATGCAGTTCAGCAGCCTTTATTATACCAAAATTCTCAGGCTTCATGCACCTGTCCACTTCAAATCTGCTAAGCTGGTCTACCTCAGTAAGCCATCTTTGCCAAGATTTTATCATCCCAGTCGGGATCATTTCATCCCACCCACACTTTTCATGACAGAGCCTTTGCAGGATTTGTTTTGCCTTGAGAACAAAGGGGGATAGGAAACCTAGTGGATCATAGATGGAGCTGACTATAGAAAGGATTGTTCTTCTTGTGGGAGTTTGGTTCTTAACAGCTACCCGAAAGGTAAGGACATCCTTTAGGATATCCCACTGGATTCCAAGTGCCCTCTCAAGCAAAGGTTATTCATGAGCTGGGTCAAGCTGTTTCACAAGAGGGTCTCTGTAGCATTGTTGAATGGTTTTCACAGCTGTTGCTCACCCACTTATTCAAAGTAAATCCTCCAAGGGTGCAGGTCTTTAGTGAGCTTGATTGCTTCATTCACAGAGGCCACAGACTTGAGACAATCATCGACATAAAAACTATGCTCAATTGTGTCGATGACTTGTGAGCTGTATTGGTCAGAATGATCAGTTCCTATTTGCTTTAAAGCAAAATTAGCAATGCTGGGCGATGATACTGCACCAAAAAGATGAACATTCATCCTATAAACTTCCAATGGCTGGTCAACATCCTCTTGCGGCCACCACAGAAATCTAAGAAGTAAATCTAAGTAAAACACCAAGAAGTGGGTTAGTCAGGTCAGGACCTTGAAGAAGTTTGGAGTTAAGAGATTCACCTTTGTATGAACATGAACAATCAAAAACAACACGAAGTTTGGCTTTCTGCTTGTGGTACACACCATGATGTGGTATATACCATACACGACCATCATTCCTTTGCAATTGCTCTTGTGGCACCTTTTTGGCATATTTCTTTGTCAGCACCTCCATGAATGCTTTGTACTCGTTTGCGTAAGCAGGATCCTTCTTGAATCTTTTAGCGAGGTTTAACGTGCGCTGAGCTGCCATTTCATAATTGTTTGGCAAGGTTGCATCTGTATCATGAAAGGGTAGCGGCAAGTGGTAGTGACCTTTTTTGAGCTCTACTGAAGAGGTTACTATGCTCATGAATGTTTTGTCTTCAACTGACATTTGCCTTTTCTCCTCATAATCCTTTTCAGGAAAGTCGTAATTGTACTGCCTAATAAGCAGATCCTCAAGTTTCTCAATAGAGATGCGATTAACGGTCACTGACATTGATCCATTTTCATTCCTAGGTGAACAAGAATTAAGTGGACCATTAACCACCCATCCTAGCACAGTCTTGACCGCATATGGTCCGTTTCCTTGGCTGTTCACTATTTGCCACGGTTCCATAGCTTTTGGAACATTAATCCCAATCAAGATTTCAATGTCAGCATTGATTCGTTCCAATTTGCCAACTTCCCTGAGATAGGACCATTTTTCAAGATCATGGTGGGTACACAGATTCTCTTTTGACACAGGAATCTTAGGTTGAGTATACACTTTAGGAAGATCTATATGTATACATTTCCATTTAAACTGCCTACCTCTAGTCCTGTGAGCTCAAAACTCTTAACAGGTCTTTCCTGCCCCATTGTTCGCAGAAGAATTTCAGTTCTGCGTCCTCTGACATTCAGCTGATTCATAAGATTCTCAGTGCAGAACGTTGCTGAACTGCCTGGATCAAGAAAGGCATAGGTTTTAATAGTCTTACTGCCTTTGGCAACTTTAATTTGAACTGGTACGATAGATAGTGCATATTCCCTACTGGCCCCTGTTACCTGATCCGCTGATACCAAGGCACTATTGACTGGCATTTCTTTTATTTCTGTACAGGTTGGCGATGACTGCAGCTTCGAATTCTCATTGTCAATATGGAGCAATGTAGGATGCTTCACCTGACATATTTGGCAAACTAGTCTCTTATTACGATCTTTGCTCATGTGAGCCTTTTTTAAGCATCCGAAACAGTGACCATTCCTTTTAAAGTATTCAACCTTTTTGGCCTGTGATTCTGATTTTAATGCTGTGCAGTCAGTTAGTGCACGTTTACCTTGGCAAAAACTGCATGAGGTCGAAACAGCGGCATGGGTGTTAGTTTTCGGTTGCGCTTTAGATGCCTCTTTGATTGTCTGTTCATCCGCTCGTGTCACTGAAGTAACAAAGCTATTGCCCATTCTTGGCATTCTCAGGTGGTTGTTTTGGGTTTTGAAATAGTAGCTTTAACTGGAGTAGGATCTCTGATATCTCCAAAGACTGGATGAAGTAAAATATCAGTCTGAGTTTCCATGAACTCTACAAGATGTCTAAATCCAATACGAGTATTCTTTCTTTGTAATAGGTCATAAGTTACAGTTCGCCACCTTTCACAGAGCTTGAATGGGAGTTTAGATACAACCAATTTCAAATTTGATGCTACGTTCAATTCATCCATATATTCTAGATCTTGCATAACATTGCAACATTCCCTAAGGTACAGAGCATAGGCTTGAAGTGATTTTCCATCATCAGCTTTAATAGCAGTCCAATTCAGCACCTTTTCCACACAGGCATTTGCAATTTTAATTTCATCACCAAAATGTTTCTTTAAGAGCTTCTGAGCCTCAGTGTATCCTCTGTGAGGGTCCATGTGGAGACAACTATGAACAAGATCTCTGGCTTGACAAGCAGTGAACTGTTCAAGAAAGTAGAGTCTGTCCTGACTACTGCTCGTCTTGTCCTCAATCAGATATTTAAAGGCATGAATAAAAGACTGATAAGACAGTGGATCTCCATCAAAAACAGGCACCTCTCGCTTAGGCAATAGAGAAAGATTTTTCTGTCTAATCATAAGATCGGTAATTTCCTTTTGCTTTTGAATCATTAAGCTTAAATTCTTATGTGAATCATTACTGGTCTCTGATCCTATGCTAGATGAACTACTTGCAGCTCGAGGGTTACTTTGCACATGGCTAACTACCCTCTGAAGTGGGGTCTTAGGTAATGTGGACACAGGAGCAAATTCTAATGCAGAGGTTTCAGTGAATGTGGCTTCAACATTATCTTCCTTATTTTCCTCATTATATTCACTCATACCATCACCTGGCGTTTCAGCATCATATTTCAGCACTTTGATCTTTGCATCTGCCGCAGCTATTTTTGTTTGCAATTCCGCCATTTCAATTTTCGATTTTATAATGGCTTCTTCCATCTGTAAAGCTTGTATATCAAGCAGAGTTTTTGCACGTGCCTCCAAAGAAGCCTTCTCAGCAGCAGCTATTTTAGCTGCAGAAGAAGCTTTAGATGATGTTGACCTCTTAGACACACCAGACACGTTAGAAATGCTGTCCTTTGGTTCGACTGATGTTTGTATACTTTGCTCCTTTTTCCATATTGCCACTTCCTTAATAAAGTAATCAAAATTGAGCATTCTAGGCTCATACCAATCAGCATGATCATCTTCCTTTTCTTCTCCTACTAAAAGTTCTTGCACTGCCTTATGCAGGTTTTGGAAGTCACTGATAAAAAGTAATAATGTCGCCATGAAATCATCTACATGTTCAACATTTCCACCCTCAACCAAAAGAGCTTTAATTTCATTCATTTTCCTTGTGCACACTCCTAATTTACCTCTTCGCGATGCAATGCGTGATTTTAAAAGCTTTTCGGCCTCAGAGGCCGTCTTAACATCCTCATCAGCCATTTTATGAACAATCAACTAGCTGTTTCTCCTAACGTTTTGAAACTCACATTATACACGTTTGACAATTATTTTTCCCTGTTGTTCAGGTTAGATACCCATTTATGCACTTATGTTTACTCAAACAATTATATGAGCTTGAATTCAATTACTAGTTGTTTGTTTGTATTGAATCTTGTACTCACAGCTCTTACATCCATTCATCAAATCACATCCTTCCACTTCAATAGCAACTCTTCCAAGTTTCGTGAGGAGTCAATCCATCGTGCAATCCTTTGAATTTCATCAATCTTTTGTGCAAGTTTCTTCGATATTTGTTCAGGCCAATTTTCCAAACAAGTTTCTTTTAGCCCCTTGAGGTTAGCAGTGGAGTCATTCCCAATGCACATGTCCATAAAGCACGCACAGAGATGCGGTTTCAACAAAAAAATCCCATGGTTTATTAATCACAATCTCTGGTTTACTTTCCAAACAAGGTTACAACAAAAAAAAACTTAGAACAACTTAAAAGCTGTACCATTTGCATGTGATCGAAGAAACTGTTGCTCTCCACCCTCTAACTCCATTTTCTCAAACAATGCTGCTTCCCTATTAACACCTGTGTGCCCTAATGGCACATAAGGGAGGAGGAGCAAATCCATTCACATGACAAGTTAGTGCAAAATATGAAAAAGTTTCCTCATATTTAAATCGTAATGTTTAAATAATATATTTAAGCACAAAATAAATTAGAGTTAATCAAATATTGAGATATGGCTCCTACAGACGTCGATTCTTGATATCAACAATTTAATTCTTGATATCAACAATTCCATTTCCACTAGTAATGACACGTATTCTTGATATCAAAAATGACGTCATCAGAAATGCAGAAATGCGTTTATCATATCAAAAATGAAATTACAACTAGTAATACACATAATTCTTGATATCTTTAACTTAATTGTTACATGTTAAAATTACAATTGTTATTTTAGATATCATGAATTCTTTTTTGTATATGTGCATATCAATGAACTCCTTTTTGGATATGTGCATAATTTAATGAGGAGTGCAACCCTGTATGAATGTTTATTGCTGATAGACGACAAAATAAAGAGCCCAAAAGAGAATGTGCACATTTGATTGCCCTCTCATGAAAATAAAACGCTCCTGTAGGCTATTTTTAATAATTATTTAGTTTTTATTTTGACATAGGCTATTTAACTCCGCCTACCAACGTCTGGTAGTGTTTCTAAGTGTGACTAAGTGACATTCAGCCAAGTATGGTGGCCCATACTCAGAATTTGTGCTCTGCATTTAACCCATCCGAAGTGCACACACACAGAGCAGTGAACACCCATGGTCATGGTATTGAAGGTGGAGAGAGAACTGTACATGCACTCCCCCCACCCACAATTCCTGCCGGCCCGGGACTCGAACTCACAACCTTTCGATTGAGAGTCCGACTCTCTAACCATTAGGCCACGACTTCCCCTAAATTGCAAAGATTGCAATTCTCAAGATTGCAAAAATATTTTTACACAGCATCACATATTGTGGCGCAAGTGGTAGAGCACAAAGCAATTGTTTTTGGAGGCGACAGACCCAGGTTCGATTCCTCCTTCTGTCGAGCTCTTTCTTCACCCTTTTCACATCCCCTATCACATCAAAAGGCATATATTTTCAATAAAACTCGAAAAGTGGAAAATAACGTGGAAATTGTGTAATGCTAGGGCTAGTTGTAGGGGCGGTGTCCATTTAATCATTTGCAAATAAAAAATATAATTTAAATGCAATATGTTATTATTGTAGCCTATACTGTTTTATAATGTGGCCTACTACAGTACAATAATGAGGTGCACATATTGGTCACTACTTTCACGAAGTAGCACAAACAGCATCAAACTACTATTACTGTAAGAAAATACTCATATTTATTAAAAAGTGTAAATATAATCTATTGCTTATAAAATATTCTATTTTCACTTAGTGTAAATATAATTCATTGTATTCAAATAGCCCCTGGCAAAACTATCAGCCAATTCAACTGGAAGATTAAGGCTGTGATAGAGTAGACCCTTTACAGATTCGATTGATGTATTGCTCTTATCTGTACGATTAAAACTGAGAGTGTTATTTAAGTTCTTTTCGGGGTTATTCGGAGAAAATGACTCAAAACGCATATATGCGTTAATGGACTCCAGAGGGTTAAAGGGGGGGTGAAATGCTCGTTTTCACTCAATATCCTGTTAATCTTGAGTACCTATAGAGTAGTACTGCATCCTTCATAACTCCAAAAGTCTTTATTTTTATTATATTATAAGAGAAAGATAGTCTGTACCAATTTTTCCCGGAAAAACACGACTGGCTGGAGGCGTGACGTGTGGGCGGAGCTAAAGAATCACGAGCGCCAGTTGGCTTTTGCGTTAAGAGCGTCTGGAAGCTGTGACACAGATCCAGAGGCTGAAATTTAACAAGAGCAGCATCAGCAAAGGCGTCTCTATGTAGTATGTACTGAAACTGTATATATTTGCTTAGCGGTTTTGGAAAATGACTAAGTTCCACTTTATGTCGTCTTTTTTTTTCTTCTTTTTTTTAAGCTGTACATGTGGAAAGTGCAGTTTGATGACAACATCGCATGTTGTTTACTTGATGTGCTTATGCACCGATAGCTAAGTTAACAACACAGAGATATTTGAAGCAGTTTTACTCATCGCCTGCGGTTCCAACACACGATCGTGACCCTTTTTCGTTGGGACTGCATTATCCTTAAGAAATAAATGATGTGCAATCCGAAATGCAGGGAACAAACAAAAACACTTGCACAACTCCGTTGATGCTCTGTAAAAATAAACTCCATCCACTGGTCCCTTAATGCTGTTTCTCTTTTGGTAATCTGTGCAGGGTTGTCTTGCCCTGGCAACCAAAAACACACTTCTTTAGTGACTTTTCGCGACGCTCTCGCTCTGATCAGGCTGTGCTCAGCCTCTCATTGCTCTGCTATACGGGAACGCGCGCTCTTCTGGCAGAAGTGTCCTTAGGACTCATATAAGGAAATTCCGCTCCATCTAACGTCACACAGAGCCATACTCGTAAAAAACTTTCCGACTTACAAATGCGAACAATAGAAGCAGTCAGGTCAACAAGAGAACAACAACAGTATACAAGTGCCATCACAAATATCAGTTAGTCTAGAACAGAACGCATATGTTTTTTTTCTTTTCTTTTCTAATTTTATTTATTAAATATGAAAAGAAAGAAAAGTGCTAGTATTAGTTTTTTAAGTGCTGGCGAAAAAGATGAGTTTTAAGATGTTTCATGAAAATTAGTAAAGACTGTATGAACTGAGATTGGGAGGTCATTCCACCAGCTGGGCACAGTCCAGGAAAAGGTCCGTGAGAGTGATTTTGAACTTCTTTGGGATGGCACCACAAGGCGTCGTTCACTTGAAGAGCACAAACTTCTGGAGGACACATAAGATTTAACCAGTGAGTTTAGGTAAGTTGGTGCCGTGCCAGTGGTCGTCTTGTAGGCAAGCATCAGTACCTTGAATTTGATGCGAGCAGCTACTGGTAGCCAGTGTAACCTGATGAGGAGAGGAGTAACATGAGCTGTTTTTGGCTCATTGAAGGCAACCCTCGCTGCTGCATTCTGGATCAGTTACAGAGGCTTGACAGTACATGCAGGAAGAGCCAGGAGAGCATTACAATAGTCCAGTCTGGAGAGAACAAGAGCTTGGACAAGAATTTGGGTGGCTTGCTCTGACAGGAAGGGTCTAATCTTCCTAATGTTGTAAAAGGCAAATCTGCAGGACCAGGTCGTTGTAGCAATATGGTCTGTGAAGCTTACACTCTAAAAAACGCTGGGTTGATTTTTCAACCCAACTGCTGGGTTGGGGCCGTTGGATAGGACTTTGGGATGTTTTAACCCAAGTTTGGGTTGAAAATAAGTTTTTTTGAAAAAAAAATTTAACCCAGCGGGTCTGGGTTGAGGACGCGGACGTGAAGGAGAGCACGCACGTCACGTCAAGATCGTACATCTCCAGTGCGAGCAGCCGCCATTTTCTCAGCGTGATAGAAGCGAGAAGCGAGTGAAAGACTATGGTAAGTAAATATTCAAAATGTAAAGTTATCTTTTATTGTTTACCCGGTTGTATGAAAGGCGGAAGGTTTTATGAAAGGCGGAAACAAAGGAGCTTAACGTTATATATATATATATATTAAAAAAACGGACGCGGTTTTCGCCTCAGACACGGAGGTCTTAACTGCCTCATGTAACGGTACTGAACGGAGGATGTACTTTTAATATAACGTCTGTGAACGTATTTTGTCATATTTACATAAGATTTTACATTATCTGTACTTTTTGAGGCGTTAACAGACGGTTATGGTCACGGTTACGTTCATGTGAATTTGTCTTTTTTTTCGCGGTTAAACTGAATGTATGTTTGTCTCCTAAAGGAAACGGCATTGTGTAGTAAAGACTAGCATAATTATTTTGAGGCTGTTGAAGTGCTAACTGTTAAAAGTATGTTTTACATGTAATATTTCAGACTTGTCAAGCTTGTCTTCATTGTCCTCGCGCTGAGAGTTAAAGACACAGAAGCTGTTTGTGTGAGGAGTCACAGACCTGTGTGAGGATGAGGAGGAGGTGTTCTTCTGAAGAGAGGGACAGACGGTTTAAGGAGAGTAAACTTCAGAATAACATCAAGTTATCTTTATTTTTACTAAGACTAAAATAATGTTGTTGTTTTTTTAGATGTTGCAATCCAGAGACAAGATAACTTCATTCTTTTGAGACTGATGTAAGTTAAGTTATTACTTTTTTTTTTTGAGAAAATTAATGTTTATGTTGTGTCCTGCCTGTAAACTTCACATTTTGATGCAAAACAGTGTGATTTTATATATATATATATATATATATATATATATATATATATATATATATATATATATATATGTGTGTGTATATATATATATGTATGTATATATATGTATGTATATGTTAATATTTTATTGAAACCATTGATGTCCCTCTTTGCAGAACTCAAACTAACTGGAGTTAAGGACACACAAGTCTGCTTGTGTGAGGAGGTGGTTTTCTCAGCTTCTTCTGAAGAGAGGGAAAGATCGTTTAAGGCAAGTAAACTTCATAATTTCATGTTATCAGTTGTTGTTGTGTTTTACTAAGAGTAGAATAATGTTTGTTTTTTGTTTTTGTAGATGTTAAAAGCAAGAGACATGGGAGAGCATCATTCCTTTGAGATTTTATGTAAGTTATTTTTAGAAAATAATTTTTTCTGTTGTCTCCTGCCGGTTTACTTCACATTTTGATGCAACAACAGCATGATTACATGCTCATTTCATTAAGACCATTGATGTCTGTGTTTTTTATTGCAGAAATCAAACCAAGTTTGGAGTTGTCTTGTCTGATTCGGAGAGTCATCATTCTTGGTCTTCGCTCTTAGAGGTAAAGTTCACACAAAAAATCATTTACTTGCCCTCAAGTCATTCCAAACCTATAAGACTTTTGTCTGTCTTTACAACATAAATTAATATATTTGTAGTTTTCTCATAATATTTGTTAATCCATTTATAGTTTAGATAATCAGTATTTTCAAGCTTCATAAATATAGAGTTATTGTAGAAGTAAATTCTGGTATTTATATATGAATACATCTTAAATTATATGATAGCAAAATAAAATACTGGTCTCCCAGACCAGCAATGGAGAACACAAAAAGAGAATATTAAATATATTCATATGTTTTCCAAAAAATGAGCAGAGTTTGTATGAGTCTGGAAAAACATGGGGAGAGTAAATTATGAACATTTTAATTATTTGGTGAACTAACGGTTTGAAGAGCAGCCCTCCATGTACATGAATATTGTGAGGTATGTGAAGGTCATGTCTGTTTTAATGTTTCAGTAAAGAACCTTTCTGAAAGCAATATTTATTCAAACAATATCGCATGTCCTCACACTAGTGCTGCCATTATAGCATTCTGGAGCGCTGTGGTGGACTGAGACATTAAACAACCGCACAAAGTGTTGAAACTTTAAAACCGATTATTTACCTATCCTTACGGATGTGAATACACCTCTACCTGAAAATCGATAGTTTAATTAAATGTTTAATTTTTTCAAATGTGTTTCTCTTAGGCCACTGATGAAGAGCAGGCGGTGACTGGGATGAATCCTGGTCAGAGAGGAGAATCTTCTTTCCCCTAAACTGATGCAGAGGTGGTTTTAAAGGAGGACGCTGCCCTGGATGATGTAGAAGATGTCACATGCTGTGCTGATGGGGTTTCTTCATGAGTACTTCAGTTATGCTAAAGAGATCATGAAAATTGACCGTGATGCATGATCTGTATTCATGGACTATGAAACAAACTGTAAGTGTATAATTTGTTAAAAAAAAAAAAGTTAAATGCTTTTTCTGTGTTGTTTATTAGAGTTAACACTCTGTCATTCATACACCTGCTCACATTCTTTCACACCCACACATGCGTCTGTTAAATGTTATAATATCAAAGTTAATGTTGTGATTTATTTGTGTACTGTCATGCCAGAATAGTTGGAAAAAAACCTAACTAATTGTAAATTTATTGTATGTGTTTTCGTATATTTTTATACAATACATACAATTGAACAAAGTCCAATTTGATCTTAAGTTATATTCATCAAATGTTCAATGCTTTGTTTATGAACTCTGTAGCTGTTGTTGCCATCCTTTTCTGCATTTCTTCTAACATGTTACTTTTTGACTTTTCTCTTGTTTTTAATAAATATTTTCCTTTTGATAATTATTATTTGTGTGTAAAAGTGATATTTAAAATGAACAACATTTGTAGGTTTAATGCCTAGCTCAATTTGGGTTAATTTTAACGTAGAAATGCATTGTTTCCCCACATGGCTGCACTCTGCGAGTTTATTTTCATCCATCAGGAGGCGCTAAGAGCGGGAGAGGTAGGTTTCTCCGGTAACGGCTGCAGAGCGGTACTGAGCTCACAAACGCTGCCTTCTCAAGCACATGCGAAATGATATCGAACATTTTCTAAATACAGTAGTTTTCCTTCTGAAATACAGTGATAAAAAACACCCGCTCTGTTTTTTTAAACCCTGCAATATAGTCATTTTAAACCATAAAAAAAGGCAACCCAGCAGGCTGGGTTAAATATGATAACCCAAATGGTTGGGTTAAAATAACCCAGCGCTGGGTTCGTCCCTTTTTGACCCAGCGCTGGGTTGTCAAAATAACCCAAATTGGGTTGTTTTCAACCCAGCAGTTTTTAGAGTGTAACTGATGATCCATCATAACTCCTAGGTTTCTGGCTGAATTGAAAATAAATGCAATAAATGTGTATATCCGTAGTATATGTGTATAACCCTAGTAGATGTAAATATACAGTATCTCACAGAAGTGAGTACACCCCTCACATTTTTGTAAACGTTTTATTGTACCTTTTCATGTGATAACACTGAAGAAATGACACTTTGCTACACTGTAAAGTAGTGAGTGTACAGCTTGTATAACAGTTTAATTTTACTGTCCCCTCAAAATAACTCAACAAATATCCATTAATGTCTAAAGCACTGGCCACATTTTTATCATCAGTGTTAGATCCCCGTTTCAAGACAGAATGGATAATCCGAGATGAGTCTGTATGCAACAAACTCGGGGAGATCCGTGACCTCCTCATAAAAGAAGCGGAGGAAATTAATGCTCCCAGTGGGACACCCAAGACCGACACACCACCCGCCGCTGACCTGAATCCCGAGCCTAAACCAAAAAGAGCTCGCCTCTTAGGGTCATAGCCCACTGTGCAAAGTTATGTCTGGTGAACATCTTTTTTATGTCTTTGCTGACATTGAAAAGATGTCCACTGAAGAGCCAGAATGAAAGTTTTTATGACGTCTTTTTTACGTCAGATTTAGACGTTCACAGAACCTCCTTACAGGGTTAAAAACTAGTTCAAAAGTGGTCAGTGGACATATTTTCAACATCATTTAAGGTTCATTTAGGCATAACTTATACCGTTTATGGACCAAATCAACACTCTCAGGATGCATTAGATTTAGACTCATGTTATTTCAATGTAATTGCCAGACACTGTGTTTGTCCTAAAATCAAGAAAAGAAAATAATCTTTATGAAATAATGATACAGTCGGAAAAGGGTGGATTGCCCACTTCAGGTTTGTGGAGAGTTCCTGCCTCAAGTGGTGGAGTTCAGGTATCTTGGGGTCTTGTTCACGAGTGAGGGAAGGATGGAACGTGAGATTGACAGACGGATCGGTGCAGCTTCTGCAGTAATGCGGTCGCTGTACCGGTCTGTCGTGGTGAAGAAGGAGCTGAGCTGTAAGGCAAAGCTCTCGATTTACCGGTCAATCTACGTTCCTACTCTCACCTATGGTCATGAGCTGTGGATCATGACCGAAAGGACAAGATCCCGGATACAGGTGGCCGAAATGAGCTTTCTCCGTCTGGTGGCTGGGCGCTCCCTTAGAGATAGGGTGAGAAGCTCGGTCACTCGGGAGGAGCTCAGAGTAGAGCCGTTGCTCCTCCACATCGAGAGGAGCCAGCTGAGGTGGCTCGGGCATCTATTTCGGATGCCTCCTGGACGCCTTCCCAGGGAGGTGTTCCAGGCACGTCTCACCGGGAGGAGGCCCCGGGGAAGACCTAGGACACGCTGGAGGGACTATGTCTCCCGGACTGGCCTGGGAACGCCTCGGGGTCCCCCCGGAAGAGCTGGAAGAAGTGGCTAGGGAGAGGGAAGTCTGGGCGTCTCTGCTAAGACTGTTTCTCCCGCGACCCGGCCCCAGATAAGCGGAAGATGATGGATGGATGGATGGATGGATGGATGGAAATAATGAAATAACTGACGATTGAGCATGTGGTAAAATCAACTGCAAATCAAAGACATTAATTCTCTGAAGATCTCATTAGAGGAGGATCAAACATCTCCACAAACAGCTTCACTCATTATATTGACTTTATTTCTGTCAGACATCTAGATAAGATCTAATTGAGAATTAACAGAAGTTTAAATGTTGATATTTGATTCATTTGAAGTCACCATTGTGGTGGACAGTGTTTGGTTTAGTTGGGATCTTGGTTCTCATACTTCTTGTGTTAGCTTGTCTCTAGCTGTTGTTACTGTGTGTTGTAACAGAGAGCATTGAGGTCAAGTGCTAGCATCTTACTGTTAATGATGACAATATTATAGCAAAATAAGATATTAGTGTTTTGTTGCAACTATATTTATTTTCTTGGATAGAAGTCTTGCAGAAAAAAATAATGTACTTATTTTCTGCAAAATGTAAGATTTTGTATATGCATCACATCAATGGTGACAATCAAAACAAAAAAGTCTGGAAAATAAGGATAAGTTTGTGCTATGAAGTGGTTTTGGATTGTCACCGTTGTTGTGATGCATAGCCGGAATCTTGATGTCTGTGTTTGAGTACATGATGCTTTTGCTCAAAAAAACTTAAATTGCATGCGTTTTGTCCATCTTCAACATAAGCAAGTGTTTTGCTCTTGATTTCTGTACTGTAGATTTAAAAGGCTTGGGGCTTATAAATGAAAAAAATATGGAGATGTTTGATCCTCCTCTGTCTTTGATTTACAGTTGATTTTACCACATTCTCAATCGTCAGTTATTTAATTATTTCATAAAGATAATTTTATTTTCTTGATTTTAGGACAAACACAGTGTCTGGAAATTACATTGAAATAACATGAGTCTAAATCTAATGCATCCTGAGAGTGTTGATTTGGTCCAGAAACAGTATAAGTTATGCCTAAATGAACCTTAAAATGATGTTGAAAATATGTCCACTGACCACTTTTGAACTAGTTTTTAACCCTGTAAGGAGGTTCTGTGAACGTCTAAATCTGACGTACAGAAGACGTCAAAAAAAGACGTCATAAAACTTTCATTCTGGCTCCTCAGTGGATGTCTTTTCAACGTCAGCAAAGACATAAAAAGACGTCCACTGGACGTAACTTTGCCCAGTGGGAGCCTACTTCAACAAGCAGCAACGCATTACCGGAGATGCCAGTTGAAAATTACCTCTCATCCCCGAGACAGAACCCGGACGCAAATGTCATTCGATTTTGGAAAGAAAACTCAACATCTTTTCCCCGCCTGTCTAAAGTGGCTCACATTGTGTTCAGCATCCCATGCGGGTCTGCGAGTGAAGAGAGGGTTTTCTCCGCTGCTGGCTTGCTCTCAAGAAACCACCGCATGAGTCTGAAGCCTCAGACATTGTCCAAACTTGTGTTCTTGAAGGTGAACTAAAAAGAACTGTAGATAAGGAAAGCAAATCATTGTTTTTTTTTTTTCTTTTTTGACAGCAAAGCCTATTTAAATTGAAATCCATGAGCACGCTGCGCAAAAGTTCAGTTAAGAATTTTGGCCTAATAGTTGATTTTAAAACTTTGATGTAGGCCTATAGCCTGTATATTTTTATTTATATCATTAGGCCTATTTATTCGTTTAATTTTACAGCAGTTTTTTTTTTTTTGTAATAAGAATGTTTTCCTAATAGTTCATTTACTTTTAAAACGTTTATGTATATTTTTGTTTATATAATTTTTATTTTTATTATTAGGCCTATTTATTCGTTTAATTTTACAGGAATTTTTGTGACTAATTTATCATTTGTAATTTGAAATAAAACATTTCTATTTTAAAAATGTTGTTGTTGCTCATTAGTTGTTTAAGAACTAATCTTAAACAACTAATGAGTTGTTGTTTAAGATTAGTTCTTAAACAACTAATGAGCAACAATTAGTTGCTCATTAGACAACTAAACAGTGACTGATGTTTCAACATCAGTCACTGTTTGAGCAAAAACACCTTGACATTCTGAAATCAAGATACATTTACTGAAGAGGAAAAATCACTTCAGATAGAAAGACCTGTTTTCTGAAGAAAGAAGTAAAGATTCTGCTAATGGCAAGAAAAATTATAGATTTCCCTTAAAATTATTATTATTATTTTTCTTACCTCATTGGCAGCAATTTTTTTTCTTACTTTGAGCAAAAAATTCACAAACTCTTGATGCATTTTTCAGAAAACAAGATTTTAAATCTTAAATCATTTCACTTTTCAAGTAAATTGATCTTGATTCAGGAAAGTTTAGATATTAGTTCTAGAAAACAAGACAAAAATCCTAAGAAAATCATTGTTTGCAGTGAAGTAAACTGAGCACTTCTGAAGTTCTGTGTTTGTTATTCAGAACAAATTCAAGCAGCAGTAAATCTCAAGACTGTGTGCGTGTGCTTATGTTTTACTGTACGCAACACAGCACTGCATCAGATTTAGACCGTTTTTCACTGTATTCTTGACATAAAATCAAGAAAAGCTGGTTTATTTCACACAAATCTCTGCATTAATTCAAGAAATCAACAGATAAATAAGTAAATGAGAAGAAGGAGCAGGTTTGTTGTGGATCTGAACCGTGTCTCTGACATTGTTGAGCAGCGCTCGAGCACTAAACTACTGTTGAACTGATGAAACAAAACTACTAATGAAAATCTCTCATTCAGGAACATTTATTTTAAAGGAGTCAGATTCATTATTAAATATGATAGTTTAGTTGATGATGAAACACTCACACAGCTTTTCTGCAGTTGATCACAGCTGGTATCAGTCTTCTTCTCCCCTCGTCTGATGTGTTGTATTTCTTGAGGTTCAGTTCATCCAGAGGCTCCTCTGACATCTGAATCATGTAGGAGATTGTTGAGCACTGAGCAGGAGAGAGTTTCTCTGAGTGTTTGTCTGATTTCACAATCCTGAATCTCTCTGAACAGAGTCTGATCTTTCACTTCCAGCAGACAGAGGAACAGATTGATGGACTGATCAGCTGAGAGATGATGATGATCATCTGGATCTTTGATCCTCTCTTTAATGTCCTGTGTGCTTCTCCTGATGGTCTCTGAGCTGTTCTCTGTGTGTGTCAGTAGATCCTGTAAGAGTCTCTGATTGGACTCCAGTGAGACGCCCAGCAGGAACCGCAGGAACAGATCCAGACGTCCATTCTCACTCTTGAGAGCTTTATCTACTGCTGATGTTAGTAGATCACACAGAGAGACTTCATCAGAGTCTTTCTCAGACATATCATATTCAAAGTCATAGTCACTTTCAGAGTCAAATGTGAATTCATCCAGTGTTTTCTTGTTCTTTGTTAAATAGCAGTAAAACTGATAGAAAGCAGCAAGAAACTCCTGAACGCTCAGATGAACGAAGCTGTAGACTTTCCTCTGATGAATCACAGATTCCTGCTTAAAGATCTCAGTGCAAATCCCAGAATACACTGAGGCGTCAGTGACGTCTATGCTGCTCTCAATCAGGTCCTCCTCATAGAACATCACATTGCCCTTCATCAGCGGTTTGAAAGCCACTTCAGCAAGTTTCACAATCACTTCTCTGTTGGACGGCAGGAGTTTCTCTGGATCTCTCTCTTCATACTTCTGCTTCCTCATGTTGATCTGAATCAGCAGGAAGTGGATGTACATTTCAGTCAGAGTTTGAGGGATTTCTGCTCTCAGATCTTCTTCCAGGAGCTTCTGAAGCACAGTGGATGAGATCCAGCAGAAGACGGGGATGTGGCACATGATGTGGAGGCTTCTTGCTCTTCTGATGTGTGAGATGATTCTGCTGGCTTGATGCTCATCACTGATTCTCTTCCTGAAATATTCCTCCTTCTGAGGCTCAGTGAATCCCTGAATCTCTGTCAGACGGTGAATGTATTCGGAGGGGATCTGATTGGCTGCTGCTGGTCTGGAGGTGATCCAGATGAGAGCAGAGGGAAGCAGCTCTCCTTTCATCAGCTTTGACATCAACACAGCCACTGATGAAGTCTCAGTCACATCACAAACTTTCTGAGCGTCTGAAAACATCAGTGTGATTCTGCTTTCATCCAGACCATCAAAGATGAACACAACTTTACACTCCTCATAAATCTGTGAGTCCAGATCTTGAAGTTCAGGATGAAAGTCCAGCAGAAGTCTGTGAAGACTGTACTGATGATCTCGGATCAAGTTCAGCTCTCGAAATGGAAGCACAAACATGAAATCTACATCCTGATTGGCTTTTCCCTCGGCCCAGTCCAGAATGAACTTCTGCACAGAGACGGTTTTTCCGATTCCAGCGATGCCTTTAGTAAGAACAGTCTTGATCTGCTCTTTCTCCTCAGATCCTGCTTCAGCGGAGGCTTTAAAGATGTCATTGCAGTAGATTGGAGCGTCTTGTGAGTGTTGTGTTCTGGCTGTTTTCTCCATCTGTAAAACCTCATGTTCTTCATTCACTCCTTCTCTCTCTCCCTCTATGATGTAGAGCTGTGTGTAGATGCTGTTCAAGAGGCTTTCATTCTCCTGGAGTTTCAGTCCCTCACATAATCTCTCATACTTGTTCTTCATGCTGGTTTTGTGCTGCTCTTTGACTCTCTGTAGTTCATCATTCACTGCTTGATCATGTTTATTCAGAGACGCTGTAACGCTCGTGTTGTTCAGACAGAAGACAGAGGAGACTCCTCCAGAGATGCTTCGCTCTCCATCTGCTCTGCTGAAATATCACAAGAACAACTGATTAAACGTCTCAAAATAAAGGATGTGTAAATTAACATCTGAACTGATAGAGATTTCAGTCTTGTATTTTCAGTATAATTTTACTCTGATCTGCAGCAAACACTAGATGTGTGTGAACAGTGAAGTGTGTTCAGGAGCACAAGAGCCAATAAAACAAGCTCCTGCTTCTCCTCACAGAGTCTTCAACACCTTACACTGCAGAACAAACATCTTCATTATTATTCTTTACTCTCTTAAATGTTGTTAATGGAGATAATGATTTTGCAATTGTACTGTCTTTATTAATGCTTAATTTGCTATAAACAGATGTACTGATTAATGCTATATAGAAAATGTATTGTGTAACGTCACTAACATTAATAAAACTGCTTAATTGCATGAAATGTATGTAGGGACTGATTTAGAGTACAAACACACGTATTAGAAATAGTTTTTATGATAAATGGACACTATAGTAGTTAAGGTGTATTTCGCTTTTCAGTTAAGAGGAAAAGGAAGATGAAAACGGCTAAAGCAATGCGAAGTAAACAACTAAAGCCTCGGCAGAGGAGTTGACAGCATTCCAGGTGATGACATCAGAAGAACCAGCATTCGACGTCTGTGTATAAAAGACAGAGAGAGAGACTCGACGGACGGATACTGAACAAGCACAGTATCTCTCGACGCCTGAAACCAGCTGATTATACCTTGATTTTCTAACTTTACTATTGTACTGTGATATAACTTTTGTTAACTTTAATAAAACTTGTATTTTATTATTGACAAGTTATTGTCTACAAGAGTAGTAATTTAAGAGCCGTAAGAAAGAACTGACCACAGGGAAGTCTTCTGAGCAAATTGTAAGTACTTCTACTTTTGGAATGCGTTTAGTTTTGTCCAGAGTCGACTTTCCTTACCTACCTGAGAATAATAAATAAACAGGTAAAAGGTGTATAGATAAAGGAGACACCATAAAACAATGTGAAGAATCACGATACAGTCTAAAGTGATCATTAAGCTTCAGAAGTCAAAACCGTGGCACTGTTGCTCTTCTACAGTCTTGTGTTTCACAGCAGTTCACAATCAGTGACTAGAGCACATTTATTCCAGATGATCGCTTGTGATTGACAGCTGATGAATTATAACAGTCTGTACTTTATGCTGTGGGTATTGTAACATGTTAGATGGCTGTAAGATGCATATTGTATCTCCCTCATCTTTCTGAAGGAGCAGCCAGCTATAGACAAGCAGGCATTTCAAAATATGAGTTTTTTGTTTTTTGCTTTGTTCAGACACATTATAAAAAATATTTTCATGACATTTCATACATCACATTTATCACATTTTCATTGCGCTCCTGAAGTTTGTTAATGTAGGAGCTTGTGTGCTCATTGTGTCGAGTGTCTGTGTGTATTGAGTGTGTTTCTGACTCCCATAAAGCAGTTCAATCATCAAATAAACTCTTAGCAATGCTGTGAGGTTTTCTGACCCGCACTCTCAGTCATACAGGGGTCAAGCATCCAAACAAATAGTTCAAATTACATTTATCTTGAGGAAAAACCCAGTGTCTATACGAAAGAAAAGCTCAAGGCTTTCAGATCTCTACATAGTCATATAACACAGTATTTTACAGTCTCTTCCAGCACACTGAATACTGATATTTGTCCAGTGATATTTGTCTATTACAAACTGAAGTAATGTCAAGTAAAGTCACCATTCAGGGCTTTATAAGTAATAAGCAATATTTTAAAATCTATACAATGTTTGATAGGGAGCCAGTGCAGTGTTGACAGGACCGAGCTAATATGGTCATACTTCCTGGTTCTAGTAAGAACTCTTGCTGCTGCATTTTGGACTAGCTGTAGTTTGTTTACTAAGCGTGCAGAACAACCACCCAATAAAGCATTACAATAATCTAACCTCGAGGTCATAAATGCATGGATTAACATTTCTGCATTTGACATTGAGAGCATAGGCCGTAATTTAGATATATTTTTTGAGATGGAAAAATGCAGTTTTACAAATGCTAGAAACGTGGCTTCCTAAGGAAAGATTGCGATCAAGTAGCACACCTAGTTTCCTAACTGATGACGAAGAATTGACAGAGCAACCATCAAGTCTTAGACAGTGTTCTAGGTTATTACAAGCAGAGGTTTTAAGTCCTATAATTAACACCTCTGTTTTTTTTCTGAATTTAGCACTAAGAAATTACTCGTCATCCAGTTTTTTTATATCGACTATGCATTCCACTAGTTTTTCAAATTGGTATGTTTCACCGGGCCGCGAAGAACTATAAAGCTGAGTATCATCAGCATAACAGTGAAATCTACCATGTTTCCTGACTATACCTCCCAAGGGTAATATATAAAGCGTGAAGAGTAGCGGCCCTAGTACTGAGCCTTGAGGTACTCCATACTGCACTTGTGATCGATATGATACATCTTCATTCACTGCTACGATGGCGGTCATATAAGTACGATTTAAACCATGCTAATGCACTTCCATTGATGCCAACAAAGTGTTCAAGTCTATGCAAACAAAATTAAATTTAAATTAAATTTTTATTAAACACATGCCATTCAACTTGAACACCCACCTTTGCATATTCATTTGTAAAGAACCTGTAAATTAATCTCAACTAAAAGAATCCATAGAGTTTAATATTATTATAATCCCGAAGAAGAACTTCCGATCATCTACTTTTACATTCGTCACAATTCACTACAACGGTTTAAAGATCGAGTTTAGTATAAAAACAACGTTAAAAGGAAAACATTGTACAATAATATGACATGAAATCAAAAGCTTATAACTGAACTTACCGTAATGGGATTTGTATGCCCGTTTTTATGTCTTCGAAGTGTGAAGTTACATTCGGTAAGTATCGAGACTTTACTTTCGATTTCAACACAAAGGCGTATCCTTGTGATGCAGACCGCGCATGCGCAAGAGACCTCAGGTGTCAACAACATACAAACCCCGCCCATTTGTCTGCTTTCCTTTGTCTGCTGTCAGTCTATCGTTAAATGTGTTTAGCGCCACCTGCTGCACTGGAGTGTGTGACATAACACGTCCTCAATTACGTTCTACTGATCGAGTCTCATGAAGAAATAATGTTAATTCAAACACACCTCCTTCAAATGTTAGTTATGATTTATTTCAATACAATTCTTTCTAAATTAATGCTTTTTGCAATTAGTATACATTTAATATACATTGCAACTACATATCTCAAAAGTATCTGTGCTTAAAGCTAGTCCAAAGTGCAGCAGCAAGAGTTCTTACTAGAACCAGGAAGTATGACCATATTAGCCTGGTCCTGTCATCGCTGCACTGGCTCCCTATCAAACATCCTATAGATTTTAAAATATTGCTTATTACTTATAAAGCCCTGAATGGTTTAGCACCTCAGTATTTGAATGAGCTCCTTTTACATTATACTCCTCTACGTCCGCTACGTTCTCAAAACTCAGGCAATTTGATAATACCTAGAATATCAAAATCAACTGTGGGCAGCAGATCCTTTTCCTATTTGGCGCCTAAACTCTGGAATAACCTACCTAACATTGTTCGGGAGGGCAGACACACTCTTGCAGTTTAAATCTAGATTAAAGATCCATCTCTTTCACCTGGCTTACACATAACACACTAATATGCTTCTAATATCCAAATCCGTTAAAGGATTTTTAGGCTGCATTAATTAGGTAAACCGGAACCGGAAACACTTCACATAACACCCGATGTACTTGCTACATCATTAGAAGAATGGCATCTACACTAATATTAGTCTGTTTCTCTCTTATTCCGAGGTCACCGTAGCCACCAGATCCAGTCTGTGTCCAGATCAGAGGGTCACTGCAGTCACTTCATTTACAGCAATATCACTGACTTGATTGCAAATTAATGCACATACACTATTTAAACTGAACAGAGATGACATCACTGAATTCAATGATGAACTGCCTTTAACTGTCATTTTGCATTATTGACACACTGTTTTACTAATGAATGTTGTTCAGTTGCTTTGATGCAATGTATTTTGTTTAAAGCGCTATTTAAATAAAGGTAACTTGACATGACTTTATTATTATTTATTGTTAAGTTGTCCTATTTAAATGTGTTCTGCTCTCCTCCCAGATATACATGTGTGCATGTACCAAGAGCACCTTATATGCTTAAAACCACAACAAATTCCTTGTGTGTCTGTGCACACTTGATAAAGCAGATTCTGATTCTGATTTTCTCTTGTGGACTATATGTACATATTTTATGTGACAAATCTTATTCAGATCAATACAATAAATACAATAAACAATAACATGCATTTTGCATGATCCCTCATTTTAGTAAAATATTTAACAATTTGCAGATTTTGAAAGGGGGATGTAAACTTTTGACCTCAAATGTAACTTTGATAGAAAGGTATGCAATGGATTACAATCAAAATTCAGACGACTGATAATATGACAACCCTGCTGAGAAAATGAAAAAAAATAAAAAATAAAAAAAATAGAACCATCACAAAAAAACATCTAATGGTTTCCACTACAAACACCATTATAAACCATCAACTGTTAATCATTAAAATCAGGGTTGTTGTTTTGTTTCCCTGTAGTGCGCTTTGGGACTGACTTGGTTGTGTTTTTTTTTCAGTTGCTTCTAAACATATAGATGGCTAAAGTCCGAAAACACTGTATTCAGTACAAACTGGGCTACAATAATGTGTAAATAGCATGTATGTACATGATTGTGTTTTTGAGAAAACAACGTCTATGCATGGTTAGTGAAAAACTAAAGTTCTGAAGTCACTGTTAAACCTGGAGCTTGTAGCCTAGAATTTTTGCTTGTGAATGTTGTTTACTCACTCAAAGAAAACAATAGAATAATTCAAATTTTCTAAGATACTTTTTGTTGGTAAATGTCATATGTGAGTAGGTGTCAACTATCATGAATATCATTGTGATTTACACATGAGAAGACAAAGTCCTGCATAATGAGCTGCATAATGAGCCCTCAGTCAGCTGTGTGTCGCTGAGAGGGAGGAGTTACAAGAAAGAATATGAGAATAAAATAAATCTATATATTTTTATGTTTGTATTTTTTTAGAATATATTTAATCATCCCACATAATAATTTGAGATTCTCTTGCGAGTGCAGTTAAACAGTTTATTAGGAAAAATCAAAGCTGATTTTCAAAGCTGAATTTTTAGCATCATTACTCCAGTCACACGATCCTTCAGAAATCATTCTAATATTCAGATTTTCTACCCCCCCCCCCAAAAAAAGATAAACTTTACATTTCAGCCTTTAAAGTTAAAAGTATATGAATTTTAACTATATTAAATAAATTATTATATCAATTAAATAAATTAGAGATGTGCAATGTTGATAAAAAAGAAATCTCTACTAGACTTCATCACCTGATGTATGCGTGCACTCTGTAGGTGTGTTTTGTGTTTGCTTTTCGCAATATTATCATGATTTCAAATTGCACATCATTAAAACTGCAATTATGTTATTATCGTAGAACAAACACATTGCACACCCCTGTTAAGATTTTTAGAATGCATTGTCTTCTTATTGATCCACCAGTTCATATTTAAAGCTCTGTGTATTTGCAGGGTAAAAACATGGCTCAACTCTGAACAAAACAACAGTTTATTCTCTGCCAGCAGGTGGAGTGTTTGGTAGAATATAGACCCTTCGCAAACATGTGACTATGACCACGTGATGATGCCATGACGGATGGCAGAATCACTAGAAGCACAAGCTAAACAGTAATAGACGAGCGGGATGTTTTAATCAGTTTAAAATAACACTAAACATGCTGTCGTGCCATTATCGGTCGAGGTAGGGCATCTGGTAGGTTCTCACAAAGAATGGTATTTGGAGAAGTTGGGAGATCGCAGGATTGGATACCGACCCTTACCTTCTTCCTCCCTCCGTTTTCACGGACCTCATTAAATCGCCGAGTCTACCCTTCAGTCCACACGATCCATACCACTATGTGGTAAACGGGGTATCCCCATACACTGGTGCTGATCTCAAAGCTTTTAAAAGTCTGGATGCTTACCAGTTCTCTCTAACCACTAGGCCATGACTTCTACCAAGGAATTTGTGGCATAGTGGTTAGAGAGTTTGACTCCTAACCCTAGGGTTGTGGGTTCAAATCTTGGGCCGGCAATACCACGACTGAGGTGCCATTGAGCAAGGCACCGAACCCCCAACTGCTCCCCGGGCGCCGCAGCATAAATGATGCCCACTGCTCCAGGTGTGTGTGTGTGTGTGTGTATGTGTGTTCACTGCTGGGTGTGTGCACTTCGGATGGGTTAAATGCAGAGCACAAATTCTGAGTAAGGGTCACCATACTTGGCTGAATGTCACGTCACTTTGTAGCTGGCTGGGTGACAGAAGTAACTCAATGGCAAAGGTAAGACATCAATCTAGGGTTCATTTTGTATTAACATCTATTCTTTACTTAAGTAATCATTAATAAACATAATACGATTCCAAAAAATTGTGTGTTTATCAATATTTTAATGACTTTAATGGTCACGCTGAGCATTATTAATGAACTAAGAAAAAGTGATTCATACGAGTCTGTCGTCTGTCATGGCGTTCAAAATTCACGCGAGTACAGTGTGACATCACGTGCAAAGGGTCAGTTTCCCTGGTAACAGCGGAACACACAGCACTGGACTCTGAACATGCAGTGCTCGTGTTTATTCAGTGAAATCATAACTTAAGCCTTTTGAAGTTTAACTATATTTTAAGTCCAGAGATGAAAGCAGCATGTTGTCTGTACAAAGAAGGAAACGTCGTATCTGTCCAGGAAAAAACAACTAAAGGCTGGAAATCACTACATGACTTTTAAAATCTGAACAGATTTGTAAACACCAGACATCATAAGATTACAGACTGTGTACAGTCACAGAGTAAACTGGTCATCACACACACAACACGACTGAGGATCACACACTAACAGACTTTACATTCCTTCCCATCACAACAAACTCACACTGAAATGTGCGCACTGTTGCTAGGAGACGCGTGAAGAATGAAAACAATGTGTTTTAAAATCTGCTGAAAATATCAAACATGTTTTATCTCCTCCGACTGAATAAATCATAGTCTGAAGCTGAAAAACTGTGACCATCATACACTACGTGACTCTATTAGATATGTCAGCTCAAATACACAGACTTTTTGTGTGATTGACTTTGTACCTTCAGATAAAATTATTATTATTTATAAAGGTTGTTTAAAATGAACAAGAATTGTTAATAAAACATGATGTAAGTTTAATGGGAACATGGGCGTACAAACATGTGCCCATTAACCTCAGCCGGACCTTTTGCATTTATTAATATATACATCTTAATCAAAATATTTTTTTTTTCATTTAAAATAACATTTCATATTTTTGTGTGAGATAAATATTTTATAACATAACATCTTACACAAACCAATATCTTTTAAACTAAAAAACGTCTCAGTGTAGATTTTGGTGAGCTTAATATGTACATTTACCCTAATATTTATATAAAACTGTACCTGAGATCAGTCTTTGTATCTCCACTCTTAAACTTCATTGGATTATCCATAGACGCATCACTCCTCACAGACACACAGCTGGACTCTTCTGATCTCTGATAAACTGAACTATAACAGAGAGACATTAAAGTCAATCCTTTGAATTATCATATTTAACAAAGTACAAACTCATATATTATTTAAACAATCACTTCAGGATCATTTCATTTACACTATTTTTTATTACAAAAGACGTTAAATAGAACTGTGTGCTTTCACAAATGAATCTCTACGTGTAACACTATATATATTAAAATATCAGATAAAGATAAAAAATATATTTTAGCAATGTACATAAAAACATTTATCATATATTGTAGAAAATATATATTTTGATAATATAAAATGACATGCTATAACAATATTTATGTAAAACTGTACCTGAGATCAGTCTTTGTATCTTCACTCTTAAACTTTTTTACTGGATGATCCATAGACCAATCACTCCTCACAGACACACAGCTGGACTCTGCTTCTGATCTCTTCTGATGAAATAATCTATAACAAAACAGATTTAATTATTTATGATCATAATCATTTTCTTCTAAAGTCTTTTATGTCTCATTAAAAACACTGTATGAGGCAGATTAAGGTGTTCAGGGACCCTAGGTAAGACCCCAAGTATGGTGAACTGCCACACACACACACACACACACACAGACACACACGCATAGAGAGAGAGACCAGTAGAGCTGTAGTCAAGTCCAGCTTTGTCGAGTCCAAGTCAAGTCCAAGTCCAGGACTAGTCGAGACCGAGTCAAGACCGAGTCCAAAGAGGTTCGAGTCCAAGTCAAGTCCAAGTCCAAAAGTTTCGAGACCAAGTCCAAGACCGAGTCCAAGTGAAAGAAAAAAGGGTCCTCTTCAAGACCACATACTTAACTACTGATAATGTTTGTGATGCGAGAGACAGCATATCTCCTATTCTAAGAAAATCATTTTACATTATTATTTGTAATGATCAAAAAGCATGTGCAAAGTAACAACTCTGTAGGACAGGGGTCTCCAAACTACATCCTGGATGGCCAATGTCCTGAAAAGTTTAGCTCCAACCGGCCTTAAAACACCTGGAAGATTAGTGTGTCTAGTAAGAGCTTGATTAGCTGGTTCAAGTGTGTATAATTAGGGTTAAAGCTAACAGGGGCGTTACACAAGATCCCGGGCCCTATGCATAGGCAGTCCTGATGGGCCCCCATGGCCCCCACCCATGAAAATATCCAGGTAAAATAAAATATATTTCAGATTCATACTTTTCAAGGGCCCTCTCTTCCTTTGGGCCCTGGTAATCAGTACTGGTTTTACGCCCAGTCTGACCCTGGGAGCTAAACTTGGATAAACAAACAAATTTGGAACTGTAAGGTCAAATAATTTTTATGTACTTTATTTTTTGCTGACATTATGTCTGTGGTCAAAAAATAAAATGACTGATGCCTTGGCACAGTGCACACACACACGCAAAGCTCGGGATATGACAAATGCGCGCAGCAAGGCTAGAATGGATTCGTTTGGCTCTACTGGGCATGCGCACATAAATACAGCAAATTTTTGTCATACTGTACTAGGGCTTGCATAGACTAGTCGAGCATTGTCGGAAACAATCGACTACTCCAGCATGCATTAACCATAATGCATACAAAGTGTTTGCAAGTACGACGTGAATTTTAGAATTACAATATTGCGTGGAGCTGTTACTATATGACCTTATCTATGTTGCATGTAAAAATAAAATATGTAATGTAATAATTAGGGTTGTGCCTGAAGCCGAATACCTTATTCGGAATGGCAAGGATAATGGCTTAAAAAACGAATAACGCACAAGGAATAATTCTGCCTGAATACTCGTCTGAAGCTGACACAGTCTGGTGTTTGCTAGATAACAGTTGAGCCAGGGCGTCAGCGCCAGAAGTGAATGAATGTAAACTTTATGAGTGAAAAGAGTGCAAATCAAACACCGCATTGTTGTCGCCTCTCTGTGCATCTCTCAGAAATCAGATCGTTGCAAGAGTAATTTTACCTATAAAAATACATCATAGCTACACGTTATATTATTTATATATACAGTATTGTTCAAAATAATAGCAGTACAATGTGACTAACCAGAATAATCAAGGTTTTTCGTATATTTTTTTATTGCTACGTGGCAAACAAGTTACCAGTAGGTTCAGTAGATTCTCAGAAAACAAATGAGACCCAGCATTCATGATATGCACGCTCTTAAGGCTGTGCAATTGGGCAATTAGTTGAATTAGTTGAAAGGGGTGTGTTCAAAAAAATAGCAGTGTGGCATTCAATCACTGAGGTCATCAATTTTGTGAAGAAACAGGTGTGAATCGGGTGGCCCCTATTTAAGGATGAAGCCAACACTTGTTGAACATGCATTTGAAAGCTGAGGAAAATGGGTCGTTCAAGACATTGTTCAGAAGAACAGCGTACTTTGATTAAAAAGTTGATTAGAGAGGGGAAAACCTATAAAGAGGTGCAAAAAATGATAGGCTGTTTAGCTAAAATTATCTCCAATAGCTTAAAATGGAGAGCAAAACCAGAGAGACGTGGAAGAAAACAGAAGACAACCATCAAAATGGATAGAAGAATAACCAGAAAAGCAAAGGCTCAGCCAATGATCACCTCCAGGATGATCAAAGACAGTCTGGAGTTACCTGTAAGTACTGTGACAGTTAGAAGACGTCTGTGTGAAGCTAATCTATTTTCAAGAATCCCCCGCAAAGTCCCTCTGTTAAAAAAAAGGCATGTGCAGAAGAGGTTACAATTTGCCAAAGAACACATCAACTGGCCTAAAGAGAAATGGAGGAACATTTTGTGGACTGATGAGAGTAAAATTGTTCTTTTTGGGTCCAAGGGCCACAGGCAGTTTGTGAGACGACCCCCAAACTCTGAATTCAAGCCACAGTACACAGTGAAGACAGTGAAGCATGGAGGTGCAAGCATCATGATATGGGCATGTTTCTCCTACTATGGTGTTGGGCCTATTTATCGCATACCAGGGATCATGGATCAGTTTGCATATGTTAAAATACTTGAAGAGGTCATGTTGCCCTATGCTGAAGAGGACATGCCCTTGAAATGGTTGTTTCAACAAGACAATGACCCAAAACACACTAGTAAACGGGCAAAGTCTTGGTTCCAAACCAACAAAATTAATGTTATGGAGTGGCCAGCCCAATCTCCAGACCTTAATCCAATTGAGAACTTGTGGGGTGATATCAAAAATGCTGTTTCTGAAGCAAAACCAAGAAATGTGAATGAATTGTGGAATGTTGTTAAAGAATCATGGAGTGGAATAACAGCTGAGAGGTGCCACAAGTTGGTTGACTCCATGCCACACAGATGTCAAGCAGTTTTAAAAAACTGTGGTCATACAACTAAATATTAGTTTAGTGATTCACAGGATTGCTAAATCCCAGAAAAAAAAAATGTTTGTACAAAATAGTTTTGAGTTTGTACAGTCAAAGGTAGACACTGCTATTTTTTTGAACACACCCCTTTCAACTAATTGCCCAATTGCACAGCCTTAAGAGCGTGCATATCATGAATGCTGGGTCTTGTTTGTTTTCTGACAATCTACTGAACCTACTGGTAACTTGTTTGCCACGTAGCAATAAAAAATATACTAAAAACCTTGATTATTCTGGTTAGTCACATTGTACTGCTATTATTTTGAACAATACTGTATTTAAAAGGCAAATATTTAAAGCGTAGGTTACGATATGATACGAATGAATGGAATAAGCACAACGCGCTCACCAATCAAACAGCCGCGCTGCGCGTCTCAGTCTCTCAAAAACCAAATCAGTTCTCTCTCAAGAGCAGGCTAATAATCAGCTTAGATACGGATACATTGTCTACTTGTCCTACATGTTTGCATCTTTACCTTTTGCTGGTTTGCGCGGAACACATGCATCTGTTTAGTGAAGTTCATTAACATTATAGACTCGCTCAAAGTGTTCTGCATAATGAAAATGTGTGCATTGAATGGATTCAGTCGTGTTCAAATGATCACTAAACGTTTGTCATGACTCTCTGCTTGCATGATAAATATTTTTTTAGAAATTAATAATTATTTCAGTTTAACACGACATACTTGTTCAGTGATAACTATGAAAAAATATATAAAAAGTCATAACAGTCTTATCAAGTAGGCTAACTGTACGATGTTGTATCCGAATGCAGATAGGAAAAATTTTGTGATTGTTACAGATACAAATACTGGCTGTTACATGAAAATGTAAATATTTAATGTCATAATTATAAAGTTTTTAAAATTTACATTTGTAATTGTTGCATAAGGCTATACATTAATATGGGTTTATTGATTAAAAAAATTTTTTTTTAATGTGTATTCATTTACAATAGCATGAACCACGAGTATAGCCGAGTAACTCAAGCATTTTTTATAAAAAAAAAATCCACTAGTAGAAGTAGTCTTGCAACCCCTATACTGTACAACAATAATTTAGTTTTTCGTTATTGTAAAGGATACGTTTAAGGCTATCTAGGTGTAGACGGAAATAAAACACAATCTAACAGGTAGAAATTAAATTAGAAACATCTAAACTTTTCAGATCGCAGTAAGTGCACCGCTGCACATCCTTTCCCGGAACAATACTGAAAGCTAAGATGGAGAAACAGATGATCATAGTTGTACAAGGATAGCCATTTTGTAAATGAATCTATTAGCAGAGCTACTACAAGGGATGTTTAGTGCTGGAAATCAATTTATTCTTTGCTGAAACTTCTGCGTCATCATGGAGAGCGGGTCATGGTTGCCCAGCAACAGCAGACGCCACTGGAGCGCGAGCGCAGATTACAGAGTGCTTTGGAAATAAGGAGAGCGGCGCGCCTAGCGTTTTCCACACGTTTTCAGTCGCGACATCATGCAAATGTGGTTTTGTTTTGAAGGAGAAATTTTTTATTTTATTTTTTTGCTGGACTCGGTCGAGACCAACTAGAAGACTTGGCGAGTCCAATGGCAAAGTCTGAGACAAGTCCGAGTGCAAATGCAACGAGTCCGAGACAAGTCAGAGACGACAGAAAAATGTCTCGAGTCCGGACTCGAGTCCAAGACCGGACTCGAGTACTACAGCCCTAGAGACCAGGGCTCGACATTAAGCTTTGACATGAGCTTGTCCTTCGGACAAGTAAATCCATCATTCACTTGTCAGAGTAAAAATAGTTACTTGTCCGGGGGAAAAAATATATATATATTTTTTCTGAAGCAATAGTCTCATTAGTGCTCTATCAGGTATTACTTTAATCAGCATATTTTTGATATTTGCTTAAATTGATTGCTGTTACAATTTTTAACTTTATGAAGGACTATATTTCCCCTACTCCTCTGTTTTGTGCATTCGCGTGAAGGGGTAGGGGTGTCTCGGTTCTCTTCTGGTTGGAGGGGTAGGGGTAAGGGGTAAGGCCAGATAGCCCTTCAATTGAAGATATTTCAGGACCACACTTCAGACAAAGGGGTATGAATTATCTCTACAACATGGCTGCTAGAGCGAACAAAAAGACACATAAATGTAAGCTTTTTTTAGCATAAATAAAGATTTTAACGAAAAGTAATAATTTGTTTTATGTTACATTCAATTGTGAGTTCATATTAACAGTCATGTTACTCAAAGAAATTTTTGCAAAAAATTGCTAATATTTGCTAACGTCATATCATTACAGACTGCATGATAGTGACACAGCATATGAGTGATCAGGGCCATAACTACCGTAGATATTGATGGGGCTAATCCCCCAATAATTAGAAATCGATAAACCATTTTCTCAAATATTGACTTTTCGAGAGAGAGAGAGAGAGAGAGAGAGAGAAAGAGAGAGAGAGAGAGCGAGAGAGAGAGAGAGAGAGAGATTTGATTTTGAAAAAAGCTTTATTTACAAATACTCAAAACACACTGCACAAATGACTTAAAACAAAACATACAGCAAGCACATTAAAGAAAAGAGAACACTATGGGATTATAAGAAAAAACCCAACTCATCTTCGGATAATGTGCACAAAGCACCGTGACTACACCAAATTTGTTCAAACGTTGAAAGATCATCCATGGCTCTATAAAAATTAAAGTCAATCAATACCCTCGATTTGACCAAAGTCAGAAAACACACATAAACATCATTACTAGAACTTTGCAGAATCTTATTTTTCCGGCTAATATACACAGCCAGCTTTGCTTGTCCTAAAATGAAATTCAACAATTCACAAACAAATCGTTTTTTTCTGAAAAATATTTAAAACCCAAAATAAAAGTCTCAATTGACAAATTTTCATTAAACCTACCAAATAATTATTTTAGCTTCACAAATAAAGGCTGTAATCTAAAACAGTGCATGAACGCGTGAAAGATAGTCTCTCTTTGGAGACAAAAAGGGCATCCAGGATCAACTTCTGGGTTCATCACGGAGATAAAAGAATTAACAGCAATGGCAGAAGACAATTTTCAGATAACAAAACACCATTTTCAGAATGCAGTGCATAAATAAAACGCCTCTGCCCATTCTTTTTTTCCAAGCTGAAGAAGTATTTGGATGGTGCATCCATCTGGTCAAGGCTTTGAAAGTGTGCACGAACCAGAGCCCCCTGCGTTTTATACCCCAGTAGATCTGCTAACTGTGCTTTCTTCTTAGAGCAATCTTCCATGTGTCTAGTTTCACCAGTAGAGTGAGCTAAGTTCTGAGATTCAAGTATTTCTCTTTCCAAAAGTTCTAATGACCGAGCCAACTCCTTAGTGACATTGTGAGTGTACTGTTGTGTAAACTGCTTTATCTGGATCTTACCAAAATCCCACCATTGTTGTAATGAATGAAAAGAAGACTTCATTGTTTTATAGACTTCCCAAAAAGACTTGAATGATTCCTTAAATTAAGTAGTTTAATGTTAAAATGCCAATATGCACTTTTAGGTTTAATTGAGCTTAGAATAAATTTACATTGCACCATACTGTGATCCGAAAAACTTACTGGTGTAATCAAGTGAAGTGAAGTGAAGTGAAGTGAAGTGACATTCAGCCAAGTATGGTGACCCATACTCAGAATTTGTGCTCTGCATTTAACCCATCCGAAATGCACACACACAGAGCAGTGAACACACACACACACACACTGTGAGCACACACCTGGAGCAGTGTTCATCATTTATGCTGCGGCGCCCGGGGAGCAGTTGGGGGTTCGATGCCTTGCTCAAGGGCACCTAAGTCGTGGTATTGAAGGTGGAGAGAGAGCTGTTCATGCACTCCCCCCACCCACAATTCCATCCGGCCCGAGACTAGAACTCGCAACCCTTCGATTGGGAGTCCAACCCTCTAACCATTAGGCCACGACTTCCCCGAATATAACACTTACTAAAAATGTTAAGATCTGCTAACTGTGCTTTCTTCTTAGAGCAATCTTCCATGTGTCTAGTTTCACCAGTAGAGTGAGCTAAGTTCTGAGATTCAAGTATTTCTCTTTCCAAAAGTTCTAATGACCGAGCCAACTCCTTAGTGACATTGTGAGTGTACTGTTGTGTAAACTGCTTTATCTGGATCTTACCAGAATCCCACCATTGTTGTAATGAATGAAAAGAAGACTTCATTGTTTTATAGACTTCCCAAAAAGACTTGAATGATTCCTTAAATTTAGTAGTTTAATGTTAAAATGCCAATATGCACTTTTAGGTTTAATTGAGCTTAGAATAAATTTACATTGCACCATACTGTGATCCGAAAAACTTACTGGTGTAATCAAGTGAAGTGAAGTGAAGTGAAGTGACATTCAGCCAAGTATGGTGACCCATACTCAGAATTTGTGCTCTGCATTTAACCCATCCGAAATGCACACACACAGAGCAGTGAACACACACACACACACACTGTGAGCAGTGTTCATCATTTATGCTGCGGCGCCCGGGGAGCAGTTGGGGGTTCGATGCCTTGCTCAAGGGCACCTAAGTCATGGTATTGAAGGTGGAGAGAGAGCTGTACATGCACTCCCCCCACCTACAATTCCATCCGGCCCGAGACTAGAACTCGCAACCCTTCGATTGGGAGTCCAACCCTCTAACCATTAGGCCACGACTTCCCCGAATATAACACTTACTAAAAATGTTAAGATGAAAATTAAAGCTATAAAATCTATCCAGTCTGGCCAAAGAAATATCATTATCACGTGTGTGAAACCAAGTGTACTGCCTTTCATTGCCATTCAAAGATCTCCAGATATCACATAATTCATATTTTTTTATAATATGAATAAGACGGTTACGAGAAGATAAATGAGGCTCAATGTGATTCCTGTCTAAATTGAGCTCAGTACAATTAAAATCTCCACCTAGAAATAAAAAATCTTCAGTGCAACAATTTTGCAAAGTCGAGCACAATGTGTCTAAAAAAACCAATCGTTCAACTGGTACAGCAGGAACATACACACAAATAAAGACAAACACATAATTTTCAAAAACTGCTCGAACTTTCAAGAGCCTACCTTTAACAATTTCATCAACTACGTAAGAAACAGGACTAAAATTCTTTGCAAATAAAATGGCCACTCCCCCACTGACAGAAGTATTATGGCTTAGCACAGCAGTGCCATCAAACTCTCTTAACCAGTCAACAGCATTTTTCACATCGCTGTGGGTTTCTTGTAAAAAAGCAACATCAATATTTTTCCGTTTGATTACTTCATATATTGTTGTTCTTTTTCTGATATCTCTAGCACCATTGACATTCAAAGTGGCTAAATGCACTTCACTCATGAATAATAAGAAAGAAAAAAACAAACCAAAAATCAAAGAAAAAATAGCATTCCTGCTGTTTACGTTAACCAGAGTCATTATTCAGGGCATTGTTAAGATTTCTCACGATTTTCTTTAATCGGTAGACTTCCTTGTTCGTGAAAGACCCCTCTGCCATTAAGCCCTTCGCTTTTTCCACAAACTGTTTTAGATCAGGAAAATATTCCTGCACTTGCACACCTCTTTTATTTTAAGTCGACCTGAGAAATAACTTTGTCATCAAGCTCATAACTCCGTCCATCAAACTCGCATTGAGAGAGAGACACACTAGAGTCAGAAGACTCACCATCACTCTCAGTATCCTGCTTTTCATCTCTAGGCATTCCACTTTTTTTGCTTATTTTAGCATCAAGTACTTTGTCACTTTTCTTCCTTTTTTGGGGTATTTTAAAAATGGATTTCTCTTCTTCCGTTCTTACACAACTACTCTCCTCAGACATTTCTTGCAATGCAGCTGAATAATTTCCTGAAGCTCTATCATTTTGCTCATCACTACAGACTTTAGAGTCTTGTGACACACCTGCTAGATCCTTCACAACCGCATCCGAAAGCGTTTCAGTGTGATCCGAAACTGAAGGCGGTTGTGACGAGGTCGATCCAGTCGCTGGATAGACCTGTAGCCGTCACCAGCGCGCCTTCCCCCGGGGATTCCAGCGCCGCTGCACCGGCAACATCAGCCGCATCACCACTATCAGAAATCTCAATTACATTCCTTTCATTCGCTGCAAGTTTATCTGGACAGTTGCGAACTAAGTGGCCAAAACTGTTGCAAGAAAAACATTTCATCTTTGCAGTGGTGACAAAAACAATATAATCAAAATTGTCGATCCGAAAATTAAGTGACATGTCCAAATCAGCGTCATCCTTAATAATCATGTACACAAAACGCCTAAAGGAAACAATATGTTTAAATCGAGGAGACACACTGCTGATTGGGATTTTTTTGATCTGGGAAACTAATTTACCATACCGAGATAAAGCTTGGGTTAAAATATCATCGCTCACAAATGTTGGGACATTTGACAATGTAACTCGCTTAGCCGGTAGAGAAAGGGGCAAGACAGGGACAAGTTCACCGCTTATAATTATTCCGTGCTCAACTATTTCATTAGCCTTATCAATACTATCAAGAAAAACTACCATAGCACCATTCATTCTCGAGGCGGAAAGCACACTCTCGTGCCCAACCACCTCTCCAATTGCCAAACAACAATCGCGGATGCCACCTTTACACCGTGTCGCCGCGTAAGTGAGCTCAACACCTGCATGTGTGGGGCCGACATGCTTCCTCAAAAGAGCGGATAGCACACGGCCCGAGAAAAACTCAAACAATCAACTATAAACACGCCGTGGGGGGGAGTTTGACTCACAGCACACCACTCCGCCTCTACACGCTCACGCTCGCACCGGAAATGACAGTGACAGTGAGAGAGAGAGAGAGAGAGAGAGAGAGAGAGAGAGAGAGAGAGAGATGGACAGCGATTGTATCCTCTCGTCGCTGGAAAATATAATGTAGTGATTCTGTATTTAAACTGTATTTAATAAAAGTAATGGGGCAGTGTTGACAAGTTTATTTTCTCCTGGATCTGTGAGCTGCGCGGTTTCCGATGTGTGTGTGTGTGTGTGTGTGTGTTTCATTAATACAGAACGATAATTAAAGGCTCTAATGCACACCAGTGCATTATATGTGTGTGTATTGTAAGAGCTAGACAACGAATGATGACGTGTGACGGTATAGTAGTGGTGTCCCAATCTTTAGGGGAATATTGTCTCCCCTACCCCTTGACACTCTGTTTCAAGGGACAAGGGGAAGGGGTATAAAATAGAATTGGGAAAAAAGATCAGATCTTGAGGAAAAACACAGTGTCTATTTTACAGTATTTTACAGTCAAGTCCAGCACACTGAATACTGTTATTTGTCCAATGATATTTGTCTATTACAAACTGAAGTACTGTCTAGTGACAAGAACACTAACCGCAGCTCTACAAGACTATTATAAAGCAGCCAAACAAATAGTTCAAACTACATTTATCTTGAGGAAAAACCCAGTGTCTGTACGAAAGAAAAGCTCTACAAGACTATTATAAAGCAGCCAAACAACTATAAACTGATTCTGAGCTGCACTTCTGGGTATGTGTGTTATTAACTGTTCTTCATGATAAAACACTAGAACTACTGCTACTACTGTCTAGTCTATGAACATGTTTCAGGTTTAAATATCACTATATGCCATAACTGTAGGGCTATTTCCTCTATGCCGGGTCGGACGTGCAGTGTGAAAGGGACTCTAGGGTCAGAGGTCACTGGATCATATCTCACATGAGGTCAGAGGTCACTGGATCATATCTCACCTGGGGTCAGAGGTCACTGGATCATATCTCACCTGAGGTCAGAGGTCACTGGATCATATCTCACCTGGGGTCAGAGGTCACTGGATCATCACTGGATTCAGGAGGATTCATGGATCTGTGGCTCTTCAGAGACTCTCTGGTGTGATCTGGAGATGAAGATCTCTCTCTGATCTCCATAATGACAGACTGACACGAGGCCTGTATATCAAACACTTCACTAATCATACATGACTATATATTCATTCATTCTTCAATTATTATTATATAACAGAATATCCATTACACTTTCAATAATTCAGATTATTGTGATGAGGAAGATGATAAAATGATCAGCTCTACACTTCAGTCACAGTCTGAATATTTCAGGAGATCAGTGTGTGATCATGTATCAGCAAACATGTGTCTGTTCCTTCCAGAGAAAGGAGAAAGATTTAAGAGGTCATCAGATGCGCATTTCACACAAGTTTGTATGATTCTTTAGGTTCTTAGTGAAAAGTCTGTAACATACTTAGGTCAAAATAATCAAAAACAATAATCTGTAGAGATCAGAAATATCAAATATATTCCACCTGTCGCTCAAACAGGCCTCATACTTGAGCTTTCTTTCGTTTTAAAACTTGTTCGTTCTATAATCTCGATATTTTAAAATAAAAACAATATATAAAAACGATCTTTTACAGACGACGAAGAAGAAAAAGTCACAACTTAACACGGACACCAGTTAAACTGTAACACCTGTGTTGGGAACTCAGAAACGAAGACCAGGAGACTCTTGGGTAATCTTCAGCAGGATTCTTTTATTGAGAACGCTCTGCGTGGCGCTGTAGTCATCAATAGTCTAATTTGTCCTTAAGACATTGTAGTTTTTATATATTCAAGTGGGAGGGATCCATACAGTAGAGGTGGAGACCATTTTAACAAAGGATGCAAATGCAATCAGGAAGATTCCAGACACTGGCAACTTCCCAGCCTTGATCTTATCAGCATAACAGTGTCATTTAAATACAGAGGTGCCTGACAGTATCAGAGACAAAAGGCACAGCTGTGTCTTGAGCTTAAAAAAACCAAATGGCAAGGAAGAGCACAAAGACAAAAGGACATTATCTCAGACACCTGATTTTCCTGATTTACCTCAAAATGTATATCAAAACGTTTTCAGTTCATATGCTATTACATTGGAACCTAGTTTTAACATTTTATAAATTTTTAATCCCACAGTCCTCCCGTTGAGAGTTCTAATAACTCTCACATAATACAAATTTAAACTTTCATAAGTCCATTCTATGGCCTATGTTTGTTAACATAAGCCCCATCTTCGGTCATGTAATTTGAAAAGGTTACAGGCACATTTAACTTATTCTGTGTCTTATACTAGATTTACTTAGGTGTATTTTTAGAACCATAACTGTTGACACATATGGCATGGATGGTAACACGTTATACAAACTACATGATGACACAGAAAAAAATCATGTAGCATAAATCTGGAAGTCTTGAAGTCCATGGCGTCCGAATAGCTGTGAAGTCTGTTTTCTGTAGTCCATTTCGCATGTAGATTCACTGATATGACTCTTTGTCCTCATGAAGCTTGTTCATGGATGTCTGAGGGGATGCTTTACACCAGGGTGTCACATATGGAAATGACTTCTCATGCGTGCATACCTGCAACACAAGAAAACAAAGAAACAGCAGACCAGCAGTATTCATGCATAGACAATTTTAGACTTCTGTTGATCGTATAGTGGTTTTAAGTCTGGTGATTGTATAGTGTTTTTCTCAAACTAGTTTTAAGTAATTTGACACCTATGGACCAGTGAGGTGGGGATAAAACTATGGATAGGGGAAACCTATGAGGAAGTCTTCACCACAGGGTTGGCCCTGAGGCCTGTTGCACTTCGGTTCTTCCCTGGGCTCCTCACTGGTCTGTGTGTGTCCTAGTCTGTCCCTGTAGCTGTTGTGTGAACTTAACTGGGTGACATCTCCATCCTCTAATGAAATATCAGTCATAACAAGACATCATAACCCAAAAAAGAATAGGAGTGACTGGAGTGTGCTTTAGTATAGCTTTGAAGGCTGTGAATGTACTTAACGTTCGCTCAATGAAAGGAAGTGACAGTCAACGTATTTATAAAGGAGGTTTCATCTTTGTTGTACATTACTGGGGAAGTTAAGCACTCACAGCCCTTACAGTTAACACCTGAGCAAGCTGCTCCAACAGTTAGGTGACGTGGGGAGGGGCAGATTCAGTGTGGTAAGTAGACTGAGTAGGAGCTGAGTAAAGCTGTTCATTTCTCTTAATGTCTTCTTGCTTTTCCTACACTCTTTCATCCAGTGTCCAGGTTTACCACAAAAATGACAACTGCCCTCCTTCTTAGGACTTCTACGTTTCGGTCGGTTCTCTGTTTTGACCTGAAAAGATGCTGCTGCAATCTTTACTCTGGCTTTGACATCAGAGTTTCTTTCCCAAGTAGCTAAACTGTCTAGATTACTTCGGAGAGTTTTGTTAGACCAAGTTAGATCTAAGAATGGCAAAGCTTTTCTGTACTCAGCTACAAGGCCATCTGACCAGATGCGAACTAATGGTCCCTTGTCCTCTAACACACTTTCATTATCATCAATTATTCCACTGTAAGTTAAGGCTGACTGACAAAATCTTTCAGTGTATTTACTCACAGTTTCAGCCTCCTTCTGTACACAACTAGTGACCTTTGACCAATCCACTTTTGGTCCAACAATATTCTTTAACTCTCTCAGAACTCCCTCTCTCAATTCATCTTTACTGGCATGTTGTAGTTCAGAAGTAACAGCAGACTCAAAACTGTTGAATTCAGATTCAGTAAGTATTTGTGACATCAGCTGTGTGACTTCTGCTAACGATATGTCATAGAGACGCATTTTGCTGATCAATGCTCTTCTGAATTCAGTAAAATTTGTGCGTACAGAGGGTAAGCTCTGGGATAGTCTCTCTATATCTTTAGGTCTTAGCCCTTTGGCAACAGTTTGTACTTGGACAACAGAAGAGTTGGCAGGAACACGTTCAGTTTCCTCAATTCTCTGAGATCTTTTCCTCGCTCCACATACCTTTACTAAATCTACAGTTACATCAGTTACTGACTGGATGGCTACATCTGTTTCAAAGAAAGCTTGTAAATCAGGATAATTGTTATCAGTCTGACTTACTTCTTCCACATCAGTTTTTGCTGCAGCTTTGTTGCGATTCAGTTTCTTAGTCAAAGACGATACTCTAGCTCTGAGCTCTTTGATCTGTTCCTCTAGTTCTGAGGTACGCTGAGAATGTTGTGTAGCTAGTGCTAAACCAAATTCTCTGTGGCAGCAGATAATGCCTTTCGCATTGTTTTTGCGAATACATGATCCTAGTACCTTTTTACATTCTTCAATTGACCATACTTTTTCTGGATCAATACCAAATTTCTTTATCAAATCCAATCTGACTGACTCTGTCACTATTGAGTCTATATGCTGTCCTAACAATGATTTGAACTCACTCTCTGTCCATGAAGGAGTAGCTAGTCCACCTTTCTTAGTTGTTGGAATCAGATTATGATTTCTTCTCAACATTTTGTAATGTCTTTCTGACACAAAAGGACACTTCTAACACAAACTATTAGCACTTAATGCTAAACATCCCTGTCAGACACAGAGGGTAGCAAGATGTTAGCATGTGATGCTAATCTTCCCTGCCTAACAGAGGATTATTTTCATCTCTAAAATATAATTTTTAGAGGGTAATTTAGTTAACCAAACCCTACAGCTGTCTGTTAACTCTTCTCTGACGGCGCAGAGGGTAACATTTGTTCTGGTCTTAAAGGTTCTTTTGGATAGAGGTACACTCACCAACCATTGGTTGTACAAAAGATTCAGTCTGGAATGAAGTCTGATCTTTGTTGAGGTTGCAGTTTCAATCTGGATTCAGGTGAGAAGCTTGATCCGGGTCACGGCACCAAAAACTGTTGGGAACTCAGAAACGAAGACCAGGAGACTCTTGGGTAATCTTCAGCAGGATTCTTTTATTGAGAATGCTCTGCGTGGCGCTGTAGTCATCAATAGTCTAATTTGTCTTTAAGACATTGTAGTTTTTATACATTCAAGTGGGAGGGATCCATACAGTAGAGGTGGAGACCATTTTAACAAAGGATGCAAATGCAATCAGGAAGATTCCAGACACTGGCAACTTCCCAGCCTTGATCTTATCAGCATAACAGTGTCATTTAAATACAGAGGTGCCTGACAGTATCAGAGACAAAAGGCACAGCTGTGTCTTGAGCTTAAAAAAACCAAATGGCAAGGAAGAGCACAAAGACAAAAGGACATTATCTCAGACACCTGATTTTCCTGATTTACCTCAAAATGTATATCAAAACGTTTTCAGTTCATATGCTATTACATTGGAACCTAGTTTTAACATTTTATAAATTTTTAATCCCACACCTGCCAAAAATAAAATCCTGCTTATCATTCAACTTGAACACCCACCTTTGCATATTAATTTGTAAAGAATCTTCTTTTTCTTCTTTTAGAGTTTAACTGGCGGTTGGCAGACCAACTTAAGGTGTATTTACCGCCATCTACCAGATAGGAGTGTGGTCGTCGAGAATAGTCAGAGGGAATTATTCACCTATGCGCATACTTATGATATAAATATGTACATATTAAATACGGTAGAACAACCCCGTATTTTAGATACATCTCCTAATAGATTAACTAAAGTAAGCGCTTTCCCTTCTTTATATAGGACTGATGTTAACCAACTATGCTCTTCCATATAATTATTACACTCTATTAGGACATGTTCAACTGTTTCTGGCTGACCGCAAAAATCACAACCTCTTGTCTGATGTTTCCCTATACAGAGTAAAGATCTATTGAGACCTGAATGACCAATCCTTAAATGTGTCAGCACTGCCTCTTCTCTCCTACTTCCATCCCTAGATCTACCCCCTCCCACATTTCTTTGTACACAGTAAAGTTCAAGTTCAAGTTCAAGTCTGCTTTATTGTCAATTTCCACATGTACAGTACATACATACAGAGAATCGAAATTGCGTTACTCTCAGACCCCGGTGCATACAGATAACATTAACATTAAAGCCTAAAAAAATAACTAGATCAAATATAAAATGTAGATACAACTATACAATAAGGGAATGATAAAAAAGACATATAATAAAATAAAAAATAAAGTTAAAAATAAAGTTAAATAAAGCAGCGCAAGGTAAATGACAGATATAGTGCAAATCAATGAAGTGAACAACAGTGCAGTTAAAAGATATTTTAGTGCAAAAAAAATCACTTATTGAAAATATCTTATTAAGTCTGATTAAAGTGACAAGTGAAAAAGTGACCAAGAGCAGTTATTTAACTGACTGATGAGGTAGTGGAATGACGTCAGTTCCATGCCGAATGAGGTAGTGAGCAGACCAATGCTGCACAAGTGACTAGTGCATGCCATCATATAATTAGTGTGTGGGGGGGGGGGGCAATTATAGTGGCAAGATGTCTGCCAGTGTCATTACTATCCCACTGCTCTTGCCACATCCCATTCACTTTTTCCTGAATAATAGATTTCCCTTCAGCTTTGCATAGAGGGACATTGATGTTAACCTCATCCAATTTCAAGGCCTGTTTAGCTAGAATATCCACCTCTTCATTTCCATCAATACCTACATGGGCAGGGACCCAAACAAACTGAACACAAACACCTTTACTATTCAGCTGAAACAATATATGGTAAATTTTGTATAATAGATCTAGTCTGCATGACTTTCCTGTTTTTATGCTCAATAATGCAGCTAGACTGTCTGAGGCAACTACAGCTCTGTTTATGCCCCCAATATAATTCATAAACAACCAATTAAGAGCTAAAGCAATGGCAGTGAGTTCAACAGTATACACTGCAAGATAATCAGAAGTTCTTCTTTTAATTTTGATGTTGTGTAATACTCACTGCCGCTCCTGTTCTGCCATTGTTGGGATCTTTAGACCCATCAGTATACAGTAAAATGTGTTCTTTAAACTGTTCAAAATAATTTTTAACAACAAGCCATTCTGGGGTACCGCTACTTTCCTGGCTTTCTGGCATAACAAACAGCCATGGACGTATAGATGAACATGGTACAGTCGAACTGAACTTAAATTGCGTCAGGCCTACATTCTGGGCTTTAATATCTACAATCCACCCAAAGCTATAGTAGTTAGACTTCTGATGTTCCCAACAATCCTTAAACACAGCTTTTGCTGGGTGAACACAGCTATATTTGTAAAGAATCATTAGAGCTTGATATTATTATAATTCTGAAGATGAACTTCCGGTCATCTGATTTTACGTGCGTCACAACTCACTACAACGGTTCAAAGATCGAGATTAGGATGAAAACAACGTTAAAACGAAAACATTGTACAATAATATGAAATGAAATCAAAAGCTTATAACTGAACTTACCGTAATGAGATTTTTATGTAAGTTTTTAAGTCTTCGAAATGTGAAGTTACATTCGGTAAATATCTAGACTTTACTTTCGATTTCAACACAAAGACGTGTCCTCGTGATGCAGACCACGCATGCGCAAGAGACCTCAGGTGTCAACAACATACAAACCCCGCCCATTCATTCATCTGCTTTCATTTGTCTGCTGTCAGTCTATCGTTAAATGTGTTTAGCGCCACCTGCTGCACTGGAGTATGTGACGCGTCCTCGATTACATGCTACTGATCGAGTCTCATGAAGAAAATACTGTTAATTCATACACAACTCCTTCAAATGTTATTTATGATTTCTTTCAATACAATTCTTTCTAAATTAAAGCTTTTTGCAATTAGTATACATTTAATATACATTTCAACTACATATCTCAAATGTATCTGTGCTTATTTTATTCATAAAAATGTGTGTCTTTAATTATGTATACATATGTCCTTACCCCAGTCTAGTAAATACATTTTTGGATGGATTTGAATATTGTAATATTTTCTAATCTGTTTGTCTGTATCTCATCATCTCTCTTCTGCTACTATTGCATTTTAATTGACATTTTGTTTTATCTTTTTCCAAGGTGTTTTCATTCCTTGTATATGGTCTTAAAAAGATACACTTCAGTCACTGTATATGGTCTTTAACCCATCCAAAGTGTGTGTGTGCATGCACGTGCGCTCGCACACACACACACAACGAGCAGTGGGTATCATTTATGCTGCGGCACCCGGGAAGCAGTTTGGGGTTCAGTGCCTTGCTCAAGAGTACCTAAGTCGTGGTATTGCCGGCCCGAGACTTGAACCCACAACCCTAGGGTTAGGAGTCAAACTCTCTAACCACTAGACCACTACTTCCCCGTCAAAAGGTATTATAACATTAATAATAACATTAACACAACACCAAACTAACACTTTTGGACTTCCTCAGTTTGTGTAAATCCACATGGGGTTCGGAGTGTTATTTTATATATTTCATAACTTTCACACATCTTGTACAAACACGTGGTTTTCATTCAGAATTACAGTGTATACTCTTTTCTTTATTTAGCCTAATTAATGGAAGTGAAATGTGACAACATGCCCCATAGGTGTGACACACTGTAAAATCTGAGGGGCACTAATTAACATTTGACAGCTTAAATGATCTGATCTAATGAGGGGAAAAAACATACAAGCGTAACATTTTGTAATAACATTATTAACTTTTATAGAAATAGAGGAGACATTTCTGAATATTGAACACTGACTCTCAGTCTTTATCCATTTGTTTCCTGTGGTTTACATTAAACCCGTCACACAGCTTCTTCAGTCCGCTGCCATCAGGGAGGACACTGTAGAGTCTCCAGGCCAGGAGCAGCAGACTGAAGGACAGCTTCATCCATCAGGCTGTCAGGAAGCTGCTTTATTTAACTTTATTTTTATTTTTATTATATGTCTTTTTTACATTCCCTTATTGTATAGTTGTATCTACATTTTATATTTGATCTAGATGTTTAGGCTCTACTGTTAATGTTATCTGTATGCACCGAGGGTCTGAGAGTAACACAGTTTATATTCTCTGTATGTTTGTACTGTACATGTGGAAGAATTGACAATAAAGCAGACTTGACTTCCAGATGAAAATAACATTGAACAGAAGAGATATGTGCATTGAATATACACACGCACAAGGTATTTATGTTAAATCAATATATAGGCTACTAAAACTCAGTGTACAGAATGGCAACATGAGATATATATACACTTTTATAATATGAATATTACTTTGCACTGTTTCTACTTCAGAGATCACTGTTCCCAGATATTTTTGCCTCTCATCAAATGCCTGATCTCTTTAGAAAGCTGAGACCCTGTAGTTTCTTATGGAACAATCAGAATAATTGTGTGAAGTACTGGCACAGAGTTATAGAGGCTAGAATATTGTTTTTTTCTTTCTGCCGGATAACAAGCATCTCAACTGAACACATTTCAGCCTCTAGGTCACTTGATATGACTTTAGAAACACAATGAGCCCAAGCACCAGGTCGTGTGAAGCTGTGTGCAAAAGCAGATCAATACAGAATGAAATAGAAGTGCTTTAGACCATTTATTTGCCAAGGTATGCAAATGCGTTTTGTAAAATGCCCTGCTGAAACTCCCCATAAGACTTTTGGTTCCCTAAAATGCACACTGACAATAAAAGACTTACTGTGTGGCAAACTCTTGGTGTAGAAGCAGAATCCTGGTCTCCAATGAAAGAAAACAATAGTCTTGCAGACTATTTGGATTATATTTCAGGGGTTTCTGATATAGAATGAATACACAAAATATGGAAGGATTACACAAAAGTCTATATTTATAAACTATTATAAAAGTTATATTTATTTGCAAATAAAAATAGGTACAAGATTCCCCTTTACAAATATACATAAAGAAATGCTGCATGTTGAAATCCCCTCCCTGTAGAGAGAACTACACTACTGTGAAGGACAGAGATAAAAAGGGCTAATGCTCTTTGAAAAGGATGGTTTTATTGAACTTCTGTCACATGTTGTTGCTCTGGAAGGTAAGGTTAGTCATTTTAGCGATGTGTTGCAGAAACAAAAACTAAAGTGACATTTAATCACACATTGATATATCAATCTTATACACTTTGAATTATTGTTGGTCAGTGATACACAGACCCTTTGAAGAAGAGCTGGAAAGTTGTTTGGCACATTCTGCCCCGTTCTGTCAAAGTCCTCGCTCCTGAAGAAAAGAAACATTCTGTGATTGTGGAAACAAACTTGTAAAAAGCTTTGGGTCAACCACAATCTTGTAATACTATTATGTCATAGCCTCGCTGTTCCTGTGTAACAGGACCTGTATTGTACACACATCCACTGAGTAACTAACCATTATCCCAAATATAATCCTAATATTGTCATATCTTACAGGTGAAAGGTGATCCACGGCTCTCGTTTTGAGACGACGGCGAATGGAGCATCTGTAGACTGCACAAAAGTCTGGCATCTTCTCCTATAAAGCCAGCAATGTCCTGTATCATAATGTAAGATGATTTTAACAAACCAAACCGATTGGAAATCATGTGTAACTTCAGTTCTATTGAAAAGAAAGAGCAGTTCTGTCTCTAACACTGATGTGATATTGTAGCAGCTAAACTGTAACTACTAGATCTCACTCAGAGCTTCTTGTTATTAGCCAGATAATAACTACAACCACATCCACAAAGATTGTCATTTAGACAAAAGATCAGTTGTCATAAAATCGTTATAGGTGTCAGTAAAACCTTTATAACTGAACAGCTCGCTTGTGTTCTCAGCCAGTAGACGTGATACACAACTGCTGCATGATTAAATTGTGTTTCGAGAAGTAAAGCTGCAATTTAAACATGTTCAAGCATCCAGATTTATAGCCACGTTAATAACGTTTATCTCTGTCTGTCGGGTAAAGTGTGCTGGAGCTCGCGCCGGTGCGGGTCAGAAGTGCGGATCGAGGCGCATAACGGCTGCTAGGGGACGCTCGCGAGCACCTTCTGAACCCTAAAATGATAAACGGGACACTCTACGCACGGTCTTGTGGACTTAACGGACACGCGCACGCGGCGGCTAGTGTAAGTCCGTAAGAGCGCGAGGACACATGAAGTGTTCATTTGGGACAGGGACACTCACGCACTCCCCAAAAACACAGCACACAACACAGATAAGCGTCCAATTCGAACAAACACATAATTAATGGTTCCCACTCACATTAACTAATAAATTCCTTCTTTGTTTGTAAGGGTAGTCTTGTCAATGTGCGCGTGACGTAGTTGTGCATGTGCAGACTCTGTCAGAGCGGTTCCAGTTTACTTTCGGTTTCGTTTTCTCTGCCGCTATTTCAAAGAGTTGTATATGTGCGTGCATGAACCTAAGTTAATTTATCTTTCTTTATCAGTCTTGCAGATCATCTTTGGTGTATCAACAAAAGGATGTGCATGACCAGCGGTGCACTTGCTGCAACCTGAAAAGTTTAGATGTTTCTAATTTAAATTTTCTAACGTTACCTGTTAGATTGTGTTTTATTTACGTCTACACCTGGATAGCCTTAAACGTACCCTTTACAATAATGAAATACTAATTATTGTCGTACAGTATAGGGGTTGCAAGACTACTGATTTCTACTAGTCGATTTATTTTATTAAAAAAATGCTTGAGTTACTTGATAAGACCGTTATGACTTTTTATATATTTTTTCGTGAGCAAGTATGTCGTGTTAAACTAAAATAATTATTAATTTCAAAAATAATATTTATCATGCAAGCAGAGAGATGTCATGACAAACGTTTAGTGATCATTTGAACACGACTGAATCCATTCAATGCGCACATTTTCATTACGCAGAACACTTTATGCGAGTCTTAATGTTAATGAACTTCACTAAACAGATGTGTGTGTGCCGCGCAAACCAGCAAAAGGTAAATATGCAAACATGTAGGACAAGTAGACAATGTATCCGTATCGAAGCTGATTATTAGCCTGCTCTTGAGAGAACTGATTTGGTTTTTTAGACTGAGATGCTCAACGCTGCGGTTTGATTGGTGAGCGCGCTGTGCTTATTCCATTGAATCATTGCCTTTTAAATATATACAAATACTATAACGTGCATGATGTATTATTATAGGTAAAATTACTCTTGCAACGATCTGATTTCTGAGAGATGCACAGAGAGGCGACAACAATGCGGTGTTTGATTTGCGCTCTTTTCACTCAAAGTTTACATTCATTCACTTCTGGCGCTGATCCCCTGGGTCACCTGTTATCTAGCAAACACCAGACTCTGTCAGCTTCAGCAGAGTATTCAGGCAGAATTATTCCTTGTCCATTATTCGTTTTTAAGCCATTATCCTTGCCATTCCGAATAAGGTATTCGGCTTCAGGCACAACCCTAATTATTACATTACATATTTTATTTTTACATGCAACATAGATAAGGTCATATAGTAACAGCTCCACGCAATATTGTAATTCTAAAATTCACGTCGTAGTTGCAAACACTTTGTATGCATTAAGGGGCGGTCACACTACGTTCGAAATTATTACAGACGCTGCTGTGAATATGGGCAAGAGCAAGATATAACGGTTTCCCCTCAATTATCACAACATGGATTAATCTGTGCTTGTACTGTGTCTTTTGCGACGGCGTCGAATGCGTCTTATTATATTGCACTCTCTTTATCTCTCTCTCTATAAATATATACACACTAAACAAAAAAAAAATAAAAATAGAACGTGTCCTCATTCAAATGTACCATCTGTTCCTGTTTCCATTGACACTGCGAACCATGCAGCTTCTTTTTTTATTATCTTTTAAATATGTATTATATAAAATAGGATGCTGCGCTACGGCTAAAATTAGCACTTCCTTCATTTTTTAAATTTCTGTACAGAGAGGTCACGCAGTGACGTATCGATCTTCTACTGGTCACACGACTTCACGTGATGCGAATTCGCAGGTCAGAGTTCACCAAACTTGAACTTCCGAACGCAGCGAAATGCAAATTTTTCGCATTAGCCTGCGTTTCCGGTCTGACGCATTCGCATGCGTATGAATGGAAGTCAATGGAAACGAAAAGTGCAGTGTGACCGCCCCTTTATGGTTAGTGCATGCTGGAGTAGTTGATTGTTTCCGACAGCGCCGAGTAGTCTATGCAAGCACTAGTACAGTATGACAAAAATTTCGCTGTATTTATGTTCGCATGCCCAGAAGAGCCAAACGTATCCCTTCTAGCTTTGCTGCGCGCATTTGTCATATCATGAGCATTGCGTGTGTCTGTGCCCTGTGCCAAGGCATCAGTCATATACATTTTTGACCACGGACATAATGTCAGCAAAAGCAGCATTATTAAGTAAATAAAATGAAAATAAAGTACATAAAAATTATTTGACCTTACAGCTTCAAACTCTGTTCTAGAGGGCCAGTGTCCTTTATAGTTTAGCTCCCAGGGTCGGACTGGGGGTAAAGCCAGTACTCATTACCAGGGCCCCAATGGAAGAAAGGGCCCTTGAAAAGTATGAATCTGAAATATATTTTATTTTACCTGGATATTTTCATGGGTGGGAGGCATGGGGGCCCATCAGGACTGCCTATGCATAGGGCCCGGGAGCTTTAACCCTAATTATACACACTTGAACCAGCTAATCAAGCTCTTACTAGACACACTAGAATATTCCAGATAGGTGTGTTAAGGCCAGTTGGAGCTAAACTTTTCAGGACACTGGCCATCCAGGATCTAGTTTGGAGACCCCTGTCCTACAGAGTTGATACTTTTGCACATGCTTTTTGATCATTACAAATAATAATGTAAAATTATTTTCTTAGAATAGGAGATATGCTGTCTCTCGCATTACATACATTATCAGTAGTTAAGTATGTGGTCTTGAAGAGGACCCTTTTTTCTCTCATTTGGACTCGGTCTTGACTTGGACTCGAAACTTTTGGACTTGAACCTCTTTGGACTCGGTCTTGACTCGGTCTCGACTAGTCCTGGACTTGGACTCGACAAAGCTTGACTTGACTACAGCTCTAGATTTATCTATGTGGGTGTCAACTGGGCATGGGCTCAGAGTGGGCACTTTGATCAGAGCCGGATTATCCATAAGGGCACTTGGGCCAGTGTCCAGGGGCACCAACCATTCACAACAACTAGGGGGGTACCACATGACACAAGCTTTAAAAATAATTTTCGTAAATTGTTTTATTATTAACTTGAAATTCTTGAAATACCATGCATAAGTCATTTATGAACACTAACTTAACAACAATAATAATAAATGATAAATAAATAAAGATTACATGACCACTGTCAGTCCCCGCCCCCCCTTCCTTCCCCAATCTGTCAGAGTTGAGTTGGTACACAACAAGTATGTGCACATGTGTAATTTTTTTAACGTCTACAGAAAATGAATCATAATGGACAGACGTCATTTGAGAGGTTTTGCAAAAAGAAAGTTAAAGAAAGACAAGGACGCTAGACGTTTAGCTACAATTCAAAATGTTCCAGGGATCGAAAGTTCTTTTTTTTTAAACGAGTGAAGAATGAGCTCAGGACAACAATGACACTGAAGCGATTGACTGCACTCCCTGTTTACCATTGCAGCAGAGAGGGCGCTCTATGCTTCTCTTTTGAGGTATAGTGCCCACCACTTCTTAATACGGCCCTGACTTTGATGGGCTGAATGTGGGCCCCAGCTTGGATACAGTTATGGGCCCCAGTTAGGCTGCCCACACTGTTAGAAATCGCTGTAAAAAAAACGGCCAAATTTCAACAGTAACATACTGTTTTTCATTAAAACAGTGCATTCTGGGTAATATTCATAATTTTCGAGAACGTAGCCTGCTGTTATATATCGTTAATTAACAACGTTCAAAGTCGACACTCAGCGGCTTTGTTTCAAATCACACCCTAGAGACCAGAATTCAAAAGATCTTACTGAGAATTACAGAGATTCAGATGATGATGTTTTACTGTTTCGTTTGACGTCGAAAAAGTTGTAAATTAACAGTTCTTTACTGGCACCCCTGCTGCCAGTAAATTACTGTTATTTCACAGAACAATTTTTTACAGTGTATTGTTTATTTGTGGGTCCCAGATGGGCCACATTTGGGCTATATTAGGATATATTTATAGTTATATATATATATATATATTTTTGCAGATTATTTATTTTTATGCAGTTATGGGTAGCTACATAATCCTTACAATTAAATTGATTTAATTGTATGTATTTCATGTTTTATATAATTTAGGGTTATATCTTAATGTAACAATACAAGATTATTTATTTTATGAATAATCCTTTTTTATTTTATTTATAAGTATCTCAAAGGGTTTTTCTTATAATTTAAAAGCACTTGTGTTATGCGGTCATTGAGTCATTCGATGACTGGCGTCCGTGTCTTCCCGCCCCTTCTCATTCAAAAAAAACAAAAACAAAACGGTTGCTACTCTCCACTTCAACACGGTCAGCGTCTGCGTGTCAATGGACAAACTCTCTAAACTATCAAGGTAAGATAATTATATTTAACTTTATATTAGCTGAATTACTGCTGCTGTTATATAATTGGATGTACATATTTTAAAAAAATATTTGAAAATACAGAAATGGCAGAGTCACTGTGTAGTGTTTTTTGGTCCAATAATTAATATCTCTGTCTAATCCAAATTTAATTGGAGAAAATCATATGTCATCCAATCTTTTACATTTTTAACACACTCTGTTAGCTTAGATAATGGAGAAGTTTCATCTGGTCTCGTTGAGATATATAGCTGAGTATCATCAGAATAACAGTGGAAGCTAATTCCATATTTTCTAATAATATTACCAAGGGGCAACATGTATATTGAAAATAGAAGGGGACCTAGGACGGATCCTTGTGGCACTCCATATTTTACTGATGATAAATGAGATGACACCCCATTTAAATAAACAAAATGGTAGCAATCGGACAGGTAGGATCTAAACCATCTTAGAGCCTGCCCTTGAATACCTGTATAGTTTTGTAATCGATCTATGAGTATGTCATGATCTATGGTGTCGAATGCAGCACTAAGATCAAGTAAGACTAGAAATGAGATGCAGCCTTGATCTGACGCAAGAAGCAGGTCATTTGTAATTCTTCATACAGAACATTTTTGTGCAGGAAGATGCTCAATTGAGCAGACACAACTTTTTCTAAAATTTTAGACATAAATGGAAGATTTGAAATAGGCCTATAATTTGCCAGTACACTAGGATCTAGTTTTGGTTTCTTAATAAGAGGCTTGATAGCCGCCGGCTTGAATGGTTTTGGGACGTGACCTAAAGATAACGACGAGTTAATGATATTGAGAAGCGGTTCTTCGGCTACAGGTAACAACTCTTTCAGTAATTTAGTGGGTACAGGATCTAATAAACATGTTGTTGGTTTAGATACAGTGATAAGTTTATTTAGCTCTTCCTGTCCTATATTTGTAAAGCACTGCAGTTTATCTTTGGGTGCGATGAATGAAACTGAAGTGTTAGGCGCTGTAGAATCTACATTCACTATTGTATTTCTAATGTTATCTATTTTATCAGTGAAGAAATTCATAAAGTCATTACTATTTAACGTTGGTGGAATATTTGAATCAGGTGGCGTCTGGTAATTTGTTAATTTAGCCACTGTGCTAAATAAAAACCTTGGATTGTTTTGGTTATTTTCAATGAGTTTGTGTATATGCTCTGCCCTAGCAGTTTTTAGAGCCTGTCTATAACTGGACAAAAAACTTCCAAGTTCCAAGTTTTTCTCCATTTGCGTTCAAGACTACGAGTTTCTTTCTTGAGAGAGTATTACTGTTATACCATGGCACAGTTTTCTCTAACCTTTTTCAATTTGATGGGGTCAACGGCTTCTAATGTATTAGAGAGAATAGTGCCCATGTTGTCAGTAATTTCGTCTAATTCATGTGTATTTTTGGGTACAAATAGCAGTTGAGATAGATCAGGCAGGTTATTTGCGAATCTTTCTTTGGTGGCTGGAACAATAGTTCTGCCCAGACGGTAACGCTGAGACATATAGTTAATATCAGTTATAGGCAGCATGCACGATACAAAGAAATGGTCTGTAATATCATCACTTTGACGTACAATATCTATAGCAGTAAGATCGATTCCATGCGATATAATTAAATCTAGTGTATGATTAAAATGATGAGTGGGCCCAGGTGACATTTTGCTTGACTCCAATAGTAGTAAATAGTCAGTAAACGCAAGTCCTAATGCATCATTTGTATTATCAACGTGAATATTAAAATCTCCCATGATTAGCGTCTTATCAACTGTAACTAGAAGGTCTGAGAGTAAATCTGCAAATTCTTTTAGGAATTCTGTATACGGCCCTGGTGGTCTATACACAGTAGCCAGAGCAAGAGATACATTAGATTTCTTTTGCATGTCTGACAGTGTAACATTTAGCAGAAGTATTTCGAATGAGTTAAACCTGTATCCTGTGAGAATATCACTATATATTGTTGACCAGTCTGACGGGGCTCATGCTTATAGCAGTAGTTTGGTGGAGTAGACTCATTTAGACCAAAATAATCATTTGGTTTTAGCCAGGTTTCAGTCAAGCAGAGTAAATCAAAACTATTATCTGTGATCATTTCATTTACAATAACTGCTTTTGGTGTGAGTGATCTAATATTTATGAGCCCAAACTTTAAAAATTGTTTTTGTTCATTTACTTTACATTTTTCTTTGTTAAATTACGATAAGATTTTTTTTAGATCCTACATTATATTTATATTTTGACCTCACTATTCGGGGAACAGACACAGTCTTAATAGTTTTTACAGTGCAAGTACTTTTATCATTTAAGCGGGTGGAACAAAACTCATCATAATGGTTATTTGAGAATTGTCTTACTAGTCACATTGAGCGAAGTGTCCTGGAGATGTTGTCAGAGAGAAGCTCCGCTCCAATTCTGCTGGGGTGTAATCCATCAGCGCGAAACAGTCTAGGACGCTCCCAGAAAAGATTCCAGTTATTAACAAATAGCAGTTTCTGTTCTTTACACCATGACAACAACCATTCATTTAAAGCAAAAAGTCTACTGAACCTTTCGTGTCCTCGTCGATACGTGGGCAGTGGTCCTGACACGACGATCGTCGCCGCGGGCGTCGTGCTGCGAACCGTCTCGATCAGGCTCCTGAAGTCCCTCTTCAGCGTCTCCGTCTGCCGCAGCGTGGTGTCGTTAAACCCGGCGTGAAGCACGACCGCTCTGGGGCTCTCGTCGGCCTTCAGGATCGCGGGTATCTGCGCAGAAACATCGAGAACACGAGCACCAGGCAAACAATGAGTGTGCACTTTACCTTCGGCTAACGTAGCACTTACGTGTCGGACGATGGAGTAGACGTGGTGGGACTGTTAACAGCACGCTGTATACTTACCCCGGACTTGTGAGCGTCAGCCCGGGATGATTCCAGCGCGGCTCTCCGCTCTCTCAGCTGGACCTGCCTCTCTTCCAGGTCGCGAATCTGCTTCCCCACGGCCTCGAACGTGTCCTTGCCTGCAATCAGAGGTAGACATTCATCCGCCATTAAAGCAAGTAACAGTGAGTACAGCAGTGGTAATGTGTGTGAACAGAGTATTAGTCAAATAATGAGAAAGAACCAAATTGCCTACCACAGCTATGCTGATGATACCCAGATTTACCTAGCCTTATCTCCAAATGACTACAGCCCCATTGACTCCCTCTGCCAATGCATTGATGAAATTAATAGTTGGATGTGCCAGAACTATCTTCAGTTAAATAAGGAAAAAACTGAAGTCATTGCATTTGGAAACAAAGATGAAGTGTTCAAGGTGAATGCATGCCTTGACTCTAGGGGTCAAACAACTAAAAATCAAGTCAGGAATCTTGGTGTGATTCTGGAGAGAGACCTTAGTTTCAGAAGCCATGTCAAAGCAGTAACTAAGTCAGCATACTATCATTTAAAAACATTGCAAGATTTAGATGTTTTGTTTCCAGCCAAGACTTGGAGAAACTTGTTCATGCCTTTATCACCAGCAGGGTGGACTATTGTAATGGGCTCTTCACCGGCCTTCCCAAAAAGACCATTAGACAGCTGCAGCTCATCCAGAACCAGAAGATCTGAGCATATCACCCCAGTCCTCAGGTCCTTACACTGGCTTCCAGTTACATCTAGGATTGATTTTAAAGTACTTTTACTCGTATATAAGTCACTAAATGACCTAGGACCAAAATATATTTCAGATATGCTCACTGAATATAAACCTAACAGAGCACTCAGATCATTAGGATCAAGTCAGTTAGAAATACCAAGGGTTCACACAAAACAAGGGGAGTCCTCCTTTAGTTACTATGCTGCCTGCAGTTGGAATCAGCTTCCAGAAGAGATCAGATGTGCTAAAACACTAGTCACATTTAAATCTAGACTTAAAACTCATCTGTTTAGCTGTGCATTTATTGAATGAGCACTGTGCAATATCCGAACTGTTGGCGCTATATTTTCACTGTTTTATTTTATTTTATTTTTTTTATGTAAAATCATTTTCTAACTGTTTTTAAATGTTTTAATCATTTTAAAAGTTTTAAAATTGCTTGTTTTATTTTTGTTATTATTTTTCTTCATGATTATTTTACTTTCTTTTATGTAAAGCACTTTGAATTACCATTGTGTACGAAATATGCTATATAAATAAACTAGCCTTGCCTTGCCTTATTAGCAATATAAGCGCAGTTAGCAGCAACCACGCCACTGATGCTAATGGGCTATAAGCTAATAGCGGACCGGGAGATCAAAATGAAACTTGTGATAGCGAGGCACTGTTTGTTTTTGTTGTAGAATAAAATATTGGATATATTCACAGGTTATATAAACGGAAACAATGGTGTATAAAATTGATTTTTAAGTTAAAAACAGTCGATAAAAAGAATATAGTGAAGGAGCTCAAACGCAGTACGGATGCCAACAACAAATAGGAAGTATTTGTCAGTCAGTCGGGATTGAACTGTCGTAGCTGAAGGGTTAACGTTAACGTTGTATAAAAAAAATTTTTGTTGTCAGTTTACTTAGCAAACGTAGGATGTTTTATTTATACATTCATTGGGCAGAGGCTTAAAACAAGTTTCAATGCTCTAGAATGTTTCTATCATTTCCCTCCCGCAGTGGAGCTGACTGACCAGCTGACCATAAAGAAGACCATTTTATATGTTTTGAGATGATATGTGTTCTCTCAATATTGTTGTATAGTCTTACTAATTAAGTACATGAACTCTTCAAACTGTTATTTTTATATTTACACCATTTATTTTCCACTGGCACAATGTGTTATCTATGATTTTACTCTTGTAGGCTATATGTATGTTCATTGATGAAATATGGTTATTATTCTGGTGATTCTGTGTTGTTAACGTTCAGCTCTGAAAAATAAAAGATGAATCATGAATAAAGCTGTTGGTGTGAAGCAATAAGTTGTTATTAAATAATAAAATAATAGTACTTTTAAAATTACATTTCTAAACTGAATAGTGTCACTTTTAACTTGTTCATTTTAACTTTAGTAGTATAACTTGGGCAAAAATATGAAGTACTGGCACAACTTAATTATAACCACGCATGCTTTTTAATGCTTTTGTAAATGTTTTAGTAGTATTTTAAAATAATTGCCTTTTCTGTTTTTCTTTTTTTACTGTTTTTTTTTTAGGTATGAAGCTGAGAAGTCTGCACAGGTCATATTATACATTATAAGGGTATTCTTAAAGCATTATAAGGAATGCATTATAATACAACTTGTTTCAATTCAACTTGGCGAATTGAAAATGTTGGATCATCTCATGAATATTCATAAGAATAGGTTTAATATATTTACTTATTTGTGGTTATAGCTTTTAAGAGTGATTATTTATAACACAATGAACACGTTGCATCCACTTCTACAATGGATTATATTTCTCATAGTTATAATGTATTATACGTCTCATATCTTGCCATTTTTCTGATGCTACTTAAAGCGTTGAAAGACCACTTATAAGTAGTAGTAGTAATAATAATAATAAAAGTTTTCACTCAAACAGCCATAAGATCAGATATCAGATCAGATGAATTAGTAATATGACACATTTGCTTCTATTTTTATTGTAATATCAGTTTGATTATTTTGATGGTACCCCTTAGACAGCTGTTGGGTAACTCTGCAACTATATCAACTAGCGGTCATTGGAGTATTACTATGTCTGCTACTGTAAATATATGCTAACACTTTATTTTGATGGTCAACCAACAGATAAACTGACATAGGTGTCTTTGCAAGTACGTCAGCTTATTCTACCAAACTAGATTCTACCATTCTTGAGCTACTGATACTCTAATGAGAGTTAGTTGGGATGTAGTGGCAAAGTTGCTTATAATAGATTGTTTAAGAGGACCATCAAAATAAAATGTAACCATATAAAAGATTGAATTTTTTTCCAGTTAAGAGTATCACATCAATTAACATTAGCTTCAAAGGAAACACTCAAGTAACACTCAACATCTAACCACTCACAAGCTGTAATAAGATACTGTGCAGATCTTAAACAATGTCAAGATATGATACAGTCCATTATACTGTAAATTAAGTAGATTTAATATGGTGTTCATTGTGTGTTATAAATAATCATACTCTTAAACTTATGACCATGATGAATTATATTATGCATTGTATTATGATGTATTATAAGTGTTATGATTATTCATGAGTTGATATAACATATAATTTTTTTTATAATGCATTATGCATTCATTACAATGCCTTAAGAGTACCCTTATAATGTATTATACATATGGGCTTCATAGAAAGTGTTACAGTATTTTTATCCAGTTTTTATCCTGTTTTGTTTTATTTTGTTTTACCTAATAAAAAATGTGATTTAGAGATTCTGAGTTGAAGTCATTTTCTTCAAATTTGAAATATTTTAACATGTAAATTTAAAATGTATTAAGCACCAATTTTTTAGGTAAATATTTTAAATTAGAGTTTTATTGCATATTAGCACATTAACTTTATCCAGAGGAATTAATAAAGAAATATAAATGGGGCCCAGTTCTGACCCACTGTGGTCCCACTAAAACCCCATATAAGGGCCATTTGTGGGTCTAGTGTAATCAAGGGTTTTGTATGTGGCCCACATTGGCCCCAATTATTAGAGCCCACTTGGAGCCCACTATGGAACCATCATGGGCCCCTATGGGTTAACACACACGGGGCCCAAGTGGAGCCGATGGACAAAAATGTACGGGTCCCATTTGGGTTGCCCATGCACACCGGCGGCGCCAGTGGGGGTCCTGGGGGGTCTCAAGACCCTGCCAAAAAACGCCTTGACCCCCCATTTGACCCCCCACCCTCTTCCTGATTATATACATTTATATATATATATCCGGGATAAATATAAAAAAAAATATCTTCAAACTACGCAGAATATAATAAATAATAATTATTTGGACATTTATTCGTACACTGAACGAGAACCGTTTCTGTCAGACGCATCCGATTCGAGAACAGAGGAGCTGATGATACTGCGCATGTGTGATTCAGTGTGAAGCAGACTGACTCACAGCTCGTCTGAACCGAACTGATTCTTTTGATGATTGATTCTGAACTGATTCTGTGCTAGTGTAATGAGCGCTGGTAAACCAAGGCTTGAATGAAGGGCGGTCATCGCTAATGACATTGCATCGAGCGCAAAAGAAACGGTGAACAGTTTTTTTTTTCCAATTGGTTTTATTTGATCAAATTGTCCGAAAGAACCGGTTCACTTGAGCACCTGCTCCTTTGCCCCTTAAGTGCCCTTTTGTCAAAGCAAAATTTCCTTTTTGTAATAATTTGTAATAACATTCCCTTTTGTGGCTGCATGCCCACGCCCAATCATAATATTAGTACAATTTATTAATAATAATTTAGCCTTAAAAAAATGACCAACATGATGTTCTCATGACCTCATCCGACCGGGAGGATTCCTCTCGTGCAGTTTTTAATTGCTAAAGGATATTTTCAACATCGTGGCAGCTGGTAAGTGGTGTTTCATTCTCAGCGAAGTGATTTTGATGTTTATTTACTTATTATTATTTTACAAGAACGATGTGATGTGAGAACATGCAGATATGTTGTTTATATTGATGTGTGTAGCCTGTAGTGTAGAAGTAACACTAGCGTGCTGTTTGAGGGAGAAAAGTTTCACAGGCATCGAAGGGTCTGGTCTTTTTATGTTATTTGACTAAACTATTATTATATTACAGTACTTATTTATTTTTTAAAACATAGAGTGCCTTAAAAATAATTATCACAACACTGGTTAGGCTTATTCAGATTTTCTCATTCTCTGAATTATCATTATAAAAATAAAAACAATTCAGAAATGAATTAAAATATAATTATATTTTAAATGTGACGCAAATATATATTTTTTCTACAATAGCAACAGTGTTTACCACAGCAAGACCAATTTAGACTGTAAACTCAATTATATCTCTCTGGAAATAAATGTAAAAATATCAATGTAAAAAAAAAAAAGCATAATATATCTGACATCAAAGTGCAGTGTGAAGGATATGAATAACAAATGTAGCCTGTCATTTGTTTACATTGCAACTACAACAGTAATAAAAATATGAATCACTATATTCCAGTGTATCATTTTTTTTATATTTTGAATCAATATTTAAGGTGGACTTATTGATTAGGTGCAAGAGTAGTGATGGTTAAAATAATAGATTAATGCTGAAATATTAAATTGAGCCTTGTTCCTAGATGGACAGAGAGTGGAAAGTAATAGATCAGATGAGGAGATGGAGATAGAGGAAGAAAAAGAGGGAAATGTAGAGGCACAAATGACAGAAAGAGAGCAGGGAACAGTAAGTCAGGAGACAGAGAATGGCGAGAAAGAGGAAAATGTAGAGGCACAAGTGTTTTCTATAGTTTTTACTATAACCGCTGTTCTTAATTATTCTGTAGAACAGAGAAGAAAAAGCCATCAGGTTGGGACAATTTAAGACATTTCAGTTTCTAATCCCAGAGCCATTATTATTTTAAACTTAAAATTGTCTTCTCTATTGTTTTTTTGTTTTTTCAAAACTGCATCAAAGCATTTGTAAAATATATTGCTGTATTGACATTTTGAGCAGCGCCATTTAAAGCCTTGTTCCATGTGCTACTTTTATACTTTGAGGACCTGCCCCTCCAAAGGTGTCTGCACGGCCCTGTTCAGAGGGAGTGTCAGCCACGCTAAAAAAGTTAACCGCTTAAGTCATTTGTGGATTCATGCGTATTGGTGAACCGAATTTAAAGCGCCAACCCTTTAAAGTTTGAGCATATTGTTTGCAAACTGTAATTGATTAATTAATTTAAAACAAAGTAGTTGATATGCTGTGTTGTTTTTGTTGTTTAGTAGCAGTAATATGCAGTTATTAGCCGTGTCCACTGTATTTTATGTTGGTTTTCATGAGACCCCCCTTGATATGACCAGGACCCCCCATTGCCCCCCAATCAAAATTGTCTGGAGCCGCCACTGCCCATGCAGGGCCCTGACAGCCAAAACCCACATGGGGCCCACATGGAAATGTTGGCTGGGCAGCTATGATGACTCAAATGATTCACGAACCCGTTTTGAACTCCCGAACTGACTCAAATGATTCGCGAACCCGCTATGAACTCCCGAACTGATTCAAATGATTCGCGATACCCAAACTCACTCAAATGATTCGCGAACCCGCTTTGAACTCCCGAACTGACTCAAATGATTCGCGAACCCGCTACAAACTCCCGAACTGATTCAAGTGATTTGCAATCCCCAAACTGAGTCAAATGTTTTGCGAACCCGCTTAGGACTCCCGAACTGACTCAAATGTTTCGCGAACCCGCTACGAACTCCCGAACTGATTAAAATGATTTGCAATCCCGCTCCGAACTCCCCAGCAAACACAGAACGTTGTGAGGACGTCGTGGTAAAGTTCACATTTTTGGAATCTTGGCTAACTTCACAGAAAGGTCGTGGGCATGTCCTCAAAAGATCATCAAGTATGTTAAAAGATGGCATGAATTATATATATATATATATATATATATATATATATATATACACAGTAAATTTAACAGTGTTGATTTTCCAGTGTTACTATAAAGTGTTAAAATAAAGTGTTGGATCAACACTGAACAGAATGGGTCTAACACCAGAAGTGTCAGGTTTCAAATAAGAGTTGGTGTTACTTTACATAGTTGCAGACGTCAACTCTCATTCAGAGTTAATCAGGCCACACCTCAATTAACGTGCAGACAGACGTCAATTTTCATTGAAACAGACCACATGCGGACGCCATTTTACTTCGCTGGAAGCGTGGTGGTAAGTCTTTCAATTTAATGTTATATTACAGATACAGACTGTAAATGTATTCTCATTTATAATTTGTATATAATCATTATAATTCAATCACAGATAATTATAATAATGATTGAGAAAGCCAACTAGCTCTGACATTTGCTTCATCCTATGTCATGCCCCTTTATCAACGAATTAAAGCTTTGAATATAACTTCACGTTAGTAGTTTCGTCTGTCATTTCGTGTGTCGCACACAGCAGTCATTTTAATTGATTAAACTCTGATCGTGTTCTTTTCAAAATGAGTCTATAAAGTCTCGCGCGCGCGCGCCATTTTACAGGTGAACTGTGGCACATGGAATTTCTGCAGTCCGCTAACGTTAACAGAAAATGTATATATCAATATGGTTATTGGCCTAAAAAAGATTGTTCAGATTTTGTTTTAAGATTCGGCTTGGATTTCTGCTGATCGTTGACCATGCTTCTGGGACCTTCATGGTTTTGAACTTTGGTAACTTGATACGTTTTATGTCGATGTTTGAGCAGCGTTATATGATTTGTGTTTTTATACAGTCTATCGTCAGACGTGGTTAACGTTAGTTTATTTATTTTAGTGGATTAAAGTACTCAATTACATTTTAAGGAGCAAAAAATGTAATATGTGTAGTCGTGGAATATATTGATGTCTCATTTCGGAGGCTGCGTCCTGGTCGCATTTGAAGGCTGCATACGTCATCGGGGAAGTCTCATTTGAGAAAAGTGGACAATGTCGACAATTAAAACCAATTTACCACAGATATTTTTATGTAAAATGTATCGGCATTAACGAGGTTTGACCATTGGGGCGCTGTACGTAGCGTAAAACTGTATTGCAAGTCTTTCCGGATACAATAGATGAAGAAACCGCGCGCTTATTTAGACTGCCGGAGGAGGAGAGTTTGAAAGTTTGCACGGAGACGAAAATGGTATCATTTCTCAAAAGTTCCCGTTTTGTCTTGTTAATGAGGGTTTATAACGGATAAAAAGTTAACCTATTTCGATTTAATTGGTATCTTTGCCGTTTTGATAAATTATTAAAGTTGTCTTGATATTTTTATTTTTTTACAATCTTGTTTCAAATTGAGTCTGTGTTTGTAGCAAACCAGTAAGATGTGTTTCTTCCTCTACAAGCCAGGAGTTCAGGTGCTTAATCACAATGATTGTCAAAGCACAATTTCGGAATAGGAAGAAATTCATAAAAATCTCAGAGGCGTGCTTTGATTTATTTCTAGCAGAGGGTGAGTGATATTTAATATCATAATAATTTAATCTATATGGTTTTTTATAGCTTTGTCAAATTATAAATAAAACTTGACTAAAATTGGTAAATATTTTGTTTTGCAGTGAAAGAGAAGTTCTCAATTCCAGACGACCTTGCTGTTACAGTTACAGATGAAACTGGTACAGAGGTGGATAAAGATGTGTTTCCTGATCTAATGTCCACCAGTGGGTTGGTTTTAGTCATAAATGAGTTGACTGACATGGGTGAGTGAAAACAGGACCTGCTGAATGATCTGTATCCCAATTTATGAATGAGTACTGGTAGTGTTTTAATATCTTCAGTGTTCAAATGGCAAGGATCATATTGAGTCTTTTTATTTCAACAACCAGTGTTCTGGATTAAAAAATGCTCATTATTAGTTTTTTTTTAAATTCAGTATTAATATATACTAACATGACATCTATTAACCCCAGTTTTAACATTACCAGGATCTTCCACACCTCAGTCTTCAGTAAGCTTGGATACAGATACACTGTCTCTAACTTCAAAACGCAGTGAAGAGAGTGACTGGTTTAGTCCAAAACGATTCAGAAAGGATGAAGATGATGATGTGGCATCACAACGAGCACAGGCCAGAGACGTGAGTCCCAGTAGCATTACACAGACACTGGGTGTTTTACTCATCATGATATTCAGTTTCATTAAGGTTTTTTTTGTAATCCCCATATATAATGGTAATATTTTTTAGATCAGGGTCGTATTTAAGGGTAATTTAGATATTACTGCACTATCTTCTCTCATAATAGTATCTGTTAATAATATTCTCTTTTTTTATAGCTGATAAAACAAATTCTAGAGACAAGACCAGGTGGAGGAAATGTGCTTAAGGAGTATGAAGATACAGGCACAATTAGTGATGACACAAGGAAAGTGATGGTGAACATCTTAGTTGCACGCATGATGGAGACAGAAGGGTAATTCTAAAAATATAATTCGCTCTTGCATTATTCAGTTTGTTAGTGATTTTGATGCTCTATAGATTGTGAAGTAGATAGATGTAGTTGGGTGATACAAATTTGTGCAAATTGTCCAAAAAAAAAATCTTTTTTTTTTTTTTTTTTCTTAAAGTTAGTTTAATTAAATGTTCTTAAACATTTCCTATCAGCGTAAAGTAACATTGAGTGTTCCAATTCTTCAGAAGGGTCCCACATCGACTTACCAAACAGAAGTATGGATTGGGAATTATCACCTTATTTCCCTCACTCAGAGATCCCCAAGGAAGGACTGGATATGTAAGTCATTATCACTGATCGGACATTCAATATGTTGTGCTCAGTTGGAAATGTCTAAAGATGTTTTTATTTTTTATTAAGGGTTAAATTAAGAATTTGTGTCATTTCAACAGGAACATTTCTATGATGGCCAAAAAAACACTGGATTCTTGTCATGGCGCCTCAAGACAGTACAAAGGGGGACAAGACCTTCTGGAAATAAGGAAGATTCAAAAACAGAAGAAAAGGGAGGTCCTTTGCTTGACAGACAGCTATGTTACCAAGAACATCAGCTAGATAATGATCAAAGTGTAGAGGCCATCTCTTTGATGAATCATACAAGTGAACGTGAGGTCATCATGCAGAAGATGAAGGCAACGTTTGAATACAGACAGCGCCTTGTCCATGATCCAGAGGGATCCACCACCATTCTCTCTGTTTTTCCTCGGTTCCTGGACACTAAAGGATTGGTATGGATTTTCTTTCATTTTTTACTAAAATTTAAATGTTAGTATCAGAGAACTGTCAAATTGTCTGCATTGTTGAAACTGGCCACATTATTGTAATCACAATATATTGTAATTTCTTTGTGTTTTCTTCAAAACTTCAGATTCTTCAGGACTTCACACTCCTCTTTGGGTCAGAAACTGCTTCCAGACTTTTGGAAAGGTGGCCGACAGTTTTCAAAGCAAAGGTTATCAGACTAGGAGAAACCTTGACTCCCACTCCACTGCTGAAAAGATTACTGTCATCTGCCAAACAGAGCAAAGAAAGCAGCGAGGCACAGGATTCCCCAGGTGAAACTTCCAATGACTTTGCAGTAAAATCATACTATACATACTCATTTTTGTGTAGACATTTAACAAAGTTACTTTTTTTTCCAGAGTGGGACAGTGATATATCATCCTTCCTTCTACTTTTGCATCTCCTATCACCCCAGGCTTCAGGAAGAAAGAAAATCCAAAGGATCAGTATTTCACAGGCTATTGACCATCTGGTGGTGTTTCACAAAGTAGGTATCTGGTACACTGGTGCCAAAATACAAGGCCTATAAGTGTTACACTTTGAATTGAATATTTATTTATTTTTTACTATTAGATAAACTGTAAAATGATAAATGTAAAATTAATCTAAATATGATCTAAACTAAAATTGTTGTTCGTGCATGTACGGTTTTGATTTGGAGTGCTTCCTGGTCTTTATGATGTGCAATTAAGCTAAAAAGTCTCAAATAAATGTTAACTGATAAAGCTGTACTTATTAATTTATCATTATTATTCAAAGACGTAATTTTTTTCCCCCCATTTAGGCATGCAGGAGCATACAGGAACACCTTGAGCTGGAGGAGAATCGTCAGCCATACATTCTTGCCTCCGGGAGCAGCAAGGAAGCCATCAGTCACTACTTCATTGTGGTGGATAAAAAGCTCATCCCCTGTCAAGAATCCTCTTCACTGGCTGCCATTGATGAACTCTTCAAGGTTCATTTTGTTTTCAGTCTCAGTTATGATAGCCATTGCCTATCACTGGGAGTCATGTACTATCAGGGGTATCGAGTCTGGGCCTGTTTCAAATGAGCTGTTGTCTGACCTTGAAAACTCTGATTTTATTTCAGAGCAACTCCAGATGGATATCTCTAGCGAGGTAATGGTCACACCGTGGGTAAAGTGTCAAGGTACTGAGTATCGCAGTGATCTTGTTGTTTTCTTAGAGTTTGTTGATGATGCACCTGTTTTTGGAAAGATTGTTAAAAATTTTATTAAGGATGGAATTTATTTTTTGGTATCGTGTATGGAATCAGAGTTTATTGAACACCTTCATGCTTTCAGTGTTGTTGAACAAGAGCATTGTCTTGTACTCAAAAAACCTGAGGAATTGATGTACTACAAGCCATTTGATTTACAAATGTCCTATGGCAATGACCATCTTTTTTACATTGTCGTGAACTGTTATTTGTAATAATTTCATGGCATTTATGGTTTCTTGCTCTGTGCTGAAATAAAGTTTTGAAACCTTGACAGTGACGTTTTCTTCATAGTGATTTTCTAGTTTATTTTAGTTTTTAGGTTTTTTTTTAGTAGGTAATACAGAACCATAAATAACTCTGGAAAAAGTGTTCTATCAACACCAGGATGGTGTAAATTTTGACCCTTTTATACACCGAGTATATTGTGATTTTCACAATGTCAACACCGGAATAGTGTAGAATTTTTACTCTGTCAGTGTTTGCTACAAAGCTACACCCAGCTCTGTAACAGTGTTGTTTTTATCTGCATCGGTGTTGATATTTCACTCTCTTAGTGTTCACATTTTAACACTGTATTGGTGTTGCATGAGGCAACACTTTTGAAAGTGTTAAATTAACACTTTGTGGGTGGTTCTCATATATACACTTTCAAAGTGTTGAAAATAACTCCTATGGTGTTGTTTACCGGATTTCAAATTTACTGTGTATATATATATATATATATATATATATATTTGCCACCAGTTTAAGAACAAAAATAAATAAATAATTTACTTAGCAAATGGTGATAATGTTCGTTAATGAAAGAGAGTAAAGGACAAATGAACATTTAAACCTTAAACTAGCAGCGCACGTCACTTCCCTTACGAAAAATAAACATGGTTTTATTATAGTAAAACTGTAGTAACCCAGGGTTTTTTGGCGTATTGACTGCCATTTGTAAAACCACAGATTTACTACAAATACCATGGTTAAACTATGGTTAATATAGCAAAACCATGGTTAATTTGTGGTTACCATGGTTTAACTACAGTAACCATGTTTTTTTGGTTTTATTTGTAGTAAAACCATGGTTAATTTTCGTAAGGGTTTCTAAATGAAGTGCGCGACGTGTGCGTGCCCGTCATTTTGTAACGGTCAACTTCCAGCGGACGGACACGGAGGAAAGGTAAGCGCTATAAATCTATTTTTATTCATAGATTTTAACTGATATAACGTTAAATGCCATCAAAGAGGAGTAGTGCTTTGTATTTTTGTAGGTTTTCTCATTCAATTTAATAAATAAATGCTGTTTCGTTAATTAGCTCAAAAGCAGTCTCAGAGGTGTTCTAGGGTAACGTTAAATGTTAAAATCTAATATAACCTTACCTGTTTTAAATTATTTAAAATTTAACACGATAACTATACAGTATTCACTTTCTAATTATTCAGTTTTTTAGCCGTAGTAACGTTAATTGGTTTCTTTGAATGCCTGCTGCTCGAGCTTGATGATGCTCATGCTAGCCATGCTGTGAACTTGAATATAAACCGCTGTATAAAGTTTAACGTTAATTATCGAGGCTGCCGAAATCATGTTCAGTGTATGTGGGATTAATAATTTCCCCTTTTCTCCCTCAAGTGGCAGGCTTGTAAATTCTGTCATCTGTTCATTATTGGTGTTGATGGTGTTTTTCACATGCATGCTTTTTAATGCTAGTTTAATTCTCAAATTGATCTGATACTTTCGTTTCACACAAAGTAAAATTGTTCACTTTTTTAGGGCCTGACTGCCACCAGTTGAGTCAATGATTCAGTGAGTTCCTTATAAGGAAATATATTTGTAACCACCTAGTAATTTAAATGTATTATTTATTGCTTTACAATTAACATTTAAAGCTGCAGTAGGTAACTTTTGTAAATACATATTTTTTACATATTTGTTAAACCTGTCATTATGTCCTGACAGTAGAATATGAGACAGATAATCTGTGAAAAAAATCAAGCTCCTCTGGCTCCTCCCAGTGTCCTATTGCCATTTGCAGTTACTGACCGCTCCCAAGAAATCAACCAATCAGAGCTGCGGTCCGTAACTTGTGTTCAAAATGTTGAAAAAATTATATTATAAGCAAGTGCACCATGAATCCATTTTCCAAACTGTGTTTTTAGCTTGTCCTGAATCACTAGGGTGCACCTATAATAAGTGTTTATATTCGGACTATTTTAGATTGCTTCGGGGATACCGCGGCGGAGTAACCCAGTACCTTTGTGATTCTTCATAGACATAAACAGAGAGAAGTAGTTCCGGCTACGATGTTCTTCCGCAAGAAGCAAGCAGTTCTGTTTATTAACCGCTAGAGCGTCAAAAGTTCCCTACCGCAGCTTTAATTTTATATAAGCTACAGGATCAATAGTGCTGCTATCAGTATTCTTGTAACATTGATTCATTACCCTTTAAACACAACCACATATCCTCCAAATCATCTCCGAGTGGATGGCAGCAAGGATCCAGGATCAAGAGATCATTCTTCATGGAGACTGTTCCAAAGGTAAACTAACCCTAATAGCAAGAATTTAATTTTACAAAAGATTACATTTTTTTTCAATGTTTTGAACTTTGTGTTTATAAAATAATTATGAAGAAAAAATGTGACTCTCCAGAAATGCTAAGTTTTCTTCCCCATCATTTCTAATATGGGGTGCGTTTCCCTAAAACCAACTGTGGTCACAAGTTCCTTCGTTACCAATAGAGTTCAGTGGAACTAACAACCGTAGTAAGCTAACTGCAGATGTGATTTACATCATGTACGTCATGAGCAGATGCACACTTTGATCATAGCAGCAATAATGTGATTAGGTGCATGTAAATGCACTGATTTGTGATAATCAGCAATGTTTATGAAAAAGCAGCAAATCAGTGAATATGAAAAAGATCATGTGACACTGAAGACTGGAGTAAAGTTACTGAAAAATTCAGCTTTGCCTTATTTCAATAAATACGTTTTAAAGTATATTCCAAAAAGAGTATGAAAACTGTTTTCTTTTCTTTTCCTTTTTTTTTTACAATATTCCTTTTTTTTTTTTTTTTTTTTTTTTGATTAAATTAATTTAGCCTTGGTGAGCAGAAGAGACTTCTCTTGAAAACCATAAAGAAAAGATTCCAGATTTTTGACTGGTTGTGAACATACATGAGCAACATTAACAAGATGATCCTCCCTTTCAGCTCAGAGGATGTTGACGGTGCAGGCCCAGGATGAAGAAGAGGAGGAAGAACACATTTAACTATTTTCTCATAAACTTTCCATGTGTTATAATAAAAACAATGAACATGACTACAATAATATGCTAAATGTTATTAAAAGATTCCAGTTTGCAAGAAGTCTGAGTGTGTGATTCTACACTAGAGGAACTCTTTTCTGAAGAAGATCAGGTGCTGAGAAGAAGCCTTGTTCTACAGCAAAACACTGCATCAAGCCTCCTGTCCTTCCCTCAGAAGAGCCTGTCTTCTGCTGCTGGGGTAAGAAACACACTCTTCCTCTTCTCTATCAGCTGTCCTGCACCTAACTCTGCCTCCTCAGCACTGTCTGAAAGAGTCATCTCCACAGTCAGTAATTACAGATCCCTCCATGTACTAAAACGTGCACGATTACTTTTACATTTCATTGATTTGCTAAATCGTATGCACAATTTACTAATTAGTTCTCTTGATGTATAAATATTGTACACGATTTAGCAAATCGAGGGAATGAAATAGAAAATTGTGCGCAGGAATTAGCTACATTTTTTTCCTGCATGCCGTGTAATTAAAGCACATCACCACCAGACACTATAACTTAGTTAGCCTAATTTATTACCTTAGGGTGACCAAATACTTTTTCCTTGAAATTATTAAATATGCTATTTATAGATATGTGTCTATATTTATGTCGGCAGGCAAATCTTGTGTGTATTTTGGCACAGGGTGCACAAATGCTCCTTATCAGTGCGGTGACACTTGAACAAATGAACTGATCATGCGCGACAGACACTGACCAATAAACAAACGAGTTGTTTTATTGCGCCTATGACTTGAATCTTATCATCAGTTGTAGTGATGGGAAGTTCGGATCATTTTACCGAATCGGACTTTTGAGTCTCGTTCAGCAAAATGAATGAATCTTTTTTCGAGTCATTTCAAATGAACGAACAACCCGAAGGTTCAGGAAGAAAAAAACAGAGTGCTTGCAGTCTGTTTCACATTAGGAGGCATTTTGCTACATAATCGATCCACCACTGACCATATGCAACTATAGAAGCTCAACTTCCATTAAATGGACTTAAAACGCTCAAGTAACGTTATAGGTCTCAAAACGCTTGCTCTGCGCCAGTGGATACACACAGTTATGTGCATGTCACAGACTGTCCGCGCATGGACTTCCGCGTTTCAGAGATCCGCCTTTTACTTTCAGTCAACATTACATTAATTAACGTTTAAAAATTTATTTTTGACAATTGTGAATCAATTCAAGAATCGTCTGCTTATGCATTGCGATACATTTAAGAATCAAATTTTTATCCCATCCCTACTAAATATACGATATAATGTAAATGTAAAAATCTGAAATACAAAAAAAAAAAAAAAAAAAAAAAAAAAAAAAAAAAATGGTATAGGTATTAATTACTATTGTGATATTGATTGTTTTAGGAGACACTTTGACAAGTGGGCACTGGATGCTGAGTATGGAAGGCGAGGTGGTGTGTGAGGGCACTCAGCCCAGTTTCCTGTCCGGCCTTGCCACTCTGTTTGCTGCTTATTACTAGTTTAATCTTGAGTATCAGGAGGAAGCAGTGTGTACCTTGGAGTTCATTCAAAGGTAATGGTTAAATTCTAACAACTTCAGAACCAGCATTTTATAGATAAGTTATATCAGAACATTCCTTTTAATAATGTTATTTTATGTTATAAGTGTTATTTCCGTTGAGGCCTTTAAAACAATGTGTCTTAACTCGAAAAGAGAATATATTTGTCTCCCTATTTAACACCAGCAAGCTATTGAGTTAAATACGTTTTTTTTTTTTTTTTTTAATTAGTGGACATCTCCAACTTTCTTGGAGGTCCTAAAACCGATCTTAATTACATATTGTCTGTTTCATGACCCTTTAGGTGCTTTGTGGCCATAAATCCGGAGAGAGGATCCAAAGCCAAGGGAAAAGTACCATCGAAATAAAAACAGGACAAGTGATACAGAAGAAAATGTGTGGCAGTCAACCCACATGTTGCCACTCTTCTGTGCAAATTCCAATGGAATTTCTGAAATGTAAGGATACACACACACCAAGATTGCGTCTTACTTTTATTGTTCTCTATCTGCCTTTGACTGTACCTCCCATCCCTCTGTCTCTCTCTGACTGTACCTCTCATCCCTGTATCTGTCACTAACTGTATCTGTCCTCCCCCTATTTGTTTCTGAAAGTATTATTATGTTTTGTAATATATCTAATGTATTGTCCTCTTTGCTCTTTTCAATATTTCTAGTCACACTTTGAATCCTGGGATGGAACTTCATCTGGAGCATAATTGTTATTTGGTTGATTTTTATCTGTTTGATGGAAAGTTTGTATGACTTGTTTGGCCATATTGGTCTATTCTTTAAGTGATGAAAGCTATCTGAAAACGTCTTTGTGGTTTTTAAAGGATTAGTTCACCCAAAAATGAAAATTAAGTCAATAATTACTTATGTCGTTCCACACCCGTAAGATCTTCGTTCATCTTCACAACACACATTAAGATGTGGTTCAGTGAAGCCTGCATTTCTAGCAAGATCATTTCTTTTTTCAATGCCCAGAAAGCCTCTAAAACATTTAAAACAATTAATGTGACTACAGTTGTTCAAACCTAAATATTATAAAGCGACGAGAATACTTTTTCTGCCAACCCCCCAAAACAACTATTTTATTCAACCATATCTAGTGATGGGCGGTCTCAAAACACTGCTTCATGAAGCTTAGAAGCTCTACGAATCTTTTGTTTCAAATCATTTGCTCAGAACGTGTATCAAACTGCAAAAGTCACATGAACTATTGAAATGTCAAAACACTTATGACATAACGAAGCCTCATTTACTGAAATCATGTGACTTTGGCAGTTTGTTATGCTCTCATTTGAACTGAAAGATTAATAAAGCTTCGAAGCTTCATGAAGCAGTGTTTTAAAAAAAAATCATCCATCACGAGATATTGTTGACTAGTCATCATTTTGTTTTTTGGCACACAAAAAGTATTTTCATCGCTTCATTACACTAAAGTTGAACCACTGTAGTCACATAAACTGTTTTAAATATGTTTTTAGTACCTTTCTGGGCATTGGAAAAGGAAATGATCTTGCTAGCAATGTAGGCATCACTGGGCCATCAGGTTTTATAAAAAATATCTTAATGTGTGTTGTGAAGATGAACAAAGGTCTTAAGGGTGTGGAGTGACATGAGGGTGAGAAATGACAGAAATTTCCATTTTGGGTGAACTGTTTTGTTTCGGTTAAAACGCAGTTTGAATATTTCTTTGTGTCTAGGTCCATGATGGCCAATATGTTCCAAGTAATAAAAAAGAAATCATGCCAAAATTTCATATCCATTAAAATAAAATGAAATAATTTTTAAATAAATAAAAATGAGTTCAAAATAATATACTTTTTATGTCATTTTTTCATGTAAATTTGAAAGTGATATATAACATTTTGACCTGTTTTTTTTTTTAGATTTTAAAAATGTTATTTATTTTTTTGGTGAATTAAGTTATGCTTTATACAACACTTTATGCAGTTAAAGTTAAGTCAGCAATAGGGAAAATATATTGTAGGCTATCATTTTACATATACTTTAAATATAGCAAATACACATATGCTTTTTTCAAAGAATTGCTTTTCACAGTAAACTACTTGAATGTGTGCATTTGCTATTTAAATAATTGTTAAATGCCATATACAATATATTAAAAATGCAGTATATATTTTTTGTAAAAATGCAGTATACAAAATATAAAAAATACTGTAAATTTTACAGTAAAATACTGCCAGCAGGGTTGCCAGCCAGTTACTGTACATTTTACAGTAGTCTTACTGTAATTTAATTTACAGATTTTTACTGTCATTGAGAATACAGTAAAATTCTGTAAATTAAATTACAGTAAGCCTACTGTAAAATTTACAGTAACTGGCTGGCAACCCTGCTGCCAGTATTTTACTGTAAAATTTACAGTAATTTTTTAACAGTGTATATTGTAAAATTACATCAATTGCTAACAGTGCACCTTTATGTAAAGGGAGAACATAGGCTGCTTTCCAACTTTTAGGAATGGAGTTAGAAGACTCAAATTAAAAATATGTGCTATGGGCTCAGCAATAATATCAGCTGCCACTTTTAACAGAAAGGGATCCAGATTATCTGTACCTGCTGACTTTTTGTGATCAATGTCTCTAAGGGCTTTATGAACTTCTTAAAATTATTAACAGCCTAACTTTTAACGAGCAATGCACCATAAGATCACCTTTACACTATAAAAGAACACTATATTTCAGCCTATATTAATAACCTCTATGTAAAAAAAAAGAATACCATTCTTAACAAATTCATTCAACATGTTATTAAATCATAATTAGTTTTTAAACACTGACAGGAACTTTCAGAGCTGATTTCAAACTTACTGCGTTTATAAAACAACTCTATGAAAGACTCAGACCACGTATCTAAAAATAAATCGCTATAGTAAAAGAGAAATAATAAGAGGAGTGAAGTTTCCTACCGTTCTGCTGTGTTTGGTCCTCACGCGCGTCTGACTCTCCGCGGCGCGTCTCCGCCCCTCACAAGCGCGTTTACAGCGCTAAATTAATCATCTGTGCTAATTATTATACATTTACTTCATTGTCAGCTTCAGGTAATTCATTTATTATTGTTCAATGAACTGTTTGATACAGAAAAAGGTTGTATTTCAGTGTATCTGCAGGGGATTATAGATCAACAGCGCCACCTGCTGTCGACACGCGGCTATTGGTAGTGATGCTACAGTCAAAAATCAGTAATAATTCAAACCTTTTAAAATATATAAAATAATGGTTTCAATTTTAATATCCTTTAAAATAGCATTTATTTCTGTGAATAAATAAATAAATAAATAATTCTGATCCCAAACTCTGACCGGTGTGTGTGTGTGTGTGTATATATAGCGATTACACACTAATGCCCCACAATAATAAACATGTTAAATACTCATCTGAGGAGGAATATAATTTATATAGGAGGATATAATTTTATATGCGATATTACCTTTGCTTTTCATCATCATCTTTAAGAGTTCATGATAATTAATGTTCAACTTTATTTCTGTTGATGAATCCATCCACAATTCATAAAACACAACACATGCAACTGAGGTACAAGAAGTATTGACATCCAAAAGTCATTGAAATCATTTAAAAATCACATCGACAGGTAAAAAATAAATAATAAAAAAATAAAAAACTCAGGTCAAATATTCATTTATCACAAATTAACTGTTTGACAAACGCTTCCTGCTCCGAAGTGCCGATCTGAATCAACCGAGTCGCGAAAAGGCTCCGTGTCTTCAGTGTCACATGATCTTCAGAAATCAGTCTAATATGATGATTTATTATTAGAATTATTAATAGTTGTGATGCCAAATATTATTTTGGAATCTGCCATACTTTTTAAGGATTCTTCGATGTATATATATTTTTTAAAGAACAGCGTTTATTCAAAATATAAATCTCTTCTAACAATATTAATCTTTGATTTCACTTCTTATCAATTTAATACATCCTAAAAGAGTTATACATTTTTGAACTCTATTGTTTATTGTTAGAAAAGACTTCTGTTTTAAATAAATGCTTTTCTTTTTAACATTTCTTTCATCAATGAATCCTGAAAGAAGTATCACAGTTTCAGCAGCACAACTCTGATAATAAATCATCATATTATTCTGATTTGTGAAGATCATGTGACACTGAACACTGGAGGAATGATGCTGACAATCACAGAAATAAAATAGATTTTAATGTATATTAAAATAAAAAAGTTGTTTTACTTCATAATAATATTTCACTTTTTTCCTGTATTTTTGATCAAATAAATGCAGTTTTGATGAGTAAACTCCAACAACAACAACAACAACACATAAAAAATCAATCTGATCCCAAACTCTGACCGGTGTGTGTGTGTGTGTGTGTGTGTTTGTGTATAGCACTTACACACTAATCCCCACAAGAATAAAGATGTTAAATACTCATCTGAGGAGAAAACTATGTTGCATAATAATGAAAGGATGTGTGACGTACACTTTCTGTAAACTGAGGTTATTTAAAAAAAAAAATTAAATAATTAAAAAAAAATGTTTTTTTTTTTTTTAAATGTAAAAAAAAAAAAAAAAAAAAAAATCATAAACAGTCCCCGGAGTCTCAATCTGAATCAACGGAGTCGCTAACATGCTCCGAAGTGCCGATCTGAATCAACCGATTCGCGAAAATGCTCCGAAGTGCCGATCTGAATCAACCGAGTCGCTAACATGCTCCGAAGTGTCGATCTGAATCAACCAAGACGCGAACATGCTCCGAAGTGCCGATATAAATCAACCGAGTCGCGAACAGGCTCCGAAGTCCCGATCTGAAAACTTCGACCAAAGAATGTAAAAAAATAACTATATTTCTCTAATAACTCTACAACTCTATGAAAGACTCAGACCAAGTATCTAAAAATAAATCGCTATAGTAAAAGAGAAATAATAAGAGGAGTGAAGTTTCCTACCATTCTGTTGTGTTTGGTCCTCACGCGCGTCTGACTCTCCGCGGCGCGTCTCCGCCCCATCACGCGCGTTTACAGCGCTAAATTAATCATATTTGCTAATTATTATACATTTACTTCATTGTCAGCTTCAGGTAATTCATTTATTATTGTTCAATGAACTGTTTGATACAAAAAAACTTAGGGACTTAGGGAAGTCGTGGCCTAATGGTTAGAGGGTTGGACTCCCAATCAAAGGGTTGTGAGTTCTAGTCTCGGGCCGGACGGGATTGTAGGTGGGGGGAGTGCATGTACAGTTCTCTCTCCACCTTCAATACCACGACTTAGGTGCCCTTGAGCAAGGCATCGAACCCCCAACTGCTCCCCGGGCGCCGCAGCATAAATGGCTGCCCACTGCTCCGGGTGTGTGCTCACAGTGTGTGTGTGTGTGTTCACTGCTCTGTGTGTGTGCATTTCGGATGGGTTAAATGCAGAGCACAAATTCTGAGTATGGGTCACCATACTTGGCTGAATGTCACTTCACTTTAAAAAAGGTTGTATTTCAGTAATAATTCAAAATTATCCAAATAAAATATATAAAATAATGGTTTATATTTTAATATCCTTTAAAATATAATTTATTACTGTGATGTGCAGCTGTATTTTCAGCATCATTCCTCCAGTCTTCAGTGTCACATGATCTTCAGAAATCAGTCTAATATGATGATTTATTATTAGAATTATTAATAGTTGTGATGCCAAATATTATTTTGGAATCTGCAATACTTTTTTCCGGATTCTTCGATGTATACTTTTTTTTTTTTTTTTAAAGAACAGCATTTATTAAAAATATAAATCTCTTCTAACAATATTAATCTTTGATTTCACTTCTTATCAATTTGATACATCCTAAAATAGTTATAAACTTTAGAACTCTATTGTTTATTGTTAGAAAAGACTTCTATTTTAAATAAATGCTTTTCTTTTTAACATCTCTTTCATCAAAGAATCCTGAAAGAATTATCACAGTTTCAGCAGCACAACTCTGATAATAAATCATCATATTATTCTGATTTGTGAAGATCATGTGACACTGAAGACTGGAGGAATGATGCTGACAATCACAGAAATAAAATAGATTTTAATGTATATTAAAATAAAAAAGTTGTTTTACTTCATAATAATATTTCACTTTTTTCCTGTATTTTTGATCAAATAAATGCAGTTTTGATGAGTAAACTCCTGTAAAAACAACAACAACAACAACAACAACCTATAAAAAATCAATCTGATCCCAAACTCTGACCGGTGTGTGTGTGTGTGTTTGTGTATAGCACTTACACACTAATCCCCACAAGAATAAAGATGTTAAATACTCATCTGAGGAGAAAACTATGTTGCATAATAATGAAAGGATGTGTGACGTACACTTTCTGTAAACTGAGCCAAACATTTTCACTGATTTAGGGTAGAGTAAGAATATTTAAAGTATTGCGCAAGTTAGTTCATACTTGGATATAATTTTATATGCAATATTACCTTTTCTTTTCATCATCATCTTTAAGAGTTCATGATCATTTCTGTTCAACTTTATTTCTCAGTTGATAAATCCATCCACAATTCATAAAACACAACACATGCAACTTCCTGTCATTGAAATCATTTAAAAATCAAATCGACAGCTTAGAAAAAAAAAAGCCTCAGGCCCAAATATTCAGTTATCACTAATGAACTGTTTGACAAACACTTCTTGCTTCGAAGTACAGATCTGAAAAAAAAAAAAAAAAAATCACAAACAGTCCCCGGAGTCTCAATCTGAATCAACGGAGTCGCGAACATGCTCCGAAGTGCCGATCTGAATCAACGGAGTCGCGAACATGCTCCGAAGTGCCGATCTGAATCAACCGAGTCATGAACATGCTCCGAATAGTCGATCTGAATCAACCGAGTTGTGAAACATGCTCCGAAGTGCCGATCTGAATCAACCGAGTGGCGAACAGGCTCCGAAGTGCCGATCTGAAAACTTCGACCAACGAATGTAAAAAATAAATGCGTTTTAATATAGTAAAAATAATTTAGAATGATCTTTCTCTATATTATATTAACAGCCTAACTTTTAACGAGCAATGCACCATAATTTCACCTTTACACTATAAAAAACACTATATTTCAGCCTATATTAATAACCTCTATGTAAATAAAACAGAATACCGTTCTTACCAAATTCATTCAACATGTTATTAAATCATAATTCGTTTTTAAACACTGACAGGAACTTTCAGAGCTGATTTCAAAGTTACTGCGTTTATAAAACAACTCTATGAAAGACTCAGATCACGTATCTAAAAATAAATCGCTATAGTAAAAGAGAAATAATAAGAGGAGTGAAGTTTCCTACCGTTCTGCTGTGTTTGGTCCTCACGCGCGTCTGACGCTCTGCGGCGCGTCTCCGCCCCTCACACGCGCGTTTACAGCGCTAAATTAATCATCTTTGCTAATTATTATACATTTACTTCATTGTCAGCTTCAGGTAATTCATTTATTATTGTTCAATGAACTGTTTGATACAAAAAAAGGTTGTATTTCAGTAATAATTCAAAATTATCAAAATAAAATATATAAAATAATGGTTTATATTTTAATATCCTTTAAAATATAATTTATTTCTGTGATGTGCAGCTGTATTTTCAGCATCATTCCTCCAGTCTTCAGTGTCACATGATCTTCAGAAATCGGTCTAATATGATGATTTATTATTAGAATTATTAATAGTTGTGATGCCAAATATTATTTTGGAATCTGCGATACTTTTTTCCGGATTCTTCGATGTATATATATTTTTTTAAAGAACAGCGTTTATTCAAAATATAAATCTCTTCTAACAATATTAATCTTTGATTTCACTTCTTATCAATTTAATACATCCTAAAAGAGTTATAAACTTTTGAACTATATTGTTTATTGTTAGAAAAGACTTCTATTTTAAATAAATGCTCTTCTTTTTAACATTTCATTCATCAAAGAATCCTGAAAGAATTATCACAGTTTCAGCAGCACAACTCTGATAATAAATCATCATATTATTCTGATTTGTGAAGATCATGTGACACTGAAGACTGGAGGAAAGATGCTGACAATCACAGAAATAAAATAGATTTTAATGTATATTAAAATAAAAAAATTGTTTTACTTCATAATAATATTTCACTTTTTTCCTGTATTTTTGATCAAATAAATGCAGTTTTGATGAGTAAACTCCTGTAAAAAAACAACAACACATAAAAAATCAATCTGATCCCAAACTCTGACCGGTGTGTGTGTGTGTGTGTGTGTTTGTGTATAGCACTTACACACTAATCCCCACAAGAATAAAGATGTTAAATACTCATCTGAGGAGAAAACTATGTTGCATAATAATGAAAGGATGTGTGACGTACACTTTCTGTAAACTGAGCCAAACATTTTCACTGATTTAGGGTAGAGTAAGAAGATTTAAAGTATTGCGCAAGTTAGTTCATACTTGGATATAATTTTATATGCAATATTACCTTTTCTTTTCATCATCATCTTTAAGAGTTCATGATCATTTCTGTTCAACTTTATTTCTCAGTTGATGAATCCATCCACAATTCATAAAACACAACACATGCAACTTCCTGTCATTGAAATCATTTAAAAATCAAATCGACAGGTTAGAAAAAAAAAGCCTCAGGCCCAAATATTCAGTTATAATGAACTGTTTGACAAACACGTCTTGCTTCGAAGTACAGATCTGAATTAAAAAAAAAATAAAAAATCACAAACAGTCCCCGGAGTCTCAATCTGAATCAACGGAGTCGCGAACATGCTCCGAAGTGCCGATCTGAATCAACCGAGTCGCGAAAATGCTCCGAAGTGTCGATCTGAATCAACCGAGACGCGAACATGCTCCGAAGTGCCGATCTAAATCAACCGAGACGCGAACATGCTCCGAAGTGCCGATCTGAATCAACCGAGACGCGAACATGCTCCGAAGTGTCGATCTGAATCAACCGAGACGCGAACATGCTCCGAAGTGTCGATCTGAATCAACCGAGACGCGAACATGCTCCGAAGTGTCGATCTGAATCAACCGAGTCGCGAACATGCTCCGAAGTGCCGATCTAAATCAACCGAGTCGCGAACATGCTCCGAAGTGCCGATCTGAATCAAAAGAGTAGCGAACAGACTCCGATGTGACAATCTGAAAACTTCGACCAACGAATGTAAAAAATAAATGCGTTTTAATATAGTAAAAATAATTTAGAATGATCTTTCTCTATATTATATTAACAGCCTAACTTTTAACGAGCAATGCACCATAATTTCACCTTTACACTATAAAAAACACTATATTTCAGCCTATATTAATAACCTCTATGTAAATAAAACAGAATACCGTTCTTACCAAATTCATTCAACATGTTATTAAATCATAATTCGTTTTTAAACACTGAAAGGAACTTTCAGAGCTGATTTCAAAGTTACTGCGTTTATAAAACAACTCTATGAAAGACTCAGATCACGTATCTAAAAATAAATCGCTATAGTAAAAGAGAAATAATAAGAGGAGTGAAGTTTCCATATACCGTTCTGCTGTGTTTGGTCCTCACGCGCGTCTGACGCTCCGCGGCGCGTCTCCGCCCCTCACACGCGCGTTTACAGCGCTAAATTAATCATCTGTGCTAATTATTATACATGTCGACACGCGGGCTATTGGTAGTGATGCTACAGTCAAAAATCAGTAATGATTCAAACCTTTTAAAATAAAATATATAAAATAATGGTTTCGATTTGAATAATATAGTAAAAATAATTTAGAACGATCTTTCTCTATATTATATTAACAGCCTAACTTTTAACGAGCAATGCACCATAATATTACCTTTACACTATAAAAAACACTTTATTTCAGCCTATATTAATAACCTCTATGTAAATAAAACAGAATACCGTTCTTACCAAATTCATTTAACATGTTATTAAATCATAATTAGTTTTTAAACACTGACAGGAACTTTCAGAGCTGATTTCAAAGTTACTGCGTTTATAAAACAACGCTATGAAAGACTCAGACCACGTATCTAAAAATAAATCGCTATAGTAAAAGAGAAATAATAAGAGGAGTGAAGTTTCCTACCGTTCTGCTGTGTTTGGTCCTCACGCGAGTCTGACGCTCCGCGGCGCGTCTCCGCCCCTCACACGCGCGTTTACAGCGCTAAATTAATCATCTTTGCTAATTATTATACATTTACTTCATTGTCAGCTTCAGGTAATTCATTTATTATTGTTCAATGAACTGTTTGATACAAAAAAAAGGTTGTATTTCAGTAATAATTCAAAAATATCAAAATAAAATATATAAAATAATGGTTTATATTTTAATATCCTTTAAAATATAATTTATTTCTGTGATGTGCAGCTGTATTTTCAGCATCATTCCTCCAGTCTTCAGTGTCACATGATCTTCAGAAATCAGTCTAATATGATGATTTATTATTAGAATTATTAATAGTTGTGATGCCAAATATTATTTTGGAATCTTTTTAAGGATTCTTTGATGTATACTTTTTTTTTAAAGAACAGCGTTTATTAAAAATATAAATCTCTTCTAACAATATTAATCTTTGATTTCACTTCTTATCAATTTAATACATCCTAAAAGAGTTATAAACTTTTGAACTCTATTGTTTATTGTTAGAAAATACTTCTATTTTAAATAAATGCTTTTCTTTTTAACATTTCATTCATCAAAGAATCCTGAAAGAAGTATCACAGTTTCAGCAGCACAACTCTGATAATAAATCATCATATTATTCTGATTTGTGAAGATCATGTGACACTGAACACTGGAGGAATGATGCTCACAATCACAGAAATAAAATAGATTTTAATGCATATTAAAATAAAAAAGTTGTTTTACTTCATAATAATATTTCACTTTTTTTCCTGTATTTTTGATCAAATAAATGCAGTTTTGATGAGTAAACTCCTGTAAAAACAACAACAACACATAAAAAATCAATCTGATCCCAAACTCTGACCAGTGTGTGTGTGTGTGTGTGTGTGTGTGTGTGTGTATAGCACTTACACACTAATCCCCACAAGAATAAAGATGTTAAATACTCATCTGAGGAGAAATCTATGTTGCATAATAATGAAAGGATGTGTGACGTACACTTTCTGTAAACTGAGCCAAACATTTTCACTGATTTAGGGTAGAGTAAGAATATTTAAAGTATTGCGCAAGTTAGTTCATACTTGGATATAATTTTATATGCAATATTACCTTTTCTTTTCATCATCATGTTTAAGAGTTCATGATCATTTCTGTTCAACTTTATTTCTCAGTTGATAAATCCATCCACAATTCATAAAACACAACACATGCAACTTCCTGTCATTGAAATCATTTAAAAATCAAATCAACAGGTTAGGAAAAAAAAGCCTCAGGCCCAAATATTCAGTTATCACTAATGAACTGTTTGACAAACACTTCTTGCTTCGAAGTACAGATCTGAATAAAAAAGAAAAATCACAAACAGTCCCCGGAGTCTCAATCTGAATCAACGGAGTCGCAAACATGCTCCGAAGTGCAGATCTGAATCAACCGAGTCGCGAACATGCTCCGAAGTGTCGATCTGAATCAACCGAGTCGCGAACATGCTCCGAAGTGCCGATCTGAATCAACCGAGTCGCGAACAGGCTCCGAAGTGCCGATCTGAATCAACCGAGTCGCGAACATGCTCCGAAGTGGGATCTGAATCAACCGAGTCGAACATGCTCCGATGTGCCGATCTGAATCAACCGAGTCGCGAACATGCTCCGATGTGCCGATCTGAATCAACCGAGTAGCGAACAGACTCCGATGTGACAATCTGAAAACTTCGACCAACGAATGTAAAAAATAAATGCGTTTTAATATAGTAAAAATAATTTAGAATGATCTTTTTTCTATATTATATTAACAGCCTAACTTTTAACGAGCAATGCACCATAATTTCACCTTTACACTATAAAAAACACTATATTTCAGCCTATATTAATAACCTCTATGTAAATAAAACAGAATACCGTTCTTACCAAATTCATTCAACATGTTATTAAATCATAATTAGTTTTTAAACACTGACAGGAACTTTCAGAGCTGATTTCAAAGTTACTGCGTTTATAAAACAACTCTATGAAAGACTCAGATCACGTATCTAAAAATAAATCGCTATAGTAAAAGAGAAATAATAAGAGGAGTGAAGTTTCCTACCGTTCTGCTGTGTTTGGTCCTCACACGCGTCTGACTCTCCGCGGCGCGTCTCCGCCCCATCACACGCGCGTTTACAGCGCTAAATTAATCATATTTGCTAATTATTATACATTTACTTCATTGTCAGCTTCAGGTAATTCATTTATTATTGTTCAATGAACTGTTTGATACAAAAAAAGGTTGTATTTCAGTAATAATTCAAAATTATCAAAATAAAATATATAAAATAATGGTTTATATTTTAATATCCTTTAAAATATAATTTATTTCTGTGATGTGCAGCTGTATTTTCAGCATCATTCCTCCAGTCTTCAGTGTCACATGATCTTCAGAAATCAGTCTAATATGATGATTTATTATTAGAATTATTAATAGTTGTGATGCCAAATATTATTTTGGAATCTTTTTAAGGATTCTTCGATGTATACTTTTTTTTTTAAAGAACAGCGTTTATTAAAAATATAAATCTCTTCTAACAATATTAATCTTTGATTTCACTTCTTATCAATTTAATACATCCTAAAAGAGTTATAAACTTTTGAACTCTATTGTTTATTGTTAGAAAATACTTCTATTTTAAATAAATGCTTTTCTTTTTAACATTTCTTTCATCAAAGAATCCTGTTAGAAGAGATACTTTCAAAGTATCACAGTTTCAGCAGCATAACTCTCATAATAAATCATCATATTATTCTGATTTGTGAAGATCATGTGACACTGAAGACTGGAGGAATGATGCTCACAATCACAGAAATAAAATAGATTTTAATGCATATTAAAATAAAAAAGTTGTTTTACTTCATAATAATATTTCACTTTTTTTCCTGTATTTTTGATCAAATAAATGCAGTTTTGATGAGTAAACTCCTGTAAAAACAACAACAACACATAAAAAATCAATCTGATCCCAAACTCTGACCAGTGTGTGTGTGTGTGTGTGTGTGTGTGTGTATAGCACTTACACACTAATCCCCACAAGAATAAAGATGTTAAATACTCATCTGAGGAGAAATCTATGTTGCATAATAATGAAAGGATGTGTGACGTACACTTTCTGTAAACTGAGCCAAACATTTTCACTGATTTAGGGTAGAGTAAGAATATTTAAAGTATTGCGCAAGTTAGTTCATACTTGGATATAATTTTATATGCAATATTACCTTTTCTTTTCATCATCATCTTTAAGAGTTCATGATCATTTCTGTTCAACTTTATTTCTCAGTTGATAAATCCATCCACAATTCATAAAACACAACACATGCAACTTCCTGTCATTGAAATCATTTAAAAATCAAATCGACAGGTTAGAAAAAAAAAGCCTCAGGCCCAAATATTCAGTTATCACTAATGAACTGTTTGACAAACACTTCTTGCTTCGAAGTACAGATCTGAATTTAAAAAAAAAAAAAAAATCACAAACAGTCCCCGGAGTCTCAATCTGAATCAACGGAGTCGCAAACATGCTCCGAAGTGCAGCTCTGAATCAACCGAGTCGCGAACATGCTCCGAAGTGTCGATCTGAATCAACCGAGTCGCGAACATGCTCCGAAGTGCCGATCTGAATCAACCGAGTCGCGAACAGGCTCCGAAGTGCCGATCTGAATCAACCGAGTCGCGAACATGCTCCGAAGTGCCGATCTGAATCAACCGAGTCGCGAACATGCTCCGATGTGCCGATCTGAATCAACCGAGTCGCGAACATGCTCCGATGTGCCGATCTGAATCAACCGAGTCGCGAACATGCTCCGAAGTGCCGATCTGAATCAACCGAGTAGCGAACAGACTCCGATGTGACAATCTGAAAACTTCGACCAACGAATGTAAAAAATAAATGCGTTTTAATATAGTAAAAATAATTTAGAATGATCTTTTTTCTATATTATATTAACAGCCTAACTTTTAACGAGCAATGCACCACAATTTCACCTTTACACTATAAAAAACACTATATTTCAGCCTATATTAATAACCTCTATGTAAATAAAACAGAATACCGTTCTTACCAAATTCATTCAACATGTTATTAAATCATAATTAGTTTTTAAACACTGACAGGAACTTTCAGAGCTGATTTCAAAGTTACTGCGTTTATAAAACAACTCTATGAAAGACTAAGATCACGTATCTAAAAATAAATCGCTATAGTAAAAGAGAAATAATAAGAGGAGTGAAGTTTCCATACCGTTCTGCTGTGTTTGGTCCTCACGCGCGTCTGACGCTCCGCGGCGCGTCTCCGCCCCATCACACGCGCGTTTACAGCGCTAAATTAATCATCTGTGCTAATTATTATACATGTCGACACGCGGCTATTGGTAGTGATGCTACAGTCAAAAATCTGTAATAATTCAAACCTTTTAAAATAAAATATATAAAATAATGGTTTCGATTTGAATAATATAGTAAAAATAATTTAGAACGATCTTTCTCTATATTATATTAACAGCCTAACTTTTAACGAGCAATGCACCATAATATCACCTTTACACTATAAAAAACACTTTATTTCAGCCTATATTAATAACCTCTATGTAAATAAAACAGAATACCGTTCTTACCAAATTCATTTAACATGTTATTAAATCATAATTAGTTTTTAAACACTGACAGGAACTTTCAGAGCTGATTTCAAAGTTACTGCGTTTATAAAACAACTCTATGAAAGACTCAGATCACGTATCTAAAAATAAATCGCTATAGTAAAAGAGAAATAATAAGAGGAGTGAAGTTTCCTACCGTTCTGCTGTGTTTGGTCCTCACGCGCGTCTGACGCTCTGCGGCGCGTCTCCGCCCCTCACACGCGCGTTTACAGCGCTAAATTAATCATCTTTGCTAATTATTATACATTTACTTCATTGTCAGCTTCAGGTAATTCATTTATTATTGTTCAATGAACTGTTTGATACAAAAAAGGTTGTATTTCAGTAATAATTCAAAATTATCAAACTAAAATATATAAAATAATGGTTTATATTTTAATATCCTTTAAAATATAATTTATTACTGTGATGTGCAGCTGTATTTTCAGCATCATTCCTCCAGTCTTCAGTGTCACATGATCTTCAGAAATCAGTCTAATATGATGATTTATTATTAGAATTATTAATAGTTGTGATGCCAAATATTATTTTGGAATCTTTTTAAGGATTCTTTGATGTATACTTTTTTTTTTAAAGAACAGCGTTTATTAAAAATATAAATCTCTTCTAACAATATTAATCTTTGATTTCACTTCTTATCAATTTAATACATCCTAAAAGAGTTATACATTTTTGAACTCTATTGTTTATTGTTAGAAAAGACTTCTGTTTTAAATAAATGCTCTTCTTTTTAACTTTTCATTCATCAAAGAATCCTGAAAGAAGTATCACAGTTTCAGCAGCACAACTCTGATAATAAATCATCATATTATTCTGATTTGTGAAGATCATGTGACACTGAAGACTGCAGGAATGATGCTGACAATCACAGAAATAAAATAGATTTTAATGTATATTAAAATAAAAAAGTTGTTTTACTTCATAATAATATTTCACTTTTTTCCTGTATTTTTGATCAAATAAATGCAGTTTTGATGAGTAAACTCCTGTAAAAACAACAACAACAACAACAACAACAACACATAAAAAATCAATCTGATCCCAAACTCTGACCAGTGTGTGTGTGTGTGTGTGTATAGCACTTACACACTAATCCCCACAAGAATAAAGATGTTAAATACTCATCTGAGGAGAAAACTATGTTGCATAATAATGAAAGGATGTGTGACGTACACTTTCTGTAAACTGAGCCAAAAATTTTCACTGATTTAGGGTAGAGTAAGAATATTTAAAGTATTGCGCAAGTTAGTTCATACTTGGATATAATTTTATATGCAATATTACCTTTTCTTTTCATCATCATCTTTAAGAGTTCATGATCATTTCTGTTCAACTTTATTTCTCAGTTGATAAATCCATCCACAGTTCATAAAACACAACACATGCAACTTCCTGTCATTGAAATCATTTAAAAATCTAATCAACAGGTTAGAAAAAAAAGCCTCAAGCCCAAATATTCAGTTATCACTAATGAACTGTTTGACAAACACTTCTTGCTTCGAAGTACAGATCTGAAAAAAAAAAAAAAAAAAAAACACAAACAGTCCCCGGAGTCTCAATCTGAATCAACAGAGTCATAATTTTAAAATGCAGCTCTTTACATTTAGGCTTGACAGGAAATGTAAGAAAATTCAGACATTCTTTTCCTATCATAATGATAAAATATATAAGATCTCCTTACTTGACCTGAAAAACAACGTTATAATAGACAATTCCTCAAAAATCTGTGAGAACATTTTCAATCATAAGATCATGTATTTTGGGAAATATTGTTGAATATTTTACTTGTTCCTTAACTAATTTAATCAACTGAAATGGTATATTCTTAATTATTTTATCAAACATTTTAGAGGAACTAACTTACATTATATTTAACACAAATATCATCATAACTCAGTATATTCCTGAGTTGTCCATAACATGTGTAAGTGACCATCTGCCTTTCTTCCAGCACTCATCGATGAACAGAGATGATCTATTCACCAAAATACACCTGTTATTCCAGATAGACGTTATGTGCGCTAAAATTAGTTTCAAGGGTAAAGTACAATTGTCTAAACTTGTAAAATGAAACAAAGTTCAATTAAACTTAACTAATCTGTAGTTAGCTTTTCAGTGTCTCTTAACTGCAACCAATTATGTATTAATATTGAGTAAAATATTTTTTCACTGCATTGCTTTTCAACCTGAATTATTAATAATTTTTTTTTTTTTTGGATTTCAATTTGTATTGTTTCTAACAGGATTGAGCGTCTCTGGCGTGATGTCAGAATCACGGTCACCAACAAGTCCTCAGACACGCTGCACTCGCTGGAGGCAGAAGGATTGCTCGACAGATCAGTGATTGAGGAGCTTTTCAGTGTGCACTACACTTTTCTCCCAAGACTTCAGGCAGACTTGGACACATGTTCAGAAGCCTGGAATCATCATTCACTCTCCTCAGAGGACAATCGAAGTCCCGAGCAGCTGTGGCAGATTGGAGTGATGCACACAAATAATGAGCGATCTGAGAGATACGAGGAATGGTAATGCTGTCTTAGTCAGTAGCCCTCACTGCAGAACACACAAGATCCAGCGAGCAGAGACGCTCGGTTAAGACATATTTAAAGTTGGAGGAGATGGATCTAGATCCAGGGGGAGAGACAGGGAGGTTTAGGGACATGTAAAGTGGTGTTCTGCAGTACGGACATCTCGTCTTTGTTATTCTGTCATCACACTGCTGTTCATGTAATAAGTGGATTCCTAACTATTTAACCGCTATACCTTCAGGACATCGAAGAGCCAGATCTAGACTGGGACGTAGCAGCTACTTACGATGTCTGTGAAGATACTGAAGCTGTTGTTCCAGAATCTGAATGTGCTTTGAGTGCAGATGGATTGAGGACTCTTGAACATCTGCTGAATTCAACTGCTCCTAATATCTCTGTCAAACAACTGAACTTGCTTTGGCTGGAGTTTGTTATGATTTGTATGTTTTGTAATTCAAAAGTGTGAAGTGATCCAAATCTTCAGTCTTTTCCACAAGCCCTCTCTGCTCTGACTGGTCAGACGCCCGGTCCGTTGTTGAACTGATGTAATTTAAGTATTAAGAGTAAGAGTAATGATGTTCCTTCATCTTCAAGGCTTTGAATGAAGTCCTGCAAGTAGTTCACAATCCGTGATTCTCTCTGCGCTTCACTGAACCCACCGCACTTAAAACAGTGACAGGGACATCAGATATTTCATTATTTCTCATGACAATGGAAAACCTGTAAAAAGCTGCAGATGAGAGTCTACGAATGAGTATAATGTCCCAAAAACATCTAACCCTGATGTGTGGATTGAAGAGAAAGGAGGAGAGTCAGATGGACAGAATCACAGATACTACACCTGACAATGTCTTCCTTTCATCACATGTTAGGATCCTGTGTACCACATGCTACGATTCTTTCAGAAAGCTCAAGCAAGGCTGTAGTGTCTGCAGTCTCAATCTAAAGAAATAAAAACCAGGAGTAACACACACATACACTACACAGATGTATATACAAATCTGAATTGAGTTGAATTAGAAAACCTTGTCAATCAGATCTAGCAAGTCTGCATCTGTTATGTCAGCTCATCTTTATTAATCTCCCGGAAGAAATGAAATTGTAAATCCACTCCATGAAAAAGGTCCATCCTGAGTAATGCTCTCTGCCATTATTTCACCAACTATCCTAAAGTACAACAACAATATTAATTAAACATTACAATGAATGTAATATGGTGTATTTATTTATCAAAATGCTCCTCTCCAGAAGTCATTTTCTAGCTGAATACCAAGTTGATGGTCCCTGAATATGGATTTGATGAGAAACATGACATCTTGTTGACGAGCTGTTTGTGACGTCTCTGAAGTACGGCTGAAGCACTGATTGAGCGATTACATGTGACAGGATTCATGTCAGTAAATTGTCCTGTATCTGTTTACAGACCCTTTGGCATTCATTCATGTTTATTTGGCGCTGTAGCCCGTAACTGGTGTTAAAAACAGAGGAAGACGTGATCTTTCAAGTGTGCTGCATGCTGTCGCTTCACTTGACCTGAGACACACTGCGTGATCGTCACTGCATTAGATAGAGAGCACCACAGTCAGATTTATTGGTGACATTTCAAGATAAGATGGACAGAAATCAAATCTGAGACTTTGTTTCTTATCAAAAGTAACAAAGCACAAAGACTATTGTGGTTTAATGGATGAGAGATGTGCTATAATGTTATGTTCATTCATCAGCTGTAAAGAGACGATCCATCCTTGGGATTTACCAATCAGTTTGTAAAGATGAGATCGGTTCGATTAAAATTGAGACATCAATATTATTTTACCCAGCTGTAATGCTAATAAACCTTCCTGAAATTGTCATTCTGAAAGTCTGTAATTGAAAACTTCAGATTTTTTCCAGTGCTCCCTCCCTCAAATAATCTAATATTACTTAAACAAAAATTAATAAATTAGACTTAATTGCATCTCTTGTGCTTGTCTTGCTTTTGTCCCGTTATGATGAAATCTTGGTTTGGTCTATCGTCAGCTCTGAAAGAAATTCAATTTAGCTAAATAAAAATGACTACCACACACAAACAACTAATGGTAAGGACTGTAGGTTAAACCAATAATTTCATGAAAACACAAAGCATAAAATAAAAATAATAACCTTTCCCCACAGGTACTCGCATGTGCTTCAATAAAGTCTTCTGAACACATGGCAGAACACACAGGACAAGATACCTCACAAAAACATGCAGGAAAACACTTCAAACACAGAAAAACTGAATGTTCTCCAGTCATTACTCCAGTCTTCAGTGTCACATGATCTTCAGAAATCATTCTAATATACTGATCTGATTCTCTTAATATCTGTGTTGAAATGGTTGTGCTGCCGAATATTTTCTTGGAATCTCTGATCATTTTTTCTGGATTCATTAAGGAATGAAAAAGATTTGGAAGGACATGAGTGAGTGAGTAAATTATGACAATTTTCATTTGTGGTTAAAGTGTCCCTTTAAAGGAACACAATCCCTTTGAGAACAAAAATTATGATAATTTTGTTCATTTCAAGCAAATATCGTCTCCTTGTTCAAATTGTGCCGTCACAACATGCGTCTCGTTTCTTTGTCTCTCTAAAGTAACAGCATGATGCAGACCAGTGACGTCTTCCCATCTGTCCACAGGAATGATGACCTGGAGGATACAGCACTCAGGAAAACCAGCTCCTGAACACAGATCAATTGTAAGAAGTCCACATCCACAGACATCTGTGAAAGAGCGTGCTCCAAACGTGACTGAAGTCTCCCTCATATCTGCTCTAGAAGTATCTGTACCTGTACAAATAAAGACAGCACTTCGCGCGGGAAAAGGAGCAGAAATGACACGACTAAAATAGTTCATACTCATGAGGTTCTTCTTTTGTAAAGCTGACACTTGGTCGCTCATTGTTGTAATTTATTACAAATATTCACATTTATTCTCACAAAACAAAATAATAACACATTAAAGCGTTATACGTTATTTGTGCTGTTTGTTTAAACTTCATTCACAAATGATTTTGACAATTAAGCTTAACACACTCTTAAAAATTAACTATGGTTTTAACAAAAACTACATAATTAAACTCTGGTAACCACAAATTAACTATATATTTTTATGACTTTGTATTTAACATGAATTAGTCAAAACATTGTAAGTTACCAATTATAAGCGTTTCACTGAACAGAAAGAGAGCAAAGAATCAATCCTCAAAGTCAAGAACATTATCACTGACTTCAGTCTAGCAAGAGTTCAAGCTCTCTCAGAAACTCTGATTATAATCACTGAAGCTGTTCACACTGTCAAATTAATCTCTTACTTACATTGTGTGCACAGCTCTACATTGTTGTTCATGAAGAGAGAATTCACCAGAGAACAGCAAGCGTGCGTTCTGCCTCATACTTTCTTTTCTTTGGTAAATTACTGTCACGGTTGGTAAACCATGATCTCGGGTTGTTTACACTTTGTGGTGAATTCTGTGTGTTCTGCGTCTGCACTGATTAGTTGTGGGCGTCTCCGTTAATTGTATCAGCAACAGCTGCCACTCATTACTCATCTCCTATATAATGGCTTGTCTCACGTCTTGTGTTTGTGAGATCGTTGTTTCATGTCGTTGTGTTACCCCGTCTGGCTTTAGTGTTAGTTTGCGTTTGGATGTCTGTGTTTTTCCCTAGAACCTCATCCACTCTCCGCACGATCACTCAGCCACGGACTCTTACCTTCGGCTCCATTCCCCGCAGTTCCTGTGCCACTCTCTCCTGCTGCCTCACGCCACCAAGACCCGGACTTCCCACCTACACTCCACTTCAGGCTGGATTTCTCACCAACCACCGTCTCCCTGGAGTGTTATCGTCCCATCGTCTTTGTGTGTCATTGTTCTACTTGTATTCATCTCATTAAATCCTGTTAACTCGCATTTGTTTCCGGACTGTCTTTCACCAGCCGTCATAGAACGATCTCACCCAACATGGAAGCAGCGAGCACCCTCACCGATTTCATGCACCATAGCGTCAAGAGAATGGATCAGCAGCAGGAGAGCATCTCGAACACCGGACGCGCTGTCCAAGCGCTGGTGGCACAGGTGTCCGAGCTCACCCAGCAGATCCATCAGCTCACGTCTCCCACTGCGCCCATCGCCCCGCCTGCGCCGACCGTTCCCCCGGGGATTCCCCAGGACCACTTCCGGCCTGAGCCGCGACTTCCGGCACCGGAGAATTACGCTGGTGAGCCAACTTATTGCAGAACATTTCTTAACAAGTGCTCTATGCATTTTGCCCTGCAGCCCCGCACTTTCGCCGCAGAAGAATCCAAGGTAGCGTTCACGCTCACACTATTATCAGGCAAGGCTGCCTTATGGGGAACGGCGGTGTGGGAGAATCAACATCCGTGCTGTGCCTCGTTCCACCTCCTATCTGAAGAGATGAAGAGAGTTTTCGACCGGGCCGCGACCGGCAGGGAGGCCTTTGGCAGGAGTGCCTCTCGGAACTCCAACAAGGACACTCATCTGTCACTGAATACTCCATCGAGTTCCGGACCCTGGCGGCCGCGTGCCAGTGGAACGAGGCGGCGCAGTGGGATAGATTCCTTCATGGGTTATCCGACCGTGTTCAGCAGGAGATCTACCTCCTCGAGCTGCCTCCTACCCTCAACGAACTCATTGACCTGGCGTTGCGGGTGGAGGCCAGGTTTAATCGCCTGGGCCGTCAACACAGTCCCTCCAGACGACCCTTCTCTTCCGGTAGGGGGCGCTTGAGTCGAGAGAACACGGTCGGTTCTGTCGATGATCACGAGCCCATGCAGGTGGGTCGAGCTCTGCTATCCCGGAGGGAGAGGGAACGGCGGAGGTCCCAAGGACTATGTTTGTACTGTGGAGGCGCTAATCATAACAACTACTCTTGCCCGGTAAAAGAGTCAGCCCGATAGTAAACCTGAGGCTACTATCGGGTGGGATCTCCGCCGAGAAGTCCTCACCCACATTATCGACCCTCCTTCCGGTGAAACTGCGGTGGAGGAATCAACATCATGAATGCCAAGCTCTTCTGGACTCCGGAGCCGAAGGTAATTTAATTGATTCTTCACTTGCATATCACCTGAACATTCCTGTCCGTCCTGTGTCTCTCCCCATCCATGTCACCGCACTCAACGGCCAGGAACTGCCTCCTGTCACCCATCATACTGAACCCATCACACTCATCACATCCGGCAATCATCAAGAAACCATATCCTTTTTTCTCATGGACTCCCCTGTTGCTCCCATTGTTTTAGGTCACCCCTGGTTGTCCAAACATAATCCACGAGTGGAATGGGGTTCGAACACTATCACATTGTGGAGTGAAAGTTGTCATGAGTCTTGTTTGGTTTCTGCCTGTCCTGTTGTTCCTGTGTCTGTCTTTCAGAAGGAGACCATGGCATTGCCAAACATGCCCGTAGAGTATCTGGACCTGAAGGAAGTGTTCAGTAAGTTCCGGGCTGCTCCTCTTCCTCCGCATCGTCCCTATGACTGTGCCATAGACTTAGTGTCAGGTAAATCTCCGCCTAAAGGCAAGTTATACTCTCTTTCTATTCCTGAGAGGGAGGCCATGGAGAAATACATTTCTGATTCCCTAGACTCTGGATTCATCCGTCCTTCCTCATCTCCAGCGGGGGCGGGGTTCTTTTTTGTGGGTAAGAAGGATGGTTCTCTGCGACCTTGTATCAATTACCGGGAGCTGAACAACATTACTATTAAGAATACTTATCCATTACCACTCATGTCTTCAGCTTTCGAGAGGTTGCAGGGAGCATCGGTATTCATAAAATTGGATTTACGTAATGCTTATCATTTGGTCGCATCAGGAAGGGGGATGAATGGAAAACTGCCTTTAATACCCCTAGAGGGCATTTTGAATATTTGGTTATGCCGTTCGGGCTTTCCAACTCGCCCGGGGTTTTCCAAGCACTCGTGAATGACGTGTTGAGAGATATGGTAGATCAGTTTATATATGTTTACCTGGATGACATACTGATTTTTTCTTCATCTCTCCAGGAACATGTCCAACATGTCAGACGAGTGCTCCAGAGGTTACTAGAGAATGGGCTTTTTGTCAAGGCGGAGAAGTGCGTATTCCATGCACAGTCGGTCCCCTTCCTAGGGTTTATCGTGTCGTCTGAGGGAATACGAATGGACCCTGACAAGGTTAAGGCTGTGATAGATTGGCCATCTCCAGATTCCCGTAAGGCCCTACAGTGGTTTCTGGGGTTCGCCAATTTCTATCGGCGTTTTATTCGTAATTACAGCCAACTAGCCTCACCTCTGACAGCCTTGACCTCCCCCAGTACTCCGTTCAGGTGGTCTGACGCAGCTGAAACTGCGTTTTCCAACCTTAAGAACCGCTTTGTTTCGGCTCCCATCCTTATCGCCCCTGATCCCACACGGCAGTTCGTGGTGGAGGTCGACGCATCAGAGGTGGGGGTAGGAGCAGTGTTGTCCCAACGTGCTGCTTCAGACGATAAGGTCCACCCTTGCGAGTTTTTCTCTCATCGATTATCTCCTGCCGAACGTAATTATGACATTGGCAATAGAGAGTTGTTGGCGGTCAAATTAGCGTTGGAGGAGTGGCGCCACTGGTTAGAGGGTTCAGGGGTTCCCTTTATTGTTTGGACCGATCATAAGAATTTAGAATACATTAGAACTGCTAAAAGACTCAATTCCAGGCAGGCTCGGTGAGCACTTTTTTTCGGTCGTTTTGATTTTACCCTATCGTACCGCCCGGGTTCCAAGAACTTTAAACCCGATTCTTTGTCACGTCTATTTGATCCCTCCGCCCGTCCCGTTACTCCTGAGTGTATTTTGCCTGAGAGATTAGTTGTCTCAGCACTCGTATGGGAGGTCGAGTCGAAGGTCAAGACGGCCTTAGAAGGGGTAACGCCTCCGTCCGGTTGCCCACCGAACCGCTTATTTGTGCCGGAGGAGTTAAGGTCCGAAGTTGTCCGGTGGGGTCATTGTTCCAACATGGCTTGTCATCCAGGGATAAGTAGAACTAATGGGTTGGTTAGACAACGATTCTGGTGGCCACGTATGGCTCGCAACGTCCGCGATTTTGTTTTGGCTTGCTCAGTGTGTGCCAGTGGTAAGTCATCTAACCGACCTCCTGATGGGCTCCTTCAACCGCTGTCTGTCCCTTCGAGACCCTGGTCACATATCGCTCTAGATTTTGTTACCGCCCTCCCGCCCTCTAATGGACTGTAGTGGACCGGTTCTCGAAGGCGGCACATTTCATTCCCTTGCCCAAATTAACGACAGCCAAGGAGACAGCGGTTACTGTGTTAGATCACGTCTTTCGGCTTCATGGCCTCCCGGTAGATGTGGTCTCAGACAGTTTATCAGATCCCAGTTTATATCCAAATTTTGGAGAGAATTTTGCAAGTTATTAGGAGCGTCAGTTAGCTTGTCGTCGGGTTATCATCCCCAAAGCAACGGACAGTCTGAGCGAGCCAACCAAGATTTAGAGAGGACGTTGAGATGTTTGGTCTCCAAGAATCCTTCTTCCTGGAGTCAACAACTCTCTGTGGTGGAGTACGCCCACAATTCGTTGCCAGTGTCAGCTACGGGCCTCTCTCCGTTCCAGTGTAGTGTAGGGTACCAGCCACCAGCATTTCCCAGGAGGAGTTCTTGGGGGGGGGGGGATACTGTCACAGTTGGTAAACCGTGATCTCGGGTTGTTTACACTTTGTGGTGAATTCTGTGTGTTCTGCGTCTGCACTGATTAGTTGTGGGCGTCTCCGTTAATTGTATCAGCAACAGCTGCCACTCATTACTCATCTCCTATATAATGGCTTGTCTCACGTCTTGTGTTTGTGAGATCGTTGTTTCATGTCGTTGTGTTACCCCGTCTGGCTTTAGTGTTAGTTTGCGTTAGGATGTCTGTGTTTTTCCCTAGAACCTCATCCACTCTCTGCACGATCACTCAGCCACGGACTCTTACCTTCGGCTCCATTCCCCGCAGTTCCAGTGCCACTCTCTCCTGCTGCCTCACGCCACCAAGACCCGGACTTCCCACCTACACTCCACTTCAGGCTGGATTTCTCACCAACCACCGTCTCCCTGGAGTGTTATCGTCCCATCGTCTTTGTGTGTCATTGTTCTACTTGTATTCATTTCATTAAATCCTGTTAACTCGCATTTGTTTCCGGACTGTCTTTCACCAGCCATCACAATTACATTCAAGCTCCACTTGGTTCAGAAATCTGAGGTGTCTGTCTGAAATCTGGTTCCGGGAGCAGCAGTATTTCGGCGGGGTCCCTCTGGTCTAGTTCTCCGAGTACGTGTCCAGTAGAGCCGTGTGTTCATCCGTCCCTGGAGTTATGACGCTCACACCTCGTCCAGACTGAAGACAGAAGAACCTGTGGATTATAATCAGTGATAGTGTCTACACTGAATGTGAAATCTCCAACAGCAAACGGATTCCTGTTCTATTTCTGACAGAGTCCGAGCTCTTTACAGGACGCTTTGTCACTTCAAGCTGTTGCGTCCCGTATAGACACGGTGATGCTACTTTTACACCAAATATACTTTAAAACAAACACCAGAGACCACTTAGAGTTAGATGCGATATTGGTATACACTTTTCTAAAGTCAGTAGCATTTGAGGAGAATGACTTACAGTCATAAAAAACAACTGTAATTGTTCATCTAGGTGTCAGCTATAATGCACAATTGAATTGAATGTTTGATATTAAAATAAACTGTAAATCATATGTAAATTATGCTACTTTTTCACATGGGCTCAAACGGAAATTTGAAGTTCAAAGCATTTGAGGAGAAAGACTTTCAGTCATAAAACAATTGTAATGAGTTCATTTAGGTGTCAGCTACAATGCACACCTTATACATTTTTAATATATATTAAAATAAATTATAAATAATTTAGGTAAAAACGAGGCCCGTTTATCACTTTCAGGCACATTCCTGTGAAAGTTTTTTTTTTTAGGTTCATATCACAACCCTTACAAAAATAAACCATGGTTTTATCATAGTAAAACTGCTTAATTTTCTTTTGCATGATTTCTGAATGCTTGAGACTATAAATAAATTAGATTCATAATAAAATTATAGCCATAGGTTAATGTCGAGAGCTACAATTGTAATTTGTAAATAATAAAATGTATTCATTTACTTTTTATTTGATTAAAGTTCTGTGTTTACCCCTATAGTAGGTGTTTTTTCCATCATCATATTTGAGGAAGGGGGGCACAACAATACAATCCTGCTTAGGGCACACATTTGGCCAGCAGCGGACCTGAAAATACATGTCTATAACACTTTGCCTTAAAAAAATCCATTATGTTAAATTTCAAATGTTAAATATTCAGTTAAAAAAAAAAATATCAATATCAAATTCAAAACTGTTTTAAATCCCATATAATATACATTTTTCTTAAATTACACTCTTTTATAACTAAAATGTACACAATTCAAATTCAATCAGTTTTGTCATAAAATAAGTTCAATACAATCCAACTGTTTGCATTTAGGGATGTCAATTTTTGATGATTGATCGTCTTTAAAATTAAAGATCAATTAATAGATAACCTTAATGCTGTGAAATGCATCTGCAGTGGTATTATTATATGTGCAAAAGTCACTCAAAAAAAAAAAAAACCTTTCTCACCCGAATTAAAGGGGTTTTAGTCTGAATAAAATGCTAGTAGCAGGACTGTAAAATGAATAGATGTGATTATATAATTTGATAAAATCAAGGTAGCACGCCGTTTGCACAAAAGTGTTACAATAAGCCACATTAATAGAAACTCTTTGAAACTCCTTCTGCTCTCTCGGACAAATAAGGATTTCTCACTCTCTGCTGCTCCGTTTTTTTTTATTTTTTATTATTGAACAAACATAGCAGCAAATACAGTTTCATCTACAAAAACAAAAAATAAAATGATTATCAACACTAGACAAAGAGTAAGTAAAGTAAAAAGCACGTAAAATAGATAAAAGTAAAACAAAATAATAACAAAATTAAAAAAAAAATACATTTACAAAATAATAATAATTGAGCCAGGGGTAATATATCCTTTAAATAAATTCAAGAGAGACAGAGATGCCTCGAGTCCCTTTTGTTTACATTATAAAAAAGCATAAATATTATACTTTGTGCATAATGTAACTGATTTTAAAGCTTTGGCATTGTTGGAATAAGATATAGTACTCAAGTAATATTTAAGGTAATTTCAAAAGACAATAAAAATAGGTTTGACAGACAAAAATTTACACTTGGGTACAGAAAACTTGGCTAGAAAAATAAAAAGATTTACAAGAAAATACTTGTCTTTCAGATTTTTGTCAGAGTTATAACAACCAAATAACACATCCTTAAACCCCATAGAAAAATTTACTAATAAGTACGTACGTACAAATTTTTCCCAAAAAGTAGCTACATGAACACAATCCCAAAAAAGGTGAGGTATAGACTCATCTTCCACTCCACAGAAGGAACATAAGGGATCCAACTCTGGAAAATTTTTTTGATAAAAAGATTGACTGGGTAGAATCGATAGCAACTTGAATGATACCTCTTTAACCTTATTAGTGATTAGATATTTGTTGGACAGAGACCACACTTTCTTCCAAGGAATATCATTAAAAGAATTACTCCAATATGATATTATACATGGGACAGTAATAATATCATTCTGAAAAAGTTCTCTAATCTTTCTATTCCTAAGAGAGGGACTAGATAAAAAAACAGATCTTCCCTATTGCTGTCTCACAAGGCTGTAACCAGGAGGTAGAAGAGAGTAAAGAATTGCCTGAGTTTTTCAAAAGTGCAATATCTCCACTGGGAACGGCATCCATCACTATGGCAAAGTCTCGTGGGGTGACAGGAATACAATATTTAGCTAAGAATTCAGAATAAGAAAACAAATGACCATTTGGATTTACAAGTTGAGAAACGAATATTTATTTATAAACGAATATTATATGGGATAAAAAGAATATTATTATTAAACCAATCTGAAAAAAAGAGTGTTTTATGTTTGTAACGGATATCATGGTTATTCCATATAAAATACCTGTGGGGGCTAAAATTATGTTTGTAAATCAAGTGCCAGGCCAGAAGTACCTGTTTATGGAAATTTGACAATTTTATGGGTAATTTAGAAATATTATAATTACATACTAACAGAAAGGGAAGACCACCAACTTTAGAAAAAATATAATTGGGAATAGCATTCCATAAGGAATCAGAATCGTTCAAGAACTGCCTCAACCAATTGATCTTAAACGTATTGTTTAAGGAAGCAAAATCAAGAAAGTTAAAACCACCTTGTCTCTGCTGCTCTGTGTTTCACAGAAACCTAGCTGAATGACGTCATACCGGACAGTGCGCTCCATCTGCCGGACTTTCAGCTGTTTAGAGCGGATCGGGACGCATAATCAGCGGGGAAATCGTGCGGCGGTGGGACATGCTTTTACATCAATGAACGCTGGTGTACAGATGTAACCGTGTTAAAGAAGATGTGCTGTCCTGATCTAGAAATGCTGTTTGTCAACTGCAAGCCGTTCTATTCACCGCAGGAGTTTCACTCGTTCATTCTGGTCAGTGTTTACATTCTTCCACAAGCGCACGTGAGCTCAGGGGCAGGGGTGGCCATGGAAATAATCATGGCCACCCCGATCTAGTTTCTTAGATTTTGATCAAAATGACCTCGATCGATCATGGCAAAAAGATTACGTTCGGACTGCGAAACTATCGCGACAATTGAATCACTTGTCACTTACAGGCAAATGCGTTATCGTTATCCGTAGCGCACGTTTCTTTCCAGCATTTGTAAAAAGTCGAGGACTGAGAGAGACGAGAAGTGAAGCTTCGCTTTTTTGTGTCTGGTTCAACTCGTGTTTGAGCACACAAACACATCTTTTCAGGTGAGTTATTAAAGTCAGATAAATTATTATTTTAGTTCCGTTCAACTATTTGTGTCTGAAGTTTTATCATTGTCCTGTGCAACAAACAGGTAACGTAGGGAGCAGTTAACTTAGCTAGCTTCATATTAGCCGACTCAGATGCTCAAAACTATGTTTATCTCTGAATATATAAATGAATATATAAAGATTTTATATACAGTAACGTTACTTTTCTATGTAAACACGCTAACGTTAGATGGATGTGAATAACTGTTGCGCTCTCATCATATTTGCGTCGTCACGCGCATGACGCAGAGTTCTAGATCTAGATAAAGTCTAGATAAAATTAGGTACCTACAACAAAAACATCTAATCTTTGCTCAACAATAATCCTACATTTTTTTGCCATTTTTCAAACATGTTAATGTTGATATGTTCTGCTTGTGTTTTGATTTGTATTGATGTCAGTCAGTCAGTGAAATGTGTGGAAAATGGAGAGAAAGGCAGCAGATATAGCATCCTTCTTCAGGAAGAGTAGCAAGAAGCAGCCAAATGACTCTAAGACACAGGTGAATAATAGGCAGGATGAAAGAGAGAAAGAACAGACTGACACAGAGAGTGAAGGACAATAATTTACAGAGAGCACAAGCACAAGAGAAATGTTAGGTATCATGACGATATCAAGTGGAAGTCCCTCTTCTCGAGATGATACATATTTTAATAAAAATAAACACATACATACAAAGGTTACACACTCAAATGTTAGACTGGATTAAAATATAAGAAAATGTAGTGATAAGTTTTCTATTTCTGAATTTCAGCATACACAGTTATGATGATCTATATTAAATCTGGACAGCTCAGGATATAAGCCCATCACTGAAAATATCACATTGATTTTCTTGGTTTTCAGTGCTGTATAAACATATCAACTATTTTCTTAATGTCCTTTGGATAAAAACGTCTTTTGCTGAATTAGTTTAGTTTCCTTGAAGCTTGTTTCTTCTGTTCATCAACACTGCTCCACACATTACACTTCCATGCATTCATTTAACTTCACATCACTGATTCCTGTAGCGGCTCTTATTCACCATCATCTGATCCTGAGGAAACTGAACTGACGTCTAAATACTGAGAGTCCTACCCTAAAACACACAGACAGTCAGATATGAGTATGAGACATTACTGCTGTCACATCACATCAGCAGATCCAGCTCAGAAACACACAGTATATTCATATTACAGTCAGAGATATGAATCAGAGTATGTGAGCGGAGTGCGGAGTGGAGCGTGTGATTTTGACTGGAGCGAGGAGCAGATCTTTTAAAAGTCGGAGCGTCGTGGTTTTCACTCGCTCCAAGATCGCTCCAGCACCGCTCCGTCACGAGAACAATTCATGCCAACAGCCCGTAATATAACTGGATATTTAGCAAGAAATCACATGTTAAACATATTTAGCTAGCTTGATAAATAAGGATCACTCAAATCAGAAAGAATGTGAAGGCTATGACGGCTATATTGACATGAGCGGGAAGTTATAGTTCTCAAGGATGTTTGATTCTTCTAAATACTGAATATTTTCAGCTGAAAGCATGACTTAAACACGTAGACTACTACAACACTTAATTATACACACGCAATCGCTTTCTAAATGCATTCAAACAAATATAATCTTCAGAATCAGAATCAGAATGAGCTTTATTGCCAGGTATGTTTACACATACGAGGAATTTGTTTTCGTGACAGAAGCTCTGCAGTACAACAGAATGACAGCGACAGAACATAAAACACATAATAAAAGAATAAAATACAAATATGTAGATAGTGAATGACAATATACAAATGACAATTGTAGGCAGGTATATTACAAAATGCAGTTATGTATGTACATATATATATTATGTGCAAAATTTAAGTGTATACTAAGTATGTGTGTTAGATAAATAAAGTGTGTGTGTATATAAATATAAAGTGTAGTGTGTTCACCGTTATTATCAGCTGTTCATTAGATGGATTGCCTGAGGGAAGAAACTGGTCCTGTGTCTGGTCGTTCTGGTGCTCAGTGCTCTGTAGCGTCGACCAGATGGCAACAGTTCAAAGAGGGAGTGTGCTGGATGTGAGGGGTCCAGAGTGATTTTGACAGCCCTTTTTCTCACTCTGGATAAGTACAGTTCTTGAATAGATGGGAGAGTTGAACCGATGATTCGCTCAGCAGTCCGGACTACTCTCTGTAGTCTTCTGAGGTCAGATTTAGAAGCTGAGCTGAACCAGACAGTTACTGAAGTGCAGAGGATGGATTCAATGATGGTGGAGTAGAACTGTTTCAGCAGCTCCTGTGGCAGGTTAAACTTCCTCAGCTGACGGAGAAAGTACAACCTCTGCTGGGCCTTTTTTACGATGGAGTCAATGTGAATGTCCCACTTCAGGTCCTGAGAGATGGTGGTTCCCAGGAACCTGAATGACTCCACTGCAGTCACAGTGCTGTTCATGATGGTGAGTGGGGGGAGTGCAGGGGGGTTTCTCCTGAAGTCCACCATCATCTCCACTGTTTTGAGGGTGTTCAGCTCCAGGTTGTTGAGACTGCACCGGACAGCCAGCTCTTTTACCTCCTGTCTGTAAGCAGACTCGTCACCATCCTGAATGAGGCCGATGAGTGTGGTGTCGTCTGCAAACTTCAGGAGCTTGACAGAGGGGTCCTTAGATGTGCAATCGTTGGCAAACTGAAGAGGATCCAGCAAGGGTCCAGTGATATCCTTCAGGTGGCCCAGCACCAGTTTTTCAAATGCCAGGCCTGTAGTCATTTAGTCCTGTAATTTTGGGTTTCTTAGGGATGGGGATGATGGTGGAGCGTTTGAAGCATGAAGGGACTTCGCACAGCTCCAGCGATCTGTTGAAGATCTGTGTGAAGATGGGGGCCAGCTGGTCAGCACAGGATTTCAGACAGGCTGGTGTAACACAATCTGGGCCTGGTGCTTTTTTCCTTTTCTGCTTCCGGAAGACCTGGCGCACCGCATCCTCGCTGATCTGAATTGCAGGTGTGGGGGAGAGGGGGGATGCAGGAGGTGAGAATGGTGAGAGTGCTTGATTGGAGAGGTGTTCAGGATGGGTGCAGGAGCTGTTAATGGTGTGAATGGTTGTGTGGGGAGGCGTTCAGGGCAGGTGATGGGTGTTCTTTCAAACCTGCAGTAAAACGTTCAGATCGTCTGCCTGTCATTGATTCTCCACAGTGCTGGGGGGTGGTGTCTTGTAATTGGTGATCTTCTTTAGACTTTTCCACACTGATGCGGAGTCGTTGGAAGTGAACTGAGTCCTTATTTTTTCAGAATAATTCCTCTTTGCCACTTTGATCTCCTTTTCCAATGTGTATTTAGCCTGTTTATACAAGACATTGTCCCCCTTCACGTAAGCATCTTCTTTGGCCTGACGGAGCTGTCTGAGTTTTGCAGTGAACCACGGTTTGTCATTATTGTAAATTAGTTGAGTCTTTGTAGGAATACACATATCCTCACAGAAACTGATATATGATGATACGGTCTCTGTGAGTTCGTCCAGATCGGTGGTAGCAGCTTCAAAAACACTCCAATCAGTGAGGTCAAAACAAGATTGTAAATCCTGCTCTGCTTCATTAGTCCATCTTTTTACAGTCCTTGATACAGGTTTAGCTGATTTTAGTTTCTGCCTGTAGGACGGTATAAGATGAACCAGAAGGTGATCAGAACGTCCCAAAGCTGCTCGTGGAACAGAGTGATATCATCCTTTATTGTGGTGTAACAGTGATCCAATATATTACTGTCTCTTGTGGGACATGTAACATGCTGTCTGTATTTTGGCAGTTCACGGGACAGATTGGCTTTATTAAAGTCCCCGAGAATGATTAAAACAGAGTCCGGGTGTTGTTGTTCTGTCTCTGTGATCTGATCAGCAAGTTTCTGTAAAGCTGAGCTCACATGCGCTTGAGGATGGATGTAAACACTGACCAGAATGAACGAGTGAAACTCCCGCGGCGAATAGAACGGCTTGCAGTTAATGAAGAGTGTTTCAAGATTTGAGCAGCACGTCTTCTTTAACACAGTTACATCTGTACACCACCGTTCATTGATGTAAAAGCATGTCCCGCCGCCGCGCGATTTCCCCGTGGATTCTAATTCGCGATCCGCTCTAAACAGCTGAAAGTCCGGCAGATGGAGCGCGCTGTCCGGTATGGTGTCATTCAGCCAGGATTCCGTGAAACACAGAGCAGCAGAGTGTGTGAAATCCTTATTTGTCCGAGAAAGCAGAAGGAGTTCGTCCGTTTTGTTGGGTAGAGAGCAGAGATTTGCCAGATGGATGCTAGGCAACGGCGTTCGAAATCCGCGCTTCCTGAGTCTGACGAGCGCTCCCGTTTGCTTCCCCCGTCTGCGCGTCCTGAAGCGCTTGATCAGCGCCACCGCTCCTCCGATAACAACGTTCACTAAAACATCTGAATAATTGAAATCCGGAAAAACATCTTGTGGTGCGTTCTGCTGAATGTTCAGCAGTTCTTCCCTGGTGAAACTGATGGCAGGAATAGAACTAAAGACAGGACAAACTAACAAAAACACAAAAACATATGCAGAGCTCGTCACGGAGGCAGCCATCCTGTATCGGCGCCAGTCGATTGACTTACAGAGCTACTTCATCTGTATCTGATTTTGAATGAGCAGAAATCTGTAGAAGAAATGCATCGATCCGTAGTAAAATAACTGGTGAAAACATTTCATCACAAACTAAAATTGCACCGCAAAAAGCAGAAATTATACCTTTTAATGCAGACATATGATATTTGTCATGTGGTAGCAGGCATGTACTGGCCATCGGGACTACCGGGAGATTCCCGGTTGGGCCGCGGTCTGGTTGGGCCGGTGCATTATGTATTTTGTTTTTAAATCATTATTAATATATTAATAATATAAATATTCGTAAGTATATTGTATAATCCAATTCCGGCCTTATATGTCTCTTTCATGAAGCCGCATGATGCTGCGAGACGTGACGTGTTCACTGCTCATTGGCCAATCAGAATCAAGTTCTATCCTTGAAAAGCGTCCACATTACAACTGCGACGAAATTGAATATGTTAAATAATAAAATATCTAAGCGTAAAGGAGGGGCCGAAAGTTGAGAGAGAGAAAATGACATGCACTTGAGGCAGATGCCACCAAATGTGTCAAGATAAATAAATTATTTGCTGGAAGGCAAAAGACTTAAGTGAAGATGTCAGCAGGGCGGGACTTGACTGCTGAGGTGAGACAGAAATGTAATGATACACGGAGGCTACTGCATTGTTTTGTTTCAAAAAGTTAGGATATTCCTGCTGTAATATGCCACCACTCACTGATCTATATAAATTACATTTACAATTCTCAGCTCTCAGGTTCTGTCCATTTTATTACAAAATTCAGACAATATCGTTTTGGCGTTAGAAAATGTGACGTGACAGATCACTTTCCGATCATCTGTTACTTTCTGTTTAAAGATACAGCACAACTTCCCTAAATGTATATATGCCTCATAAATAATATAGATCAATCATTCATCAGTCAAAACGGCAGGAGAACAATTATGTCACAGAACGTTACATTTACCTCAAGAAAGCCATTTAAAAACCATAGCACGTTAGTTGAGAAATAGCCACAAGAAAGGAGTTTTTTGCTTAATATGTGCACTATAGTACATATTTATTATATTTTCAACTGTCATTAAATAATAGTTATTATAATGAAAACTGCATTATATTTATAACTAGTTATTTTTAACCTTTAATAAAACCAGCTGATGCTCTATGTCTCTGTATATTTATAGCATTTATGTGAGATACATTATTTCAATTTGTAATCAATTGAGAAAAAAATCCCTTAAAGTGCCAGGCAGAAGCCTTATACCTACTGTCGGTCTGTGTCATTAATGTGAACAAAAGACAGAGAGAAATAACTCACTGCTCTTGACTAACAGCTTTAACAAGGATATGTATGTATGTATGTATGTGTATATGCATATGTATGTGTGTGTGTGTGTTAAGTGAAGTATTTTACACTTGATTATGCAATATCTGTACCTGAAAACGGTGCTATTTATGATTTTTTTTCTTATTTTATTACTGACTGTTCACTTGTCTTCATTAATGTTTGAACTTCATAGTTAGTGCTTATTGTGGTATTGAAATTGGAATTGTGAAATGAGATTGCAGTTTATTTACAAAGAAAACCAAAGTACAGTTTTGAACCCTTGCATCGAGCTCTGCATTTGAACATATAAGCCAGTCTACTTCAAGGATTTTTAAAGGCCTTTGATTATGTTATGTGATTATTTTAAAAATTTAAAATAAATCACTACACAATGTTCTTTGTCTCAATTACTCTTTTATTTTATTGTAGATCAGTGGTCTTTATAAATCACGTTTACAGTAGATCAGTGGTCTTAATACTAGCCTACTATAAGCAGCTAACAGGTCCGAGGTAATTTGTTTAAATTAATATATATATATATATAAAAGTGTTATGTTAAAGCACATGAAATAGTTACAGCAGAAAGTGTGTACCCTAAGCATTAATATTTAATTAGAATAATAAAAAGCACATTAATTAAGACCTTTAGATATTTAAAATAAATTGCAGATTAATGTATTTATAGACATGTAGTGTGTGTGTGTGTGTTTACATGCATAGTGGGCCGGTCTGGATAAAGTCCAAGGCTGATTTTTTTGTCCCAAAGTTTGCACACTAGTATTCCAGTAAACCACTTTGAATCTCTCCTTGTTTTTAATTTATTGTTTAATATCGGTTATGAACAGAAGTTGAAGTGTGTAATTTCACACATACTGAAATACTTTAGACGTGGAGTGAAGGTGGAGCGGTGTTTCTGATATCAGTGAGTGTGGAGTGGAAATTAAATGATCGGAGCGCGGAGGAGAAATTGTTGACGCTCCACTCCGCTCACATACTCTGATCTGATGAACAACTGATCATAGATTAATAACAGTGAATGATCAACAACTCTCTCTTTATCATTTACACACAGAGACACTGGAGGAGATGAACATATTCATATATTCATAGATCATCACAGAATTAAACAGTTTAAAGAACAGAAACTAAAGTGGAGCTGAATTATTATCTTATATTCTCCAAATATGTCTGTTACTAAACTTTGGCCATTTTAAAAGATTTAAATAATAATATACTCACAGTAGTGTAATGTCTCCAGTTTATAATGTGGATCATCTTTCAGATCAGAGAGTAACTTCACTTCTGATTCTTCTAGATTATTCAGAGACAGATCCAGTTCTCTCAGGTGTGAGGGATTTGATCTCAGAGCTGAAGTCAGAGCAGAACAACCTTCATCTGTGACGCCACAATCACTCAACCTGTAGAGAACAATGACACAGTGTTAATTGTAGTTGAAGAGCGCCCTGTAACTCACTGACCTGCCGGCGTTCACCATTCACACGGTGCAGATGGGAGCAGTGGCGCCCCGGAAATTATAATAGGGGTGGCCAGATGAGGCCACAGTAAATACATAAAGGGTTTGCAATATTGACAATATGATATCTCTGTGATTTCTGGGATTGTATCGATAACGATAATTACACAACATTTTGCTGAGTGTGTTATTGTGCTGAGATCTTATTTCTAATTGTGCTGACAGCTGACTCCTAAAGGTTTTATTTTTACATTTATGCCATTTTTTTTTAAAGTGATCACCATCTTTTAGGTCAAATATTTGCATTTGGGCTGTTAACAAGCAAATGCAATCAGTATCAACAAAATTGATCTTTGCAATGCAGAGAAACCAGAAGCTGCATCTGAAGAGCCATTGAGATGTTTTTACACACTGTTTAATCCAGCTCTGAGGGACATGGAGTTCTTTAACCTGCAGTTACAAATGAATAAATAATGATTTGATATTTTAAACATAAAACATTGAAAACTGATGTTTAAAATAGTTAAAAAAATGAAAAGGTACCTTAAATGTGAAATTAAAACCGCCAGTAGCTGGCAGCGAGTCACTGTTAATAAGTGAGTCATTGCGATTGAACCGAATCATTTAAACTGTTGATTCATTCAGGAACGAATCACTCTCATGTTGCTCAGAGACGCAAAACAGTGCTGTGTTTGGAATGATTTTTGTTTTTAGAAATAGAGCAAAAACAGGGAATATGTTGTCTAAAACATAAGTCTCTTGATATTAACTTCTTGTTTATTGAACTGTTGTATAAAATCAATATCACAATTGTAATTATATGCTGACTTTTGGAGAAAAATGTCACTCTTCATGTGATAGTAACCATTTGAACTTATATAAATTATATAGATCTATACATTTTCTGCCCCATATCTTGAACATTTCTATAATTCTAAATGTCCAGTGAAAGACATTTAGAATTAGAATTAGAATTTAGAATTTAGACATTTAGAATAAATGCGTATGTGCACTAGTCTAGACCATCACGTGATGTATGCGTACACTCTGTGTATTGATTGGACGGGGGAAAAGGGCAGCTACTCTGGTGGAGCAAATATCTGCAATCTTTCTTGGTGGCTTTTTTTTCACTTAAACTATTGTGAATTTACATTCTGCATTTAAATTAATAGTGCCCACTGCAAACCATCCTAGGGCTGGCCAGAGTTTATACAGCTGACTTCAGTTTATGGGAATAAATTGTGTATTTCCCTCACAATTGTCACAAAACACTCACTTCACTGTCTGTCTGGTCTCTCTGCACGTTGCTTTGCGAGATCATGAGGCACGATTTTTCCCCCTCACTGCTGCACGAGTCTGCGTGAGAATATGGGGGTGTGAGAGCGTGAGAATTGGGTCAATCGCGTGAGTCTCACCCTAAATGTGTGAGAGTTGGCAGCTTTGTATATGGGGCAGTCGTGGTCTAATGGTCAGAGAGTCTGACTTGTAACCCACAGACAGGGATGTACTGGTCATCAGGAGTAAAGTGATCAACAACACGAGTGTCTTGATCCATTCAGATGTGACACAGAATTGTGTTTTACAGTCGTGTGATATGAGAACATTAAAGCTTCTGTAGTGATGCTGGCTGAAAACACACACCACAATCTAAACTTCATGACGAGGCCAATTAGAAAATGACAAAACATAGACTTGTAAATTCATCACCATAATAATTTAACTTGCAGTTATTAACACTGTACAATAGAGATGTATTTATTATAAATGTTACCGTTATTAGCCTACTTAATTATTTACTGGTAATATTTAATAAGTTCTTAAAGGACAGTTCTCCAAAAAATAAAAATAGTCATTTTGTCAAAATTGTGTAATTTCAAACCTGTATGAATTTCTTTCTTCTGTGGAACATAAAAGAAGATAAATTCAGGAATTCAAGAAATTTTTGTCCATACAGAAATCAAGGGGAACCAAAATGGTTTGGTAACGTTCTACAAAATATCTGTTGTGTTCTACAGAAGAAACGAAGTCACACAGGTTTGGACTGACATGAGGGTGAGGAAATGATGACAGAATTTATTTATCAATAGATTTCCTGCATTCTAGCTCAAAATCAATGCTTTACTGTCAAGTGCATTTCTATGTGACACAAATACATTATTAAGTTTGTTATATTTTTCATGAATTCAGTCATATCTATTATAATTTACTCCAATTAAAGGCCCTGTCACCCAGAAAAACATTCATGGAGGAACTCTTGGGTCAGATGGACTGGATTTATAATCTTACCACAGTTTCTCCAGTTTACAGCGAGGATCCTCCAGTCCAGCACAGAGACGCTTCACTCCTGAATCTCTTATTTTATTCCAAGAGAGACTCAGTTCTCTCAGGTGTGAGGGGTTTGATCTCAGAGCTGAAGTCAGAGCAGAACAACCTTCATCTGTGACGCCACAATCTCTCAACCTGTAGAGAACAATGACACACTCTTCACTCTCTCAGATCAGATCAGTTTAGCTGTGAATCCATTAGTAAAGAGAAACAACAAATCAATGTGTGATGCATCACTGGACTGATATTTAAAACGTTTAAAAAAAACATGATCATAAATCATTTAAAGCATCATTCAAAAATAAAAATTATTTATTTTTACTGTCAGGATTTTTAATCAAATACAGGCATGTGATTGGAAACATTAGGCAAGGCAAGGCAGGTTTATTTATATAGCACATTTCGTACACAATAGTAATTCTTTGCTTTACATAAAAGAAAGTAAAATTATAATGAAGAAAAATAATAACAAGAGTAAAACAAGCAATTTTAAAACTTTTAAAATTATTAAAAAAATGTACTTATTTAAAATGAATTTAAAACAGTTTGAAAATGATTTTACATAAAATAAAATAATTAAAAAAAAACAGTGAAAATATAGTGCAATCAGTTCGGACATTGCACAGTGCTCCTTCAATAAATGCACAGCTAAACAGATGAGTTTTAAGTCTATGACTAGTGTTTTAGCACATCTGATCTCTTCTGGAAGCTGATTCCAGCTACGGGCAGCATAGTAACTAAAGGAGGACTCCCCTTGTTTTGTGTGAACCCTTGGTATTTCTAACTGACTCCATCCTAGTGATCTGAGTGCTCTGTTAGGTTTATATTCAGTGAACATATCTGCAATATATTTCGGTCCTAGGTCATTTAGTGACTTATATACGAGTAAAAGTACTTTAAAATCAATCCTAAATGTAACTGGAAGCCAGTGTAAGGACCTGAGGACTGGTGTGATATGCTCAGATTTTCTGCTTCTAGTCAGAACATTACAATTATTAATGATTTTGAAATAACTTGTAACCAGTGTTGGGAGTAACACATTACAGTAACATATTACTTTTAGCTGTAACACAGTAGTGTAACACATCACTAATCAATTTTTAGTAACATTTTACTCGGTACATGTTCAGTAACGCTTTACAACACACTTTAAGCCTAAAATGTAGTTGATCAAAGAAAATAGAAAAGAATAAAACAGTGAGACATGAACGAATCAAAGATGCAGCAAATTAGTTCCATTTCCTGTTTGTGGTCAGTCAATAGCTGCGTGTGGTGTCCACGTTTGGAAATAAAGACTAAACGTCAGCTTCTGATATATTTGTTTAGTGATGTTTTTTCATTCATCTCTCTCTCGCTGGTGTAACTCTGTATTGTGTGACGTAGTCCAGTGAAGGTGTGTTTAGGACGGGGTTTACAGGAGTGTGTGAGGATATTGTCATGACACAGAATGATCTCGTCCTCTGTGCTCGAGGTCCGAGGCTATTAGCTCCGTCCGGCTCGCTGTTAGCCTCGGCTCACACTGGACAGTGGAAAAGAGGCTAATGAGTGAAGATAGCAGAAGACTGTACATTCACGAGATGGATGTGTGCACATCTTGTCATTTTACAATTGTATATAGCATTAGAGTTTACATATAGTCCTGTTGTGTCTAATATGAATAGACCCAAGCAATTCACAGATATTGCCAGATAATCTCTTTACCTCTACCATACTTGTAACAGACTTGGATCGTTTGTGATTCTGGCTGTCATCCTGTCTTGTGTTGTCTTGATCCTTCACTTTGTCGATTATAAGCTCTATTGTTAGTAGTCTGGATCGCCCACAGTCATTATGCTGCTCCTCTACAGGAGGTAAAATACTCTGCAGTACATTTTGACATTTCAGAACGTTAACTTCTATTTCTGTAGTTATTTTGGTGAAAGTAACTCAAAAGTAATACTGGAGTCATGTAACATTACAATTCTGAGACAGTAATATTGTAATGGAAGGAATTACTTTTAAATGACAGTAATAAGTAATTTATAATGTTTTACAGTTTGGAAGTAATTTGCACAACACTGCTTGTAACGCTCGGCCTAAAATAAGCTGACTACACAAATAAAACTTTTGGGTTACCTCTTAATAGTGGGGTTTGAAGGAATGCAGGAAATATAAATAACTGTAAGCTGCTCATGCTTAAAGAAGGGGAGTGGCAATACTGAGAGCGTCCTCTGTGTTCCTCATGACGCGCTGGGGAAGAGGAACACCTGTGTGGCATTAGTAATTAGAGGGAAGCATTATAAATGTATGCTGGGTTTGCTGTTGCAGGAGGGTTGTTTGGGTTGTTGCTGCTGAGTTCCTCGTCAAAGCTGCCGTGCCGGGACGTGGGTTTATATACAATAAATATATGAGGGAGAGTGAGTAATGTCCTTGGAAGTCCAATGGGGCTTCTCGGGTCGACATTAACACACTGACAAAATTATATTCAGAATTAAAAATATTTTTATACCACTTTTTAATGTGTGATTGTGTAAAGGTGATCACCAGATACCAACCTTTCGTGAACTTGCTTACACTTGTTCTCATGGAGGGTCTCTCTCTCTGTGTGTGTGTGTGTGTGTGTGTGTGTGTGTGTGTGTGTGTGTGTGTGTGTGTGTGTGTGTGTGTGTGCGAAAGTGAGTGAGTTTTTTTTTTTTTTTTAAACAGTTAAAATTTCAAACAATTTAAACCATAATTTTTAAATAACAAAAATAGAGACAGAGAACATTACAACAACATAATACAAAAAAAAGTGTTTAAAATAAATTAATAACATTACCAAAAACAAAGAAGGATACAGAAAGAGGGCATTACTCACATGAAAGAAAAAACATTTAATAAGGCAAAGAGTCCATAAGTCGTGCAAATTTTACAAGTTCTGATCGCTTTTGGGTTAAGAGATGACGAGATTGTATTTAAATAATGTTTTATCTCATGCAAAAATACCAAATGAATTGGTTTACAGTTTGAGAATTTACATTTATGAATATAAAATCTGCACAGGAAAATAATAAGATTTATTATAAAGCAGGCATTAGAATCTGCTTCAAAAAATCCAAATATAACAATTTGGGGATTCACAGAAAATTTTTTCAAGATATTTCTTGAGATAAACCAACTAACATCTTTCCAAAGTTTCTGAGGGTAACTGCACGATCAAAACAAGTGAAGAAGAGTTTCAGTGTCATTCTGACAGAAAGAGCAATTCGTTTCAAAATCAGATCTGAATTTTTTCTGAAGGAAATTTTTGACTGGGTAAATATTATGAACTAATTTAAAAGATATTTCTTTTACTTTGTTTGTCAGGAAAAATGTATGCTGTATGGACCATATATTTTTCCAGTTTAAATGATCAAAAAGCCTATTCCAATATGAGATTGCGGGAGGGGCAGAAATGATGTTTTCAAGGAATAAAACTCTCACTTTATAATTTCTTCCTTTTTTTTCAGTGAAACACATCTTGCCAATAGGTGTATTGACAAGCTCAGGATGAGACAACGAACCCAAAGAGAGAGTATTGTTTTTAAAAAGCATAAGTAACCCAGAAGGAATAGCATTCATTACTGTGGCAAATTCTTTGGGAGTTACCGGTATATTATATTCTGAAAGAAACTCTGCATATATTCCATGATATATTCCATTATTGAACCAGTTATTATAGAACAAAGATTTATTCTTAAACAAAATATACCTATTGTTCCATATATAACATCGCTGAGGAGAAAAGTTATGTTTGTAGATGAGATTCCACGCCAGAAGGACTTGTTGGTGAAAGTTAGATAGCTTGACAGGGAGTTTATAAATATCATATTTACACATTAAAGCAAATTTTACACAACACCAAGTTGCGAGAAAGCATGCTGAGGGAAAACATTCCAAATAGATGTGGGATTTTTAAGGAATCAATTAAGCCAATTTATTTTTATTATGTTATTTAGTGAACTAAAATCAATGAAGTTTAAGCCGCCCTTTTGTTGAGTATTTAGTATCACTGACTTTTTCAAATAGTGTGGTATATTTTTCCATAAAAATGTAACTAAGATTCCATCGATAAGTTTACAAGTGTTCTTATCAATGAAGAGTGACTGAGCAGCATAAGTAAGGCGAGACAGACCCTCCGCTTTAACAAGCAAACCTCTGCCTTTCAAAGAAAGGTCTCTCTGCAGCCAGCAGTTAAACCGTTTCATTGTATTTATAACAATTGGGTCCAAATTAGCAGAACATCTAGAATTATCTTTGGTTATTTTTATACCCAAGTATGTAGCACAGTTTTTAATTGCAATATCATCAATTGAAGAGCTCATACTGTCTTTTAACGGAAGTAATTCACATTTATTAATATTGAGACGTAGGCCAGAGGCTTTAGAGAAGAGATGAAGAGTACATAAGGCTGCAGGTATTTGCGTAGAGTCTTTTAAGAACAGAACAGTATCATCCGCTAATTGATTAATAATTAACTCTGTATTGCCAATACTGATGCCTTTTAGATGGCTTGCTTTGATGTGCGAACTAAGAAATTGTGTAGCAATTAAAAAAAAGATAAGGAGATACTGGACATCCTTGTGTAACTCCACGGTTCAAGAAGAATCTGGGAGAGGTACTGTTACTCAACTTAATGGAGCTGCTACTGTTCATATACAGCATTTTGACCATATTACAGAAGGAGTCACCGAAACCAATTCTATTTAGTGCTTGAAACAAAAATCCATGCTCTAATGTGTCAAATGCTTTGTAGTAGTCTAAAAATAAAATAAAACTTTCTTTTGGGAGTAAATATGAATAGTCCATTAGATCTAATATTAAGCGTATGTTGTTTGAAATATGTCTGTTTGGCAGAAATCCTGACTGTTTCATCAATAATAGAATTTAGGACACATTTTAATCTTTTGGCCAGAACTAAAGCTATTATTTTGTAGTCGTTATTTAATAAAGTAATTGGGCGCCAATTATCAATAAAAAGGGGATCTTTATTTGGCTTTGGAATTAGAGTTATTATTCCTTGACATAGGGTTGGAGGAATAAATGTTTTCTCTATGCTTTCTCTAAAAACCTGTAATAGAAATGGTGTTATTTTTGTACTAAATAATTTATATATTTCAGAGGTGAGTCCATCAGTGCAAGGAGATTTTCCATTTTTTAATGAATTAATTGCTTCTGCAATCTCATTTGTGGTAATAGGAGCATCACAAAAATCTTTATCTACCATATTTAATTGTTGTATATTCTGAAGAGACTCGAAGAAATCAGTTGCATCTTGGTGGCAAAATTTAGATGTATACAAAATTTAGAACAGAATTTTCCAATTACTTTTTGATCTTCATTTAATACTCCATCAATCATGAGTTTCCTTATTGTATTTGTTTTAGCTTGTTGTTTTTCTAAACGAAAAAAATAAGCAGAGCTTTGCTCTCCTTCCTCTAGCCACTTTCTGCGTGATCGGACGGAAGCTCCTTCAGCTTTATATTTGTATATTTAATCTAATTGTTGTTGCTGTTCAGCAAGTTCAGCTTTATCAAAATCAGTCATATCTTCCACATTTTTGGCCAAAAGACTAGCAATTTCACAGATAACACTACTCTCATTAGACTTCCTCTTTTTAGCCAAGTCACTACTGAATTTTCGAAAATATTTACCAATTTCATATTTAGCTAACTCTCAATTACTGCAGTAGTTATCTTCTAAATTTGCTTTGTTCCAAAAATTTGTAATAATGTCATGGATTTTAATTCTAACTTCATTATAGGTAAGAATTGAGTTATTGAGCTTCCAATAAGAGGGAGTACTATATGAATTAACATTAGATGAAATGGGGATGCGAATAGAAATGCTTTTAAGGTCAGATAAAGGTGAAGGAATAATATCAGTTGAAATATTATTCAGCTCTTTAGAAGCAAGCCATAGATCAATGCGAGATTGGCACAAAAAAAGATTTATTATTCCATGTGAATACTTTTAAAGATGGATGAGTTTCCCTCCAGCTATCAACCAAAGAAAATCTTTGCATGAACATCTTTAAGTAGGAATTAGAATTATTAGATTTTGGGGGCCATCTATCAATATTATTATCCAGAACCACATTAAAGTCTCCTCCAAAAACCAAATAAGAGTTGGGTAATTATTTAACAATGAAAGTATACGTTCTTCCATTCTATAAAGGAAATCTTCATTTTCTTTTTGTTGATTAGGTCCATAAAGATTGGTAATAATAAACATTATGTCTGAGACTTCAAGTAGGAGGCAAATATACCGACCACCTGGATCACAGTCAGAAAACAGAATTTTCCCCTTAAAGCGATGAAGTAAGATACAGACCCCAGCTGAACTTGATGTTCCATGGGACATCCATAGGTCCAATCCCCATTGTGATCTCCAAAATTTAAAGTCATCTTTGACTGAATGACATTCTTGTAAAAAATAAAAATCTGAATTAAACTGTTTAAGGTATAGAAATATAGCTTTACGTTTAGTAGAATCTCTTAGCCCTCTAACATTAAGTGAGTGAATAGAAAGAACCATAAAGGAAAATAAGGAAATAAAAAAATTAAAATAATAAGCTAATACAAATAACTTGTTGTGATCGGACTAAAGAAATGTGCATAAAAAAAGAGCACAGCAAACAACAGTAGCCTGCAAAATAGGTGTAAAGAGTATTATCTTTAAGACTGTAATAACCCATAACAAACGTGTATCAAATAAACAAATAGCATTCAAGCGCCTGGTTTTCTATTAAGCTAAACTCAGTGCCACTTTAATAAAGTGCAACGTTAAACATTATTATCAGGGTTAGAGCTTAAAAGTAACAAAGTATTTGACTTGAGAACATTCACGTGGATATGCAATCTAGCTTATTAACCTAGAACTCCAGAATCGGCAAAAGTGCATCTCGACAGAGTGACGCAAATAAGCAATCAGAGGGGACACTCAGGTTGGTGGAAAAATTTCAGTGCCATCCACAAACGCTCTTCCTCAAACAAAGTATGCCCGCTTGTTGTCCCGACGTGCTTTGTCCACAAGAGGCCACAGTTTGTTCCTCTTTTCTCTATCTGTTGGGGAAAGATCCTCAGACAACTTTAAGTTGTTATTCCTGAGAAAAGGAGAGTCTTTCGCTGCCCGCCAAATGGCATCACGGTAAAAGCGCGAGGTAAACTGAAAGATGATCCCTCTAGGTTTGTCGCTGCTCGTTTGCTTACGCCCAAGTCGATGTACAGTATCAACGGTATAAGGAAGTTTATCCTTTGCTTCTGGTAAGAGCTGCTGACAGACCTGGATAACCCTCTCCCGAACATCCTCCCTCTCATTTTCAGGGATCCCGTAGATTCTCAGATTCCAACGCCGTGTGTATCCTTCGAGATGGGATAAACGTTGTTCATGCTCAGATGATTTCGCCTCGACTTTCTTCACTTTTGTTTCCATCAGACCGAGCTGGCTTTTGACATTAACTTCGGCACATACAAACTCAACAGCTGTCTTTACGTCGGCTATCTGTTTGGTGTTTTCGTTTACAGTCTCTTTCATACTCGCGATCGCTCGAGCATTCTCCACCACCATACGTTCCAGGCCATCAGATCGATTGTTAATTAGAATCGAGAGATCTTTGAGTTGTGAAAGGATATTAGCAGCATCAATGCTCTCTATCATTCGCTGTTTAATAACAGGAGACTTACATGGCGTTTTATCGCAAGCCGTTTTAGCATTTAAAACGTTGTTTTGACTATCCATAAATATAATTTCAGATCGTCACATTTGTGATTCGGATAGTCATAATTATAATTCGACTAGTCACAATGACAATTAGAGATATCTGCAATTATAATTGCACTAGTAAGAAATCGGATTAGAGATATCTCTAAATATTTATGACTAGTCAAAACTACATTTAAGATATCAGTAATTACTTTATAGATATCTTCAATAGACGCGTCATACATCCGCAAATGTAATTAGAGATATCTCTAATTCAATTTCGACTGGTCACAATTATAGTTTAAGATATCTGAAATAATAGTCGAAATGCTGTTGTGTGACGTCAGAATAAATTTACTCAGCACCTCGCTGCCTACTCTGCTAACCGCTAACAACATAATAAAAGTCTGCTTTTGTTGTCACGGAGAGAAAAGCTACTGGATGAGGTGCTTCAAGGATTATTAAATAGATCTGGATGTAGCCTTGTGTGGTAAAAGGTCTCCCGCGTGCATGTATGTATAGCGCTGTGTTTTAATTGAATCATTTTGCCAAATAGACCAAATGCAGTGTAATGTTCAATAAAGGCAGAAAATCACAAACTGCTCGTCTGAATTTATTTATTATATATTTAGACAATGAAAAACAATGTTTATTTTTTATTAAAGAAAGGTAGGCCGGTACCTTTAAAAAAAATAAAGAAAGGCCTAATTTGCAGCTTTTATCTTACCATTCATTCTGAATTTCTCCCAGAATTGCGAGATTTAATAACTGTGAGATAAAAAGTTGCTATTTCTTTATTAATTTCTTTTTTAATTAATTTATTTATTTAGTGGCGGAAACGAGCTTCCATAAATAGCCCACAAGGTGGGAGTATTGTATTAAAGCGAGAGATCCATGATGATTATATTCTGCTTTGTTCAGTGATGAGCACCAATGTATTCTTTTAGGCAGGGGCTATTTGCATTAGCTGTAAATAGCATATTTTCTTAGCAATAATTTGATGCTATTTATACTACTTGTTTGAAATAGTGGCAATTATCTGCACCTCAGTATTATAGTACATTATAAAACAGTACGCAATAATAACTTTTTAATTTGAATTTTAATTCAAATTTAAATGGATGCCACCTTACTTGGACAATAAAGCCCTCCCTACACCTACCCTAACCCTACCCAATAATTATTTTCAACTTTTTATTTCCTAAATTTTTATAGAAAATAAATGCCTTTCCGATACAATATGAGATTTGAAAAAGGAGAAAAAATGTTTGACAAAAGGCGGACGCGAATTCAGGTCAATTGCGTCAAAAAGCACGCATTTTAACCAATAATCCACAGCAGCTGATGTTAGATTGCCGTCGTTTATCAGTGTTAACTATCCCAATCACATGGTGGGCGATAATGTAATTAGTCTCTGACAAGGCAGGCTTGCAGTGTAAATAGACACTGACTCTTTTAACATTATATCAAATGTTGCAACAGCTTACATGAGGTTTATGCATGTGTTCGTTTGTAAATGAAGACTAACAAAATTTAATCCACAGCGCCTCAACATTACAATAAAAAACAGGACAAAAGCCTATTTAAGTCCTCTCTGTATAGCCTACCACTTTTACACATGTTACAGCTACATTTTTATTTCCATACTTTTGAATTACTTCTGTATAAAACAGTTTAAAATTAACCAAAGACGCGGGACTTTTATTATATTAACTCTTAGACAATACTGTGAATGACAACAGTTTCAAAGCTAGGATTGGTTAAATAAAATGTTTAAGGTGGGGCTCAACAAAGGTGTATTTGCATGCACATTGTAGATATCTATAAACGTATTTTGACTAGTCAAATTGTTAATTCCAGATATCTACATTGCAATTACGCCTAGTCACGAAGCTAAATGCAGATATCTCCAAATATAGTTCTTCCTAGTCAAAAATCTGATTGGGATATCCATAATTAAATTGCAGATATCTTTAAATGAGTTTTGACTAGTCAAAATTCCAATTCAAGATATATACAAATGTAATTTGACTAATCATAAATGAATTGCAGATATCTACAAATGTATTTCGGATATCTTTTAAAATTTGGAATTAAAAATATCTTAAATTGTATTTTGACTAGTCAAATCATATTTAAAGATATCTTGAATTTGGATTACAACTAGTCAAAACTTATTTGAAGATATCTCTAATTGAATTATCACTAGTCAAATTGTTATTTGAGATTTCTCTAATTAGCAGTTTGACTAGTCAAATCATATTTAAAGATATCTTGAATTGGAATTATGACTAGTCAAAACTCAATTGAAGATATCTGAAAATATTTTTCAATGGAAGTCAAATGGAAGATTATGACTAGTCATAATCACATTGTAGATATCTTAATTCCAATTACGACGAGTCATAATTGCAATATAGATATCTGGAATTACAATTGTGACTATCCAAAATTATATTTATGGATGGTCAAAACCCAGTTTTAAATGCTAAAACGGCTTGCCATAGCGTTTCGGGGAGAGGAGGGATAACTACCTCAGGAGGCATAATATCTGTACAATCCATTTCTGACTCGAGGTAATCATGCAGATTGTCACTCAAAAGTTTGTTCGAAACTTGCTGTTTTGTCGACGCAGCTTTAGCAGAATTGGCATTGGCTTGACACACGTTCTTTTTTTTCAGATTTACCCATTTTCGATCATTATAGTCGTAATGGAAGCCTTTTATGCTTCAAAAGAAAGATTAATCGTTTTTCTTACCGCACTACAAATCAAGTTATTCGTTTGAGTTTGCGGAACTCTTTTAAGCGTGTATGGTCAGAGCGCCATCTTGGCAGCGAGTGAGTGTGTGTTCGGTTCGGTCTCACCAAGGGGCAAGGAACTCGACCGGAAGTTGAAGTCGGGTGGGGGCTGCCATCTTTTAGCAGAACTTCACTTGCGTTAGCATTCCCATTGACTCCCATTCATTTTGGCGTCACTTTGACAGCGAATAACTTTACATCTGAGGCGTTTAAAGACTCCGTTTGTCCATTATTTATTTCTAAAGATACACGACAATGTATAAAGGGCTCCATTACCTTCTATGTTACATTATGGCCCCGTATAAACAGTTTTTGTAAAAAATAGGCTAACGATTGCGTCATAACCACTCGGCTCTCTGTCGAATTACCGTACAGACAGGAGGAGAAGCTCGCAGGCAATTAACTTAATATGACGTACTGTCGTTACATTTTAAAATACTATACAAAATAATTAATCAGAATACTTACTCCTGCTCACTCACGACAAAGAACTCCCCGCTCAAGCTCGCCGTCTCTGCAAGATTAACGATGGCAGTTTGCACGCACAGCTACTAGAAGATTTACATCTGCCAGACAGGTTGCTGACGTCGTCAAGCTTCGTTTGAGTCTGCGCGTCAGAAACGGAAGTGCTAAAAAACGCTAAAACTGGGCTTCATTTGTCTCAATTGAGTTCCAATGGGGTCGCTGTGTCCATTTCTTTTACTGTCTATGGGTCTCACCGGTGCAATATTATTTGGAGTCCGGGAGCAGGTTGAGAACAGCGCTGTCCTGTGACGAAGTCCTCGGTAAAAGAATCCAATGGCGTCAGGTTATTTCCACGAGGAAGCAACTCAAAGTCACAGGTAAATACAGCAGGTAATAATGATCAGGCGATCGATCGCTAAATCCTAAAGTGAGCACATTGACGTCACAGGGATTCCCGCATCACGAGCGAACTCTCGCGAGAAGAAGCAGAGTCCACAGTTCTCAACGGGGCAATACAAACACAGTAGGTGTGTTCGACATCGGCTGCGGCTGGATGCAACCGATCGGCGAGAGTAGCCGCGTGCAGGTGGGGAGGAGCTGCAAGCGGAGATATGAAGCCGGACACGTTGTGGCTCCCGTAGTTTGCTGCAATTACGTCAGTCATGGCAGATCACGTGGCGATTGCTTACTTGATCGCGTTTAAATGTGTGTATAAGTGGTGTTTTGAAAAAAAAAAAAAAAAAAAAAAAAAAGTGGTGTTTTGGAAGGGTGCCTTCCAAAACAAGATACCATATTGGATATATACTTTATCAGTATGACATGGGTGTTTCTGCTTATACAAAATGATAAAAGTAACCTATAAAAAAATTCCCTGGTGGGTATGTGTTTTTCAAGAAGGTTTCAGCAACAAGATTTACAGTGCCCTCCTGCTGAGCTTTTTAACATTTTAAACATAACACCACTGATTTTCATATACAGAAAAGCACAATTCTGTTGGATTTATATTGTGATTTAGACCAACTATTTGAAAGTGAACAGAGTGTTGTCAAGTTGTTAAGTTGAAGTTACAGCAAGTTGTTAGCAGTTTGCTAACCACATGCAGGTGAAGTATAAACACAGCTAAATAAACTAGAGAATATGAAGAAACCAAACAAGTGGAGGAACATAATGTATTATGTATCATTTGTATAGGAGCATTTATGACCACATTAGATTATATGCTTTTTAGATTAACATTTTAGTTCTTAAAAATGCTCATTTGAATAGGTTATGCTGCTGAATACTGTAAAAGGTCTGTATAAAAAAGAAAGTAATGCAAAATAAACATACACAAACTTTATATTAACAATAAAGTAAATACAGTAAAACAATATTTAATAAATATGATTCATAAGATTAAGACGACATAAAAACGTATTGAACTGTTTTAAAAGTCCATATGAGAATTTCTGAAACTGAAGCCAACTCGCAATAAACTTGAAACGCACGTCATCGGTGTCATCAGTGAATCCAGCCAATCGTGGATCAGTTGTGTCGTCATCAGAACCTGTGCAGCCGCTCTTCAGAAGCTGCGCTGGCTGAGTTCTCCGGCTACTCTCGAATCGCTCTCGTGGTACTTTGACGGCACACGTCACAGTCACGTGGCGTCAGCGCTGTATCAAGTCGGACAAAATTTCTAACCAGCATGAACTGCTTCAAGTCAGCCGACTCAGCAGTTTGCTAACCACATGCAGGTGAAGTATAAACACAGCAAAATAAACTAAAGAATATGAAGAAACCAAACAAATGGAGGAACATAATGTATTATGTATCATTTGTATAGGAGCATACATTTATGACCACATTAGATTGTATGCTTTTAAGATTAACATTTTAGTTCTTAAAAATGCTCATTTGAATAGGTTATGCTGCTGAATACTGTAAAAGGTCTGTATAAAAAAGAAAGTCATGCAAAATAAACATACACAAACTTTATATTAACAATAAAGTAAATACAGTAAAACAATATTTAATAAATATGATTTATAAGATGAAGACGACATAAAAACGTATTGAACTGTTTTAAAAGTCCATATGAGAATTTCTGAAACTGAAGCCGACTCGCAATAAACTTGAAACGCACGTCATCTGTGTCATCAGTGAATCCAGCCAATCGTGGATCAGTTGTGTCGTCATCAGAACCTGTGCAGCCGCTCTTCAGAAGCTGCGCTGGCTGAGTTCTCCGGCTACTCTCGAATCGCTCTCGTGGTACTTTGACGGCACACGTCACAGTCACGTGGCGTCAGCGCTGTATCAAGTCGGACAACATTTCTAACCGGCATGCACTGCTTCAAGTCAGCCGACGATCGGTTTGCGCAAAACTGCATGAAGTCGAACAAGCCTAGAAACGTTAACCCTTAAGGCGCCAGGGTTTTTTTGGAAAAAAAATGTTGTATTTTGGCATCAAGATTTCAAAAGCTTGTGACTTGAAAGGGCTTAAAGATAGAGATCTACCGTCAATTAGAAAAATGTTTTGCATGATCGAAAGTTTACGTGGAGTGTAAATATACTAATCTAATTTGCATATTATGACGTCACCATGGGCGGCTATCTCGAATTTCATAATATTCAGGAAATATTAGATATTGAATTGATGTTTTAACATATTTGCATGTTTTTGTGTGTGTATATGTCTTTTTTATCCTCATTCCAAATGATCAGAACAGAGGAAGCCAACAATAAAACAGGAGAAACTACTAAATTATATCACTACACTATATAGTAGTAAAACACATGTGAACAGTAGCTTACTTTTTGATCAGTTCATCAGTAATATTCAGGAAATAATAGATATTGAATGGATGTTTGAACTTATTTGCAAGGTTTTTTTTTTTATTGCTGTTGTTGTTGTTTTTTGTCTTTTTATTCTCATTCCAAATGATCAGGGGAAAAAAACGAGAAAAGTAGTAGATTATTACTATATTACTGTGCCACAGTAAAATACATGAGCCTATTTTTTGATCAGTTGAGCATCTATCTGCCCAATCAGGCATCTATGTGACACAGTTGGTAGTTCTTGAGAGCATGGTTCCTCTCATTCATTGCATGACACAGCGCACCTTCTCCACACAGACTGCACCTGTACTGTCTGCCGGCCGAGTATTAGAGCGTGCGCGATCAGCAACAGCTCTCCTATGGACACTATGACCACGTTCACCTCTGTTACCCGCTTCCCCGTTGAGCAAAGGCTCGAAACGATCGCTTGTTTGTGCTTCGTGAACACTCTCGCCTTGCACGGTGGCACCATTGCGCTGCAAAGATGTACCGCGAGACGCGTGATCATTAGACGGCTGATCGTCATTTCCAAAAGGCAAATATTCCCCTTCAGAGTCAGAATCGGTGAACAACATTTGCAACACACCCTCTTTGTATTAGCCATCTGGCGATTTTCTCTCATAAATCTCACGATTTACACTCACGCTATGAAATGAATTGCTTCCGCATCAGTAACATGAGAGCTTGACACTTTGAACATAAACAATGCATAATGTTGGTCTAGAATCAAAGTACTACGTGTCTGCCATCTAGTGGAAGGGAATACAAATGAGATATTACACCAGATAAGGAACTACAGTCTATTTTATTAAGGATGACGTCTTGTTGCAATGTTGCGACTTTGGCGCTTAGAGGGTTAATAACAGCTGTGCCACATCAACAATCAGATTAACATTTAATCAACAGCTTTATAAACGTATACCTCTTATGTGGCCGAGCTACAAACTATCTTCTGCTCATCAAGGCTGAATGTATTTGATCAAAATAAAGTAAAATAAATATTATGAAATATTATTACAAATACAAAAAAAGTTTAAAATTTTAATATAAAATGTAATGTTATTCCTGTGATGCAAATCAGAATATTCTTCATCATTATTCCAGTTTTCAGTGTCACGTGATCTTTTAGAAGTCATTACAATGGCAATTGGCGCCGATACAGGATGGCTGCCTCCGTGACGAGTTCTGCATATGTTTTTGAGTTTTTGTTAGTTTGTCCTGTCTTTAGTTCTATTCCTGCCATCAGTTTCACCAGGGAAGAACTGCTGAACATTCGGCAGAACGCACCACAAGATGTTTTTCCGGATTTCAATTATTCAGATGTTTTAGTGAATGTTGTTATCGGAGGAGCGGTGGCGCTGATCAAGCGCTTCAGGACGCGCAGACGGGGGAAGCAAACGGGAGCGCTCTCAGACTCAGGAGGCGCGGATTTCGAACGCCGTTGCCTAGCATCCATCTGGCAAATCTCTGCTCTCTACCCAACAAAACGGACGAACTCCTTCTGCTTTCTCGGACTAATAAGGATTTCACACACTCTGCTGCTCTGTGTTTCACGGAATCCTGGCTGAATGACACCATACCGGACAGCGCGCTCCATCTGCCGGACTTTCAGCTGTTTAGAGCGGATCGCGAATCAGAATCCACGGGGAAATCGCGCGGCGGCGGGACATGCTTTTACATCAATGAACGGTGGTGTACAGATGTAACTGTGTTAAAGAAGACGTGCTGCTCAAATCTTGAAACACTCTTCATTAACTGCAAGCCGTTCTATTCGCCGCGGGAGTTTCACTCGTTCATTCTGGTCAGTGTTTACATCCATCCTCAAGCGCATGTGAGCTCAGCTTTACAGAAACTTGCTGATCAGATCACAGAGACAGAACAACAACACCCGGACTCTGTTTTAATCATTCTCGGGGACTTTAATAAAGCCAATCTGTCCCGTGAACTGCCAAAATACAGACAGCATGTTACATGTCCCACAAGAGACAGTAATATATTGGATCACTGTTACACCACAATAAAGGATGATATCACTCTGTTCCACGAGCAGCTTTGGGACGTTCTGATCACCTTCTGGTTCATCTTATACCGTCCTACAGGCAGAAACTAAAATCAGCTAAACCTGTATCAAGGACTGTAAAAAGATGGACTAATGAAGCAGAGCAGGATTTACAATCTTGTTTTGACCTCACTGATTGGAGTGTTTTTGAAGCTGCTGCCACCGATCTGGACGAACTCACAGAGACCGTATCATCATATATCAGTTTCTGTGAGGATATGTGTATTCCTACAAAGACTCAACTAATTTACAATAATGACAAACCGTGGTTCACTGCAAAACTCAGACAGCTCCGTCAGGCCAAAGAAGATGCTTACGTGAAGGGGGACAATGTCTTTTATAAACAGGCTAAATACACATTGGAAAAGGAGATCAAAGTGGCAAAGAGGAATTATTCTGAAAAAATAAGGACTCAGTTCACTTCCAACGACTCCGCATCAGTGTGGAAAAGTCTAAAGAAGATCACCAATTACAAGACACCACCCCCCAGCACTGTGGAGAATCAATGACTGGCAGACGATCTGAACGAGTTTTACTGCAGGTTTGAAAGAACACCCATCACCTGCCCTGAACGCCTCCCCACACAACCATTCACACCATTAACAGCTCCTGCACCCATCCTGAACACCTCTCCAATCAAGCACTCTCACCATTCTCACCTCCTGCATCCCCCCTCTCCCCCACACCTGCAATTCAGATCAGAGAGGATGCAGTGCGCAAGGTCTTCCGGAAGCAGAAAAGGAAAAAAGCACCAGGCCCAGATTGTGTTACACCAGCCTGTCTGAAATCCTGTGCTGACCAGCTGGCCCCCATCTTCACACAGATCTTCAACAGATCGCTGGAGCTGTGCGAAGTCCCTTCATGCCTCAAACGTTCCACCATCATCCCCATCCCTAAGAAACCCAAAATTACAGGACTAAATGACTACAGGCCTGTGGCTCTAACGTCTGTAGTCATGAAGTCATTTGAAAAACTGGTGCTGGCCCACCTGAAGGACATCACTGGGCCCTTGCTGGATCCTCTTCAGTTTGCCTACAGAGCAAACAGGTCTGTGGACGATGCAGTAAACATTGGACTGCATTATGTTCTGCAACACCTAGACAGACCGGGGACTTATGTGAGGATCCTGTTTGTGGACTTCAGCTCGGCCTTCAACACGATCATCCCAAACCTCCTCCTGCCCAAACTAAATCAGCTCTCCGTGCCCACCTCCGTCTGTCAGTGGATCAACAGCTTCTTGACAGACAGGCAGCAGCTAGTGAGGCTGGGAAAATACACATCCAGCACCCGTGCAATCAGCCTCGGAGCTCCCCAGGGCTGCGTTCTCTCCCCACTGCTCTTCTCCCTGTACACTAATGATTGCACATCTAAGGACCCCTCTGTCAAGCTCCTGAAGTTTGCAGACGACACCACACTCATCGGCCTCATTCAGGACGGTGACGAGTCTGCTTACAGACAGGAGGTAAAAGAGCTGGCTGTCTGGTGCAGTCTCAACAACCTGGAGCTTAACACGCTCAAAACAGTGGAGATGATTGTGGACTTCAGGAGAAACCCCCCTGCACTCCCCCCACTCACCATCATGAACAGCACTGTGACTGCAGTGGAGTCATTCAGGTTCCTGGGAACCACCATCTCTCAGGACCTGAAGTGGGACATTCACATTGACTCCATTGTGAAAAAGGCCCAGCAGAGGTTGTACTTTCTCCGTCAGCTGAGGAAGTTTAACCTGCCACAGGAGCTGCTGAAACAGTTCTACTCCACCATCATTGAATCCATCCTCTGCACTTCAGTAACTTTCTGGTTCAGCTCAGCTTCTAAATCTGACCTCAGAAGACTACAGAGAGTAGTCCGGACTGCTGAGCGAATCATCGGTTCAACTCTCCCATCTATTCAAGAACTGTACTTATCCAGAGTGAGAAAAAGGGCTGTCAAAATCACTCTGGACCCCTCACATCCAGCACACTCCCTCTTTGAACTGTTGCCATCTGGTCGACGCTACAGAGCACTGAGCACCAGAACGACCAGACACAGGACCAGTTTCTTCCCTCAGGCAATCCATCTTATGAACAGCTGATAATAACTGTGAACACACTACACTTTATATTTATATACTATATATATATTTAGGGAAGTCGTGTCCTAATGGTTAGAGGGTTGGACTCCCAATCGAAGGGTTGTGAGTTCTAGTCTCGGGCCGGATGGAATTGTGGGTGGGGGGAGTGCATGTACAGTTCTCTCTCCACCTTCAATACCACGACTTAGGTGCCCTTGAGCAAGGCATCGAACCCCCAACTGCTCCCCGGGCGCCGCAGCATAAATGCCTGCCCACTGCTCTGGGTGTGTGCTCACAGTGTGTGTGTGTGTTCACTGCTCTGTGTGTGTGCATTTCGGATGGGTTAAATGCAGAGCACAAATTCTGAGTATGGGTCACCATACTTGGCTGAATGTCACTTCACTTCACTTCACTTCACATATACACACACACTTTATTTATCTAACACACATACTTAGTATACACTTAAATTTTGCACACAATATATATGTACATACATAACTTCATTTTGTAATATACCTGCCTACAATTGTCATTTGTATATTGTCATTCACTGTCTACATATTTGTATTTTATTCTTTTATTATGTGTTTTATGTTCTGTCGCTGTCATTCTGTTGTACTGCAGAGCTTCTGTCACGAAAACAAATTCCTCGTATGTGTAAACATACCTGGCAATAAAGCTCATTCTGATTCTGATTCTGATTATTTTAATCTCAAGAAACATTTCTGATTATTATCAATGTTGAACATTTTGCTACTTCATATTTTGTGTTGAAACAATTGAAATTGAGTCGTATCATAGTTTCCACAAAAATATTAAGCAGCAAAACATTGATAATAATCAGAAATGTTTCTTGAGCAGTAAATCAGAATGATTTCTGAAGGATTGTGTGACACTAAACTTCTTTGTAAACAACAACAGATTTATAAATGTTTCTAATGACGAATGTTGTGTTCCCAAATGTAAATTAAAGCGTCTCAAACCAAGCGCAGCACTAACAGTGAATCAGAACCAGAAACAGTAAAGTAACAGCAGACATGGAGCGCGTCACACTACAGTCTTTATAAACACTGACACGAACATCACATCCCTGCAAATAGTCTCTTATGTTAAATCACACTATTCATTACACAGCTGAGCTTTATATTGATCTGTATTTATATGTACAGAGTAGTGGTGTGTGTGTGTGAGAGAGAGAGAGAGAGAGAGAGAGAGTGTGTGTGTGTGAGAGAGAGAGAGAGAGAGAGAGAGAGAGAGAGAGTGTGTGTGTGTGTGTGTGTGTGTGTTTCTCCATCACTCAAGGATATCAGAACCTGAGATCTCCTACACTGTGAGATATTATTCATACTTGCAGATAGTACTCACACCTCAATGTACTGCAGTGCTTTACTAAACAGTAGGTAATAACATATTCTTTCTCTGATTCTGTTGATTATAAACAGATGGTGTCTTCTAGTGTCCTTCCTTGTGTCTCTTCCTAAAGCCCCCTACACCTGCTCCTAATCACACTGAAGCTGCTGATCAGTAAAGCTGTTCTTGAAGCTGCAGGAAGAGACTCACGCTTCTGAGTTTGGGAACAATATGAGCTGCATGTGATTGATTCTCCAGAACATCTGATCAACACGAGGACACCACATATATATTTAATTATACACATGTTAGATGTTTTATTTCAGTGTTTTGAATATTTTATTATGTTTTCTTTAATATAAACACCTCTCTGAGCTAATATACACTGGAGTAAATGAGAAGAAATGCAGATTTGTCCTCGGGTCGGTCTCCTCAAAAGCCCACTGTTCTTACTCTCTCACTGATCTGACTGCTTTCTTTAGTAATTTTGTCTGCTAACAGTCAAGCCTTTGCTAACAAGACGAGCTATTAGCACTTAGTGTAACAGAATCCATTTAAAGGTGTTGCTAATGCAGGAATAGCTTTAACATGAACACAGAAGTCCACACATGAACAAGAAACAAAGACACACAATGTTTTACTTTCTGTATCTCTGTCTCTTGATACAACTATTGTGTTTTCTTGCTTTTTGGGTGATTTGTTTATCACTTCACAAATATTTTACAGTGTGTCATATATAATCTTACCACAGTTTCTCCAGTTTACAGTGAGGATCCTCCAGTCCAGCACAGAGACGCTTCACTCCCAAATTTCTTATTTTATTCTCAGACAGACCCAGTTCTCTCAGGTGTGAGGGGTTTGATCTCAGAGCTGAAGCCAGAGCAGAACAACCTTCATCTGTGACGTCACAATCTCTCAACCTGTAGAGAACAATGACACATTCTTCACTCTCTCAGATCAGATCAGTTTAGCTGTGAATCCATTAGTAAAGAGAAAGAACAAATCAATGTGTGATGAATCACTGGACTGAGATTTAAAATGTCAAAGAACAAAAAAACATGATCATAAATAATTTAAAGCCTCATTCAAAAATAATATGAAAATTCTTTATTACTCTGTCAGGATTTTTAACTAAATAAAGGCATGTGATTGGAAACATTACAATTATTAATGATTCTGAAATAACTTGTAACCAGTGTTGGGAGTAACACATTACAGAAACATATTACTTTTAGCAGTAACACAGTAGTGAAAGGCATTACTAATAAATTTTCAGTAATATTTTACTCTGTGCATGTTCAGTAACGCTTTACAACACACTTTTAGCCCAAAATTGAATTGATCAAAGAAAAGAGAAAAGAATAAAACAGCAGGACATGAACGAATCAAAGATGCAGCAAATTAGTTCCATTTCCTGTTTGTGGTCAGTCAATAGCTGCGTGTGGTGTCCACGTTTGGAAATAAAGACTAAACGTCAGCTTCTGATATATTTGTTTAGTGATGTTTTTTCATTCATCTCTCTCTCGCTGGTGTAACTCTGTATTGTGTGACGTAGTCCAGTGAAGGTGTGTTTAGGACGGGGTTTACAGGAGTGTGTGAGGATACTGTCATGACACAGAATGATCTCGTCCTCTGTGCTCGAGGTCCGAGGCTATTAGCTCCGTCCGGCTCGCTGTTAGCCTCGGCTCACACTGGACAGTGGAAAAGAGGCTAATGAGTGAAGATAGCAGAAGACTGTACATTCACGAGATGGATATGTGCGCATCTTGACATTTTACAATTGTATATGGCATTAGAGTTTACATATAGTCCTGTTGTGTCTAATATGAATAGACCCAAGCAATTCACAGATATTGGCAGATAATCACTTTACCTCTACCATACTTGTAACAGACTTGGATCGTTTGTGATTCTGGCTGTCATCCTGTCTTGTGTTGTCTTGATCCTTCACTTTGTCGATTATAAGCTCTATTGTTAGTAGTCTGGATCGCCCACAGTCATTATGTTACTCCTCTACTGGAGATAAAATACTCTGCAGTACATTTTGACATTTCAGAACGTTAACTTCTATTTCTGTAGTTATTTTGGTGAAAGTAACTCAAAAGTAATACTGGAGTCATGTAACATTACAATTCTGAGACAGTAATATTGTAATGGAAGGAATTACTTTTAAATGACAGTAACAAGTCATCTATAATGTTTTACAGTTTGGAAGTAATTTGCACAACACTGCTTGTAACGCTCGGCCTAAAATAAGCTGACTACACAAATAAACTTTTCAGTTACCTCTTAATAGTGGGGTTTGAAGGAATGCAGGAACTATAAATAACCACCGCAATAAAGAATGAAAGACAACCCAGCGTGTATTATACAAGAAGACAGAAGAGAAAAAAATACTAGATATACACAATATATACAATAAATATATGAGGGTGAGTGAGTAATGTCCTTGGAAGTCCAATGGGGCTTCTCGGGTCGACATTAACACACTGACAAAATTATATTCAAAATTAAAAATATTTTTATACTACTTTTTAATGTGTGATTGTGTAAAGGTGATCACCAGATACCAACCTTTCGTGAACTTGCTTACACTCGTTCTCATGGAGGGTCTCTGTGTGTGTGTGTGTGTGTTCGGTTCGGTCTCACCGGTGCAATATTTGGAGTCCGGGAGCAGGTTGAGAACAGCGCTGTCCTGTGACGAAGTCCTCAGTAAAATAATCCAATGGTGTCAGGTTATTTCCACGAGGAAGCAACTCAAAGTCACAGGTAAATACAGCAGGTAATAATGATCAGGCGATCGATCGCTAAATCCTAAAGTAAGCACATTGACGTCACAGGGATTCCCGCATCAGAAGAAACAGAGTCCACAGTTCTCAACGGGGCAATACAAACACAGAAACGTTAACCCTTAAGGCGCCAGGGTTTTTTGGAAAAAAATATTGTATTTTGGCATCAAGATTTCAAAAGCTAGTGACTTGAAAGGGCTTAAAGATAGAGATCTACCGTCAATTAGAAAAATGTTTGGCATGATCGAAAGTTTACGTGGGGTGTAAATATACTAATCTAATTTGCATATTATGACGTCACCATGGGCGGCTATCTCTAATTTCATAATATTCAGGAATTATTAGATATTGAATTGATGTTTGAACATATTTTCATGTTTTTGTGTGTGTATATGTCTTTTTTATCCTCATTCCAAATGATCAGAACAGAGGAAGCCAACAATAAAACAGGAGAAAGTACTAAATTATTACTATATCACTACACAGTAGTAAAACACATGTGAACAGTAGCTTACTCTTTGATCAGTTCATCAGTAATATTCAGGAAATAATAGATATTGAATGGATGTTTGAACTTATTTGCAAGTTTTTTTTTTTTTTTTTTTGATTGCTGTTGTTGGTGTTTTTTTGTCTTTTTATTCTCATTCCAAATGATCAGGGGAAAAAAAACGAGAAAAGTAGTAGATTATTACTATATTACTGTGCCATAGTAAAATACATGAGCCTTTTTTTTGATCAGTTGACCAGCTATCTGCCCAATCAGGCATATATGTGACACAGTTGAGCCCCTTTCACACTGCCATTCCGGCAAATACAGCGGTAAAGTGTTCCTGTAATTGTTCCCTGGTCGCTAGATTTGGCACTTTCACACAGCCAGTGATGACCCGGTATATGTGCGTGCTTTCACACACAACCCCTGAAGATCCCGTAACGACACGTGACATCAGCGCGTGACGTGTAATGTACGAGTCGACAACGCTTGGCACGTTATACTTTAACTGAAGCAAGCAAACGATCTCTGCGTCAGCGCGGAAAGTGAGGAACTAACTGATCTCTATTTCATTACAGTTTGCACATGTGTTTTCGTCGCGAATGTTGATCTTCCTTCAAAACAGCCGGTAAAAGAGTCGCGCGATAACGCGCGTCATCACTTCGATACCGAATTAGATCTGGCTTTTGTTCACACAGCGCTCGTTCCGGATCGATTACCGCAATGTTACTATGTCCCCGACCCGGGTTCGATTCGGTAATCAATTCCGGGACGTGGTTGCTTTCACACAGAAGGCGACCAGGCAATGTTACGGGAATATTGCGGGTCCGACGTGCAGTGTGAAAGGGGCTTTGGTAGTTCTTAACAGCATGGTTCCTCTCATTCATTGCATGACACAGCGCACCTTCTCCACACAGACTGCACCTGTACTGTCTGCCGGCCGAGTATTAGAGCGTGCACGATCAGCAACAGCTCTCCTATGGACACTATGACCACGTTCACCTCTGTTACCCGCTTCCCCGTTGAGCAAAGGCTCGAAACGATCGCTTGTTTGTGCTTCGTGAACACTCTCGCCTTGCACGGTGGCACCATTTCGCGGCAAAGATGTACCGCGAGACGCGTGATCATTAGACGGCTGATTGTCATTTCCAAAAGGCAAATATTCCCCTTCAGAGTCAGAATCGGTGAACAACATTTGCAACACATCCTCTTTGTATTAGCCATCTTGCGATTTTCTCTCATAAATCTCACGATTTACACTCACGCTATGAAATGAATTGCTTCCGCATCAATAGATTAGATTAGATTCAACTTTATTGTCACTGCACATGTAGGTACAAGGCAACGAAATGCAGTTAGCATCTAACCAGAAGTGCAATAAGCAGTAAGTACAGAATAAAGGTCTATAATATGTACAATAACTATACAGGTAAGTATTATGGACATAATTTACAGATATTAAATACTATAAGCACGATATACAGATAGGTGTACTATGAACATACTACACAGATGGGCTATGTAAAAGTGTATGTAGACTATAGGCAGAACTATGAACATAATTTACAGTATTGCAATGGACAGTAAAGTGCATAGAAAAAAATATTTCAATGTGCAAATGGATTATACAGTGTTCCTGGATGAACAGGCAGTAGTGCAAGTAATAACAAGTTAATTTTTGCTTGTTGTGAGTAAATAATAAATCAGAGTGTTGAAGAGGGGGAGGAGTCTATGTGTGTGGTGTGGGGGGTGTTGAGGGGTGTTAGAGGGCAGAGTTCAGCAAGGAGACAGCTTTAGGGAAAAAGCTGTTCCTGAATCTTGTGGTCCTTGTCCGGAGGCTCCTGAAACGGCTTCCAGAGGGGAGGAGGTTAAACAGTTTGTGGTCAGGGTGAGAGGAGTCCTTGAGAATGCTGCGAGCTCGACGTAGACAGCGTTTCCTCTGGATGTCCTCAAGAGCAGGAAGTGGTGTCCCTGTGATTCGTTGGGCAGTTTTCACCACCCTCTGCAGTGCCTTGTGGTCAGCCACTGAGCAGTTCCCATACCAGACTGTGATGCAACTGGTCAGGATGCTCTCGATCGCACACCGGTAAAAGTTCACCAGGATGGTTGAAGACAGCTGGTTCTTCTTCAGTGTCCTGAGGAAGAAAAGGCGCTGGTGAGCCTTTTTGACGAGGCTGGAGGTGTTTGTAGTCCAGGACAGGTCCTCCGAGATGGTGGTTCCCAGGAACTTGAAGCTGGAGACACGTTCAACAACCATCCCGTTAATGTGGATGGGGTCATGCGTGTTTCCTTTCTTCTTCCTGAAGTCCACAATGAGCTCCTTGGTCTTATTGGTGTTAAGGAGCAGGTTATTGTCAGCGCACCATGTGGCCAGGTGCTGTATCTCTTCCCTGTAGGCAGTCTCATCGTTGTCACTGATGAGGCCAATCACCGTGGTGTCATCTGCAAACTTAATGATGGAGTTGGATCCATGCACAGGCTTGCAGTCGTGGGTGTAAAGGGAGTAGAGGAATGGGCTCATCACACAGCCCTGTGGTACGCCAGTGTTAAGTGTGATGGTGGTGGAGTGGTTGTGGCCTGACCGAACATGCTGAGGCCTGTTGGTCAGAAAGTCCATAATCCAGTTGCAGAGGGAGGTGTTAATGTCCAGGTCTCCAAGTTTTGTGGTCAGCTTGGAGGGAATGACGGTGTTAAATGCTGAACTGAAGTCAACAAATAACATCCTAACATACGTGTTGTTATGGTCCAGGTGTGTGAGTGCATAGTGCAGCACTGTGCATACTGCATCCTCCGTGCTCCTATTTCTGCGGTAGGCAAATTGGTGTGGGTCCAGTGTGGGTGGGAGGCAGTCTTTGAGATGTGCTAGGACCAGTCGCTCGAAGCACTTCATAATGATGGGTGTGAGTGCTACGGGGCGATAGTCATTCAGGCACGTTGGGGAGGAGTGTTTCGGTACTGGCACAATGGATGTGGACTTAAAACATGTTGGCACAGTTGCTTGGGTGAGGGACAGGTTGAAAATGTCTGTGAAGACCCCTGCAAGCTGCTCTGCACATGCCCTAAGCACACGTCCAGGAATGCCATCAGGGCCAGCAGCCTTGCATGCGTTGATCCGGCTCAGTGCAGTGTGGACATCTGTGGAGGTGAGTTTGAGAGGTTGGTGGTCTGAAGAGGCTGAGATTTTGGTGGCCGTCTCCTTGCTGTCGCTGTTGAAGCGAGCATAAAAGTAATTTAGCTTGTTAAGGAAGGAGACGTCCGTGACTGTTGGTGTGGAGTTGCTTGACTTGTAGTCACTGATGATCTGGTTGCCCTGCCACATGCGTCGGGGGTCAGAGTTGGAAAAGTGTTCCTCTACCTTCAACTTGTAGCAGTACTTCGCCTTTTTGATGCCCCTTTTCAGGTTAGCCCTGGATTTACTGTAGGCCAGAGCGTCGTCTGACCTGAAAGCGGTGTTGCGGGCTTTCAGCAGAAGTCGCACCTCCTTGTTCATCCATGGCTTCTGATTAGGGTATGTTGTTATCTGTTTTTCTGTTGTTACACTGTCAATGGTGGAATTGATGTGATCCAGTACAGAGGAGGTGTAGATATCAATGTCCGTGTGAGAGCCACAGGCAGCCTGTGAAGCAAACATACTCCAGTCAGTGTGTTGAAACCTGTCTTGAAGTAAAGAGTCTGCTCCAGTTGGCCACACTTTGATGGTCCTCACTGATGGCTTCACACGGTTGATGAGGGGTGAATACTTAGGGGTGAGAAACAAAGAAAGGTGATCAGACTGTCCGAGGTGGGGGAGGGGGCTCGCGATGTAAGCTCCATTAATGTTTGTATAAACATGATCCAAAGTTTTGCTGGTGAAATTTGGGGAGTACTGTTTTTAATTTGCAGTGATTAAAATCACCCGCGACAATAAAAGCAGCCTCCGAGTGAGCAGTCTGTTGTTTACTAATGGCTGCATGAAGTTCGTTCAAAGCAAGCTTGGCATTAGCATCCGGTGGAATATAGTCTGCGGTTATTATGGTGGAAGTGAACTCCCGTGGCAGATAAAAAGGTCTACATTTAACCATGAGAAACTCTAGGTTAGCTGAGCAGTGTCTCCCAACAATGACAGTGTTCGTACACCAAGCTTTGTTGACATAAATGCACAATCCACCACCTCTTGTCTTGCCGGAGTCATCTGCCGTTCTATCTGCCCGGAGCGTGTAGCGTCCTGCTAGCTCAATAGCATTGTTGGGTACGTCACTGTGTAGCCATGTTTCTGTGAAAACCATGACATTGCAGTCCAGAAGTCTCTTACTGTGGGTGATGCGGAGTCGTAACTCATCCATTTTGTTCACCAGTGACAGCACATTAGCGAGGAAAATGCTGGGTAAAGAGAGCCGGAGCGGTGTTAGCTTTAGCTTAGCTCTTAGACCTCCGCGCTTCCCCCGCCTTTGTTTACGATCTCGAAGCTGCCTGCGAGCACTTCCGCCCGGCCGGGTAGAGTGCGAAGCCTCGGGTGTTCTAGTGATCTCAGGAATGAGTCGAAGATTGGTGATAAAACTGCTGGTAAAGTCCTCACCGATATCCAAAAGCTCCTGTCGGGTGTATGATGTTAAAGCAAAGCTGTTCAGTACGAACAGACCCGAGATAAGCAGGAATAAAACTGCAAAATTGCAAAAACTGGAGAGACGCTGAGCCTCGCGATGTGTTCGCACCGCCATCTTGGTTATCTATTGGTTATCTCTCAATAACATGAGAGCTCAACACTTTGAACATAAACAATGCATAATGTTGGTCTAGAATCAAAGTACTACGTGTCTGCCATCTAGTGGAAGGGAATACAAATGAGATATTACACCATACAAGGAACTACAGTCTATTTTATTAAGGGTGACGTCTTGTCGCAATGTTGCGACTTTGGCGCTTAGAGGGTTAATAACAGCGGTGCCACATCAACAATCAGATTAACATTTAATCAACAGCTTTATAAACGTATACCTCTTATGTGGCCGAGCTACAAACTATCTTCTGCTCATCAAGGCTGAATTTATTTGATCAAAATAAAGTAAAATAAATATTGTGAAATATTATTACAAATACAAAAAAAAGTTTACAATTTTAATATAAAATGTAATGTTATTCCTGTGATGCAAATCAGAATATTCTTCATCATTATTCCAGTTTTCAGTGTCACGTGATCTTTTAGAAGTCATTACAATTTATTTTAATCTCAAGAAACATTTCTGATTATTATCAATGTTGGACATTTTGCTACTTCATATTTTGTGTTGAAATGATGCACTTTATTTTTTGATAAATATAAAGTTTAATGAACAGCATTTATTTGCATTTATCCATATATTAATTTAATTGGTAAATGCATTTATTAAATAGAAATCATTTTAAATTCCTTCACACCGTTTTTGTCGCTTTGTCGATTAATTTCTGTCTTTTTTTAAAATCCTATACAAATGTTTGAGTCGTATCATAGATTCCACAAAAATATTAAGCAGCAAAACTGTTTTTAACATTGATAATAATCTGAAATGTTTCTTGAGCAGAAAATCAGAATGATTTCTGAAGGATTGAGTGACACTAAACTTCTTTGTAAACAACAACAGATTTATAAATGTTTCTAATGACGAATGTTGTGTTCCCAAATGCAAATTAAAGCGTCTCAAACCAAGCGCAGCACTAACAGTGAATCAGAACCAGAAACAGTACAGTAACAGCAGACATGGAGCGTCACACTACAGTCTTTATAAACACTGACACGAACATCACATCCCTGCAAATAGTCTCTTATGTTAAATCACACTATTCATTACACAGCTGAGCTTTATATTGATCTGTATTAATATGTACAGAGTAGTGGTGTGTGTGTGTGTGTGTGTGTGTTTCTCCATCACTCAAGGATATCAGAACCTGAGATCTCCTACACTGTGAGATATTATTCATACTTGCAGATAGTACTTAACAAGACAAGCTGCTAGCACTTAGTGTAACAGAATCCATTTAAAGGTGTTGCTAATGCAGAAACAGCTTTAACATAAACACAGAAGTCCACACATGAACAAGAAACAAAGACACACAATGTTTTACTTTCTGTATCTCTGTATCTTGATACAACTATTGTGTTTTCTGGCTTTCTGGGTGATTTGTTTTTCACTTCACAAATATTTTACAGTGTGTCATATATAATCTTACCACAGTGTCTCCAGTTTACAGCAAGGATCCTCCAGTCCAGCACAGAGACGCTTCACTCCTGAATCTCTTATTTTATTCCAAGACAGATTCAGGTATCTCAGGTGTGAGGGGTTTGATCTCAGAGCTGAAGTCAGAGCAGAACAACCTTCATCTGTGACGTCACAATATCTCAACCTGTAGAGAACAATGACACACTCTTCACTCTCTCAGATCAGATCAGTTTAGCTGTGAATCCATTAGTGAAGAGAAAGAACAAATCAATGTGTGACGAATCACTGGACTGATATTTAAAATGTCAAAAAAGAAATCAAAATAGCATAAATAATTTAAAACCTCATTCAAAAAAAAAAAAACTCCTTTACACTCTCAGGATTTTTAATGTTTTATGTAGACATTAATGCAAATCTATTTAATGACACTATTCATTACACAGCTGAGCTTTAGTGTTATTTTTCAATCTGTATTAATATGTATGGAGTAGTGGAGAGTGTGTGTGTGTGTGTGTGTGTGTGTCTGCAGTAAGAGTGTGTTTGTGTGTGTGTGTTTCTCCATCACTCAAGATATAAAATCCTGAGATCTCCTACAGTGAGATATTATTCATATTCAGTGTAAATTGTGTCAGATAGTACTTACACCTCAATGTACTGCAGTGCTTTACAAAACAGCAGGTAATAACATACTCTTCACATTCAGTATTATAAATACAAGTAGTTTGTGTCTGTGCTGTCCGTGTACGTGTCTGGATTGCTCACACAGAAAGTATAACACAGTCTTTACACTCCAACAGTCTTTTGGAAACAGGGTTTTTAACCACACAAACAGCACTTCAGCTCGACTGAACAAAGTGTTCATAGAATGCAGTTCAATCAGGACCACTTCCCTCATGTATATTTAATGACAATTATAATTGCATACAGTTAGTGTTGGCGGTATGGTTATGTTTTGTCCATGCAGCCATGCTTGGACAGAGTGGGGAGAGCAGCAAGACAAACCCCCCTGGGGTACAGAACAGAACCATTATAAGCAAATATAATTACAATTCTCAATTACATGAGTTGTAAACAAAAGGTCATAGAGACTGCTTCCAATGAAGACACTGTAAAGAAAGAACAAGTTAGATCAGATTACAGGTTCAGTTGGAGGAGTTGGGGTTGGAGGAGGGAGTTAAATGCAAGCAGCGATGCGATTGAGAGACACTGAATAATGGGAATTTAAATAGCCCGCAGGTGATCGGTGTCGAGACTGGATTGGTACACGTCAGGAACAGCTGACTGTCAGCTGATGCAAGCATGAATAACATGCAGAAGAGTATTTGATGAATGATTTTTATTTCTAAATTTTTAATGTAAAAATCATACTAACAATATAAGTACACCTAAGGAAACATTAAAAAGCATTTAAAGAAAAGGAAATAATCCATGTCATGGGACCTTTAATGGTAACACTTTACAATAAAATGTCATTTGTTAACATTAATGCTTTAACTAACATGAATGAACAATGAACAATACATTTATTACACAATTTATTCATCTTTGTTAATGTTAATAAAAACAGTTATTCATTGTTCATGTTAGTTCACAGTGCATTAATGTTTACAAACACAACTTGTGATTTTAATAATGCATAAGTAAATGCTGAAGTTAACATGAACTAAGATTAATAAATGCTGTGGAAATATTGTTCATTATTATTTATGTTATTTATATTTGTCAACTAATGTTATTAACTAATGTTAACTAATGAACCTTACTGAAGAATGAACGTAGATGAGGCATTAAGTGCATAGCACTGAGACCAACTTATAATTTTATAGAGTTTAATGAAGAAATGTTTAATGTATTTACATGTTCTGTTATAATAAAAGAACTGTTCATTTTAAATATTACGATATATCATCACACACTACATTAACACGATATCGATAATTGTTGCTTTGAATATCACAGTTATCATCAATACCAGTATATCACGACACCCCTAGTCTCATCCAATCAGAAGGAAGTATTACATTCACAAACAATACCTAATTTTGTTTAATTTTGTCTGACTTTCTGGGTGATTTGTTTTTCCCTTCACAAATATTTTACAGTGTGTCATATATAATCTTACCACAGTTTCTCCAGTTTACAGTGAGGATCCTCCAGTCCAGCACAGAGACACTTCACTCCCAAATCTCTTATTTTATTCAGAGACAGATCCAGTTCTCTCAGGTGTGAGGGGTTTGATCTCAGAGCTGAAGTCAGAGCAGAACAACCTTCATCTGTGACGTCACAATCTCTCAACCTGTAGAGAACAATGACACACACTTCACTCTCTCAGATCAGATCAGTTTAGCTGAGAATCCATTAGTAAAGAGAAAGAACAAATCAATGTGTGATGAATCACTGGACTGAGATTTAAAATGTCAAAGAACAAAAAAACATGATCATAAATCATTTAAAACCTCATTCAAAAAAAAACAAACTCCTTTACACTCTCAGGATTTTTAATGTCTATGTACACATTAATGCAAATCTATTTAATGACACTATTCACTACACAGCTGAGCTTTAGTTTTATTTTTCAATCTGTATTAATATGTATGGAGTAGTGGAGAGTGTGTGTGTGTCTGCATTTAGAGTGTGTTTGTGTGTGTGTGTGTGTGTGTGTTTCTCCATCACTCAAGATATAAAATCCTGAGATCTCCTACAGTGAGATATTATTCATATTTAGTGTAAATTGTGTCAGATAGTACTTACACCTCAATGTACTGCAGTTCTTTACAGAACAGCAGGTAATAACATACTCTTCACATTCACATTCAGTATTATAAATACAAGTAGTTCGTGTCTGTGCTGTCCGTGTACGTGTCTGGATTGCTCACACAGAAAGTATAACACAGTCTTTACACTCCAACAGTCTTTTGGAAACAGGGTTTTTAACCACACAAACAGCACTTCAGCTCGACTGAACAAAGTGTTCATAGAATGCAGTTCAATCAGGACCACTTCCCTCATGTATATTTAATGACAATTATAATTGCATACAGTTAGTGTTGGCGGTATGGTTATGTTCTGTCCATGCAGCCATGCTTGGACAGAGCGGGGAGAGCAGCAAGACAAACCCCCCTGGGGTACAGAACAGAACCATTATAAGCATATATAATTACAATTCTCAATTACATGAGTTGTAAACAAAAGGTCATAGAGACTGCTTCCAATGAAGACACTGTAAAGAAAGAACAAGTTAGATCAGATTACAGGTTCAGTTGGAGGAGTTGGGGTTGGAGGAGGGAGTTAATTGCAAGCAGCGATGCGATTGAGAGACACTGAATAATGGGAATTTAAATAGACCGCAGGTGATCGGTGTCGAGACTGGATTGGTACACGTCAGGAACAGCTGACTGTCAGCTGATGCAAGCGTGACTAACATGCAGAAGAGTATTTGATGAATGATTTTTATTTCTAAATTTTTAATGTAAAAATCATACTAACAATAAAAGTACACCTAAGGAAACATTAAAAAGCATTTAAAGAAAAGGAAATAATCCATGTCATGGGACCTTTAATGGTAACACTTTACAATAAAATGTCATTTGTTAACATTAATGCTTTAACGAACATGAATGAACAATGAACAATACATTTATTACACAATTTAATAATCTTTGTTAATGTTAATAAAAACAGTTATTCATTGTTCATGTTAGTTCACAGTGTATTAATGTTTACAAACACAACTTGTGATTTTAATAATGCATAAGTAAATGCTGAAGTTAACATGAACTAAGATTAATAAATGCTGTGGAATTATTGTTCATTATTATTTATGTTATTTATATTTGTCAACTAATGTAATTAACAAATGTTAATTAATGAACCTTATTGAAGAATGAACATAGATGAGGCATTAAGTGCATAGCACTGAGACCAACTTATCATTTTATAGAGTTTAATGAAGAAATGTTTAATGTATTTACATGTGTTATTATCATAAGAGAACTGTTCATTTTAAATATTACGATATATCATCACACACTACATTAACACGATATCGATAATTGTTGCTTTGAATATCACAGTTATCATCAATACCGGTATATCACGACACCCCTAGTCTCATCCAATCAGAAGGAAATATTACATTCACAAACAATACCTAATTTTGTTTAATTTTGTCTGACTTTCTGGGTGATTTGTTTTTCCCTTCACAAATATTTTACACTGTGTCATATATAATCTTACCACAGTTTCTCCAGTTTACAGTGAGGATCCTCCAGTCCAGCACAGAGACACTTCACTCCCAAATCTCTTATTTTATTCTCAGACAGAATCAGTTCTCTCAGGTGTGAGGGGTTTGATCTCAGAGCTGAAGTCAGAGCAGAACAACCTTCATCTGTGACGTCACAATCTCTCAACCTGTAGAGAACAATGACACACTCTTCACTCTCTCAGATCAGATCAGTTTAGCTGTGAATCCATTAGTAAAGAGAAAGAACAAATCAATGTGTGATGCATCACTGGACTGAGATTTAAAATGTCAAAGAACAAAAAAACATGATCATAAATAATTTAAAGCCTCATTCAAAAAGAAAAACTCTTTTACACTCTCAGGATTTTTAATGTCTATGTACACATTAATGCAAATCTATTTAAAGTGGGGGTGAAATGCTATTTCATGCATACTGAGTTTTTTACACTGTTAAAGAGTTGGATTCCCATGCTAAACATGGACAAAGTTTCAAAAATTAAGTTGTATGATTGAAGGAGTATTTCTGTTCCAAAAATACTACTTCCGGTTTGTCACAAGTTTTGGAAAGTTTTTCGAGTATGGCTCTGTGTGACGTTAGATGGAGCGGAATTTCCTTATATGGGTCCTGAGGGCACTTCTGCCGGAAGAGCGCGCGCTCCCGTATAGCAGAGCACTGAGAGCACAACAGACTTCACTGATCAGAGGCTCAGAGCGAGAGCGTCGCGAAATGTCACAAAAGGAGTGTGTTTTTGGTTGCCAGGGCAAGACAACCCTGCACAGATTACCTAAAGAGAAACAGCATTAAGGGACCAGTGGATGGAGTTTATTTTTACAGAGCATCAACGGAGTTGTGCAAGTGTTAGTGTTTGTTCCCTGCATTTCGAAGATGCTTGTTTTACAAACAAGGCCCAGTTTGATGACGGATTTGCACATCGTTTATTTCTTAAGGATAATGCAGTCCCAACGAAAAAGGGTCACAATCGTGTGTTGGAACCGCATGCGGTGAGTGAAACGGCTTCAAATATCTCTGTGTTGTTAACTTAGCTGTCGGCGTGTAAGCACATCAAGTAAACAACATGCGATGTTGTCATCAAACTGCATGAGTAAAACTGCTTCAAATATCTCTGTGTTGTTAACTTAGCTATCGGCGCGTAAGCACATCAAGTAAACAACATGCGATGTTGTCATCAAACTGCACTTTCCACATGTACAGCTTAAAAAAAAAAAAAAAAAAAAAAAACGACAAAGTGGAACTTAATCATTTTCCAAAACCGCTAAGCAAATATATATACAGTTTCAGTACATACCACATAGAGCCGCTGTTGTTGCTGCTGCTCTTGTTAAATTTCAGCCTCTGGATCATAAATATACGCTGAATCTGACTGTTAGCAATGGTTTGTTTTGGTTGGTTTTGTCCTCAGGTAATGTCACAGCTTCAAAACGCTATCAACTCAAAAGCCTACTGGCGCTCGTGATTCTTTAGCTCCGCCCACACGTCACGCCTCTAGGCACTCGTGTTTTTCCGGAAAAAATCGGTACAGACTATCTTTCTCTTATGAATATAATAAAACTAAAGACTTTTTGGAGTTATGAAGGATGCAGTACTACTCTATAGGTACTCAAGATTAACAGGATATTGAGTGAAAACGAGCATTTCACCCCCCCTTTAATGACACTATTCATTACACAGCTGAGCTTTAGTTTTATTTTTCAATCTGTATTAATATGTATGGAGTAGTGGAGAGTGTGTGTGTGTCTGCATTTAGAGTGTGTTTGTGTGTGTGTGTGTGTGTGTGTGTGTGTGTGTGTGTGTTTCTCCATCACTCAAGATATAAAATCCTGAGATCTCCTACACTGTGAGATATTATTCATATTCAGTGTAAATTGTGTCAGAGAGTACTTACACCTCAATGTACTGCAGTGCTTTACAGAACAGCAGGTAATAACATACTCTTCCCATTCACATTCAGTATTATAAATACAAGTAGTTTGTGTCTGTGCTGTCCGTGTACGTGTCTGGATTGCTCACACAGAAAGTATAACACAGTCTTTACACTCCAACAGTCTTTTGGAAACAGGGTTTTTAACCACACAAACAGCACTTCAGCTCGACTGAACAAAGTGTTCATAGAATGCTGTTCAATTAGGACCACTTCCCTCATGTATATTTAATGACAATTATAATTGCATACAGTTAGTGTTGGCGGTATGGTTATGTTCTGTCCATGCAGCCATGCTTGGACAGAGCGGGGAGAGCAGCAAGACAAACCCCCCTGGGGTACAGAACAGAACCATTATAAGCATATATAATTACAATTCTCAAATACATGAGTTGTAAACAAAAGGTCATAGAGACTGCTTCCAATGAAGACACTGTAAAGAAAGAACAAGTTAGATCGGATTACAGGTTCAGTTGGAGGAGTTGGGGTTGGAGGAGGGAGTTAATTGCAAGCAGCGATGCGATGGAGAGACACTGAATAATGGGAATTTAAATAGACCGCAGGAGATAGGTGTCAAGACTGGATTGGTACACGTCAGGAACAGCTGACTGTCAGCTGATGCAAGCATGAATAACATGCAGAAGAGTATTTGATGAATGATTTTTATTTCTAAATTTTTAATGTAAAAATCATACTAACAATAAAAGTACACCTAAGGAAACATTAAAAAGCATTTAAAGAAAAGGAAATAATCCATGTCATGGGACCTTTAATGGTAACACTTTACAATAAAATTTCATTTGTTAACATTAATGCTTTAACGAACATGAATGAACAATGAACAATACATTTATTACACAATTTAATAATCTTTGTTAATGTTAATAAAAACAGTTATTCATTGTTCATGTTAGTTCACAGTGCATTAATGTTTACAAACACAACTTGTGATTTTAATAATGCATAAGTAAATGCTGAAGTTAACATGAACTAAGATTAATAAATGCTGTGGAAATATTGTTCATTATTATTTATGTTATTTATATTTGTCAACTAATGTAATTAACAAATGTTAACTAATGAACCTTATTGAAGAATGAACGTAGATGAGGCATTAAGTGCATAGCACTGAGACCAACTTATCATTTTATAGAGTTTAATGAAGAAATGTTTAATGTATTTACATGTGCTGTTATAATAAAAGAACTGTTCATTTTAAATATTACGATATATCGTCACACACTACATTAACACGATATCGATAATTGTTGCTTTGAATATCACAGTTATCATCAATACCGGTATATCACGACACCCCTAGTCTCATCCAATCAGAAGGAAGTATTACATTCACAAACAATACCTAATTTTGTTTTATTTTGTCTGACTTTCTGGGTGATTTGTTTTTCCCTTCACAAATATTTTACAGTGTGTCATATATAATCTTACCACAGTTTCTCCAGTTTACAGTGAGGATCCTCCAGTCCAGCACAGAGACGCTTCACTCCTGAAACTCTTATTTTATTTCCAGTCAGATCCAGTTGTCTCAGGTGTGAGGGGTTTGATCTCAGAGCTGAAGTCAGAGCAGAACAACCTTCATCTGTGATGCCACACTTCATTAACCTGTAGAGAACAATGACACACTCTTCACTCTCTCAGATCAGATCAGTTTAGCTGTGAATCCATTAGTAAAGAGAAAGAACAAATCAATGTGTGATGAATCACTGGACTGAGATTTAAAATGTCAAAGAACAAAAAAACATGATCATAAATCATTTAAAACCTCATTCAAAAAAAAAAACTCCTTTACACTCTCAGGATTTTTAATGTCTATGTACACATTAATGCAAATCTATTTAATGACACTATTCATTACACAGCTGAGCTTTAGTTTTATTTTTCAATCTGTATTAATATGTATGGAGTAGTGGAGAGTGTGTGTGTGTCTGCATTTAGAGTGTGTTTGTGTGTGTGTGTGTGTTTCTCCATCACTCAAGATATAAAATCCTGAGATCTCCTACACTGTGAGATATTATTCATATTCAGTGTAAATTGTGTCAGAGAGTACTTACACCTCAATGTACTTCAGTGCTTTACAGAACAGCAGGCAGAGATGTATAAAGTACTAGAGAACCATACTTGAGTAAAAGTACAAGTGCTCTATCAAAAAAGTGACTTGAGTAGAAGTAGAAGTGCTCTTTAAGCACCACACTTAAGTAGAAGTACTAAAGTATTCAACATTTTTTGTACTTAAGTATTGCAAGTAGTCTATTTTAAAATTTACTACTCAAGTACTGAAAGTAAAAGTAGAAGTATTGTGTTATGTAGCTATTAAAGAAAATAGTCAAAAGTTTGAACATATTGTTTTTACTATTTCAAATGATTAACCTAAAGGACAATCACAATTCCTTTGACTGTAACTTCTTGTAAACAAAGAACGGTTACTAGGGTTAGTTAGCCCAATTTGCAAAATGATGTCATTAATAACTTACCCTCATGTTGTTTCAAACCCGTAAGACATCAGAGGGTCATTTAGAATTTTTTGAAGCATCGAAAATACATTTTGGTCCAAAGATAGCAAAAACTATGACTTTATTCAGCATTGTCTTCTCTTACGTGTCTGTTGTAAGACAGTTAAAAACAAAGCAGTTTGTGATATCCGGTTCGTGAACGAATCATTCGATGTAACCGGATCTTTTTGAAACAGTCCACCAAATCGAACGGAATCGTTTTAAACAGTTCGCGTCTCCAATACGCATTAATCCACAGATGAATTAAGCTTAACTTGTTTAATGTTTCTGACACTCCCTCTGAGTTAAAACAAACCAATATCCCGGAGTAATTCATTGACTCAAACAGTACACTGACTGAACTGATGTGAAGAGAGAACTGAAGATGAACACCGAGCCGAGCCAGATAATGACTCGTTCACGAGTCAAGAACCGTTTCTGTCAGACGCGTCCGATTCGTGAACCGAGGAGCTGATGATACTGCGCAAGTTTGATTTAGCGTGAAGCAAACCGACACACAGAGCGTCTGGAACCGAACTGATTCTTTTGGTGATTGATTCTGAACTGATTATGTGTTAATGTTATGAGCCCATGTGCAGTCAACGCCAATGACGCCATTGCATCGAGCGCAAAAGAATCGGTGAACTGTTTTCTTCAACTGGTTTATTGAATCGAACTGTCAGAAAGAACTAACGTTACTGGTCATCCAAAAAATGATGCAACCGGTTCTTGACTCGTGAACGAGTCATTATCTGGCTCGGCTCGGTGTTCATCTCTCTCTTCACAGCAGTTCAGTCAGCACGCACAGTCTCGCTTGATTCGCTTAATGATGTGCCAGCTTCATCAAACCTGCCATCTACAGTTCTGGAAGTGGTTTAATGGAATGATTCGTAACATTATTATAACTGTAACGAGTAACGATGCAGCACATAAAAAAATATCGGAGTAAAAGTATTAAACTCAGCGAAAATATGTACCGAAGTAAAAGTGGAAGTAGGAGAAAAAAATAATACTCTAGTAAAGTACAGATACCGCCTTTTAGTACTTAAGTACAGTAGTGAAGTAGTTCTACTTCGTTACTATACATCTCTGACAGCAGGTAATAACATATTCTTCACATTCACATTCAGTATTATAAATACAAGTAGTTTGTGTCTGTGCTGTCCGTGTACGTGTCTGGATTGCTAACACAGAAAGTATAACACAGTCTTTACACTCCAACAGTCTTTTGGAAACAGGGTTTTTAACCACACAAACAGCACTTCAGCTCGACTGAACAAAGTGTTCATAGAATGCAGTTCTTACAGGAGACTGAATAAATGAATCTGCTCCTGCGCTGATTGTAAAGAAGAATGTGATTGGCTACAGCGAGAATGTGCTACGATTGGTCAGTGAAGTGTGGCTGTTATCTGATTGGCTTGAGCAGACGGTGGGTGGAGTCACAAATACACAGAAAGACTTTCACTAATGAATGACAGGAAAAGTTGTTTGTAGAATAAAAAGATATTTGTGAAAATGGTTTTTATTTTCAAATATCATTATATTTATTTGCCAATATTTTTATATCATTTTTAATATATTTTTTTGTTAATCTCAACATTCATTTGTGGATCATAATCTTTTAATTTGTAATTATGCAACAATTCTATCTCCATGCACCTAGCCCTAATATCAGTGATTAAAATAATCAATATTCCTCCATCACTAATATTTATGTATATATAATATCACTGTACTATAAACACAGTTTCATCTCTCAGAAGCTGTTTGTCACTGCAGAAGAGTATTTGATGAATCAAGCTGCTAAAGGAGTGTTTTCTGCTTCCTCCTGATCACTTCTGAAGCAGAACAGCAGCGGAGAGCAATGAGGAGACGAGGAGAGAGATCACATGACATCAGCCAATCAAAACAGAGCACATTTATCAGAAACCCAGCGTTTCTGACACTAATATTCATCTTTTCAACATCAGTCACCGTTTGAGCAAAAACACCTCGACATTCTGAAATCAAGATACATTTACTGAAGAAGAAAAATCACTTCAGATAGAAAGACCTGTTTTCTGAAGAAAGAAGTAAACATTCTGCTAATGGCAAGAAAAATAATCGTTTTCCCTTTGAATTATTAATATTATTTTTCTTACCTCATTGGCAGCTTTTTTTTATCTTACTTTGAGCAAAACCGAAGTTTTTTCCGAAAACAAGATTTAAAATCTGAAATAATTTTGCTTCTCAAGTAAATTGATCTTGATTCAGGGATGTTTCGATATTTGTTCTAGAAATCAAGACAAAAATCCTAAGAAAATCATTGTTTGCAGTGAAGTAAACTGAGCACTTCTGAAGTTCTGTGTTTGTTATTCTGAACAAATTCAAGCAGCAGTAAATCTCAAGACTGTGTGCATGTGCTTATGTTTTACTGTACGCTACACAGCACTGCATTAGATTTAGACCGTATTTCACTGTATTCTTGTCATAAAATCAAGAAAAGCTGCTTTACTTCACATCGGAGCATTAAAAGTGTCACCTGTTCAGTTCATGGATTTATATTCTGAATGTATCAAGGTGAATCATCAATCAAGGTGTTTCAGAACGGCAGAATTCACACAAATCTCTGCATTAATTCAAGAAATCAACAGATAAATGAGTAAATGAGAAGAAGGAGCAGGTTTGTTGTGGATCTGAAGCCGTGTCTCTGACATTGTTGAGCAGCGCTCGAGCACTAAACTACTGATGAACTTTTCCTGAAACACACAGAAGAATCTTCTCCAGCAGCGTGTTCACGAGAGAGAAGCTCTTCATTCCTCTCCTTCACAATCATAAAGATCATCAGTGGTGTCCTGCACATCATTGTTTTGAGCTGACTGTGAGATCTGATGCTCTAGAGCTGGATTTGTGTTTATTATAGTCTTCAGATCCTGATCTGATATATAGACCGGGTTTCATTTCTGTGTTTGGACACGCACGTGCAGAGGGGGGGGGGGGGGGGCGTTGGGTGCTTGAGCACCTGCCCTTTTGCCCTTTGGTGCCCAAAGTGCCCTTTTGTCCATGCAAAATTTCCTCTATTTTTTTTTTATTTGTCATAACGTTTCCTTTTGTGAATACCTGCTCATGCCCAATCTAAATATTAGTACAATTTTGAATAATAATTTAGCCGTCAATAAGATGACCAACATGACCTTTGACCTGATGACGACGACCTCCTCATATGCCCGGGACGATTAGTCACGCCGCACGCACATTTTTTAATTGTCAGAGGATATTTTCAACACCGCGGAAGCTGGTAAGTGGTGTTTCATTCTCAGCGAAGTGATTTTGATATTTATTTACTTATTATTTTACAAGAACCACGTGATGTGAGAACATGCAGATATGTTGTTTATATTGCGGTGTGTAGCCTGTAGTGTAGAGTAACGTTAGTGTGCTGTTTGAGGGAGAAACGTTTCACAGGCATCGAGGGCAGAGGCGTCATGTCCATTCAAAGATTTCTGAGCCAAGTTTATTTTAAATGCAGCTTCCAAACGACCAAAAAAAAAAAAAAAACAGTAGAATAATATTTTTTATATATTTGATATAATCACACTGTTGTGATTAGATCGTTCAGTGGATGCGCGGATGCAATGGCCAATCGGATACGTGCAGAAGAGTCATCATGAAACGCGCTGTTTTTGTTCACTTTCTCTCTGACTGAATTATTTAGAGAATTCTTTCTTCAGAGAGAGAGAAAACAAAACAAAAAAATCCTGATGTGCATAATGTAATGTAAAGTGGTTCAGTGATTAATGGGAGTTTTTGAGAGTGCCTGAACTCTGGCTAAACTGAATGAAAATGTTATTTGATAATGTAAATGTTCTTTACTCTCTGTAAAACGAAAGTGTTAAAATAAGTAACTTACAATATTGTTATTAAAATTTACATTAAATGCAAATTCAGTCGTATTAAAAATATGTTATGGCATGATATGGCACTTATGTAAAAAGTCGGGGTTTTATGTGTAGTTAATAGATTACACTACCTTTCCATTTATTGATCAAATAACAATCTATAAAGGTGCAAAACGCGTTTACTTACACGTTTGAGAATCAAGATATTTCCTGATATATTAAGCATGTTTGGAATTGTTTTGAATAAAAAGGAAAAATAAATAAAACATAAGTCTATATAAGTTATACAGTGCGTTCATTGATTTAATTTCATCAATATTTAAGGTGGACTTATTGATTAGGTGCAAGAATAGTAGTGATGGTTAAAATAATAGATTGATAATGAAATAGTAAATTGTGCCTTGTTCTTAGATGGACAGAGACTGGAAAGTAATAGATCAGATGAGGAGATGAAGATAGAGGAAGAAAAAGAGGCAAATGTAGACGCACAAGTGACAAAAAGAGCAGGTAAGCAGAGGCTGGTGAGAAAGAGGAAAATGTAGAGTGTTTTCTGTAGTTTTTACTATAACAGCTGTTCTTAATTATTTTGTAGAACAGAGAAGAAAAAGCCTTCAGGTTGGGACAATTTAAGACATTTCAGTTTCTAATCCCAGAGTTATTATTAGGTGGAATTTTTTCTTTTCCTTTTTTACTTTTAAACTTAAAATTGTCTCTTCTAATCTTTTTCTTTTTCAAAACTTCATCACAGCATTTGCTGCCGTATCAATACATAATCATCCATATCGATACGCAAATCGGCAAAGAATGCTTCACAATATATTGCTGTATTGCTATTTTGAACCGCGCTATTTAGAGCCTTGTTCCATGTGCCCCTTTCATACTTTGAGCACCTGCCCCTCCAAAGGTCTCTGCACGGCCCTGGACACTAATGTTGTGAATCAGAGCTTGTTCTGTAGTCTTTCACAGAAATGAGTCACATCTGAGTTTGTAAAAGTCATTTTCACAAAAGGCTGACATGTAACTGGATATTTAACACAGATCTCATTAAATGACAAACTCTCAGCTTGTTTTGTGTGAATAATTCATGAACGTGTGTGACCTGCTGAAATGTAAGTTTTAATCTTTTTTATTTGTGACATTAATGTGGTCACAATGCTGACAGAGTAAATATGTGTTAGAAAACTAGACTTATATCACTCATAATACTAACATTCACAGGAATACACCTTTTCTATGGTTTGATTTATTTTATGTCATACTGCGTCTCTCTTTAAATGTATAATAATGTAAAATAGTGTCTAGTGTTGTCCAGTAAAGAGTCAGACACTTCAAGCACAAGTGAAATGTCTGAAGGTCAGCTTTACTGATCAATGTGTGGAGCGTCTCTTTGCTGCAGCTGCTGCTGATTTAATGAACCAGTTTCTCATGTGACGGGGTTGTTTTTACCCGCGCCGCTAACACACGCTTTACTCTAATATCTACTGGATTAAAAACACCTGTCCTGACTCCTTTAAGATTCTGTTATTCAGGAGAAAATCTCTCATTCAGGAACATTTATTTTAAAGGAGTCAGATTGATTATTAAATATGATAGTTTAGTTGATGATGAAACACTCACCGAGCTTTTCTGCAGTTGATCACAGCTGGTATCAGTCTTCTTCTCCCCTCATATGATGTGTTGTATTTCTCTAGGTTCAGTTCATCCAGAGGCTCCTCTGACATCTGAATCATGTAGGAGATTGTTGAGCACTGAGCAGGAGAGAGTTCCTCTGAGTGTTTGTCTGATTTCACAAACTCCTGAATCTCTCTGAACAGAGTCTGATCTTTCACTTCCAGCAGACAGAGGAACAGATTGATGGACTGATCAGCTGAGAGACGATGACGATCATCTGGATCTCTGATCTTGTCTTTAATGTCCTGTGTGGTTCTGCTGATGGTGTCTGAGCTGTTCTCTGTGTGTGTCAGTAGATCCTGTAAGAGTCTCTGATTGGACTCCAGTGAGACGCCCAGCAGGAACCGCAGGAACAGATCCAGACGTCCATTCTCACTCTTGAGAGCTTTATCTACTGCTGATGTTAGTAGATCATACAGAGAGACTTTATCAGATCTGTATAAACTGAATTCATCCAGTGTTTTCTTGTTCTTTGTTAAATAGCAGTAAAACAGATAGAAAGCAGCGAGAAACTCCTGAACGCTCAGATGAATGAAGCTGTAGACTTTCCTCTGATGAATCACAGATTCCGCCTTAAAGATCTCAGTGCAAATCCCAGAATACACCGAGGCGTCAGTGACGTCTATGCCGCTCTCAATCAGGTCCTCCTCATAGAACATCACATTGCCCTTCATCAGCTGTTTGAAAGCCACTTCAGCAAGTTTCACAATCACTTCTCTGTTGGACGGCAGGAGTTTCTCTGGATCTCTCTCTTCATACTTCTGCTTCCTCATGTTGATCTGAATCAGCAGGAAGTGGATGTACATTTCAGTCAGAGTTTGAGGGATTTCTGCTCTCAGATCTTCTTCCAGGAGCTTCTGAAGCACAGTGGATGAGATCCAGCAGAAGACGGGGATGTGGCACATGATGTGGAGGCTTCTTGCTCTTCTGATGTGTGAGATGATTCTGCTGGCTTGATGCTCATCACTGATTCTCTTCCTGAAATATTCCTCCTTCTGAGGCTCAGTGAATCCCTGAATCTCTGTCAGACGGTGGATGTATTCGGAGGGGATCTGATTGGCTGCTGCTGGTCTGGAGGTGATCCAGATGAGAGCAGAGGGAAGCAGCTCTCCTTTCATGAGCTTTGACATCAACACAGCCACTGATGAAGTCTCAGTCACATCACAAACTTTCTGAGCGTCTGAAAACATCAGTGTGATTCTGCTTTCATCCAGACCATCAAAGATGAACACAACTTTACATTCCTCATAAATCTGTGAGTCCAGATCTTGAAGTTCAGGATGAAAGTCCAGCAGAAGTCTGTGAAGACTGTACTGATGATCTCGGATCAAGTTCAGCTCTCGAAATGGAAGCACAAACATGAAATCTACATCCTGATTGGCTTTTCCCTCGGCCCAGTCCAGAATGAACTTCTGCACAGAGACGGTTTTTCCGATTCCAGCGATGCCTTTAGTAAGAACAGTCTTGATCTGCTCTTTCTCCTCAGATCCTGCTTCAGCGGAGGCTTTAAAGATGTCATTGCAGTAGATTGGAGCGTCTTGTGAGTGTTGTGTTCTGGCTGTTTTCTCCATCTGTAAAACCTCATGTTCTTCATTCACTCCTTCTCTCTCTCCCTCTATGATGTAGAGCTGTGTGTAGATGCTGTTCAGGAGGCTTTCATTCTCCTGGAGTTTCAGTCCCTCACATAATCTCTCATACTTGTTCTTCATGCTGGTTTTGTGCTGCTCTTTGACTCGCTGTAGTTCATCATTCACTGCTTGATCATGTTTATTCAGAGACGCTGTAACGCTCGTGTTGTTCAGACAGAAGACAGAGGAGACTCCTCCAGAGATGCTTCGCTCTCCATCTGCTCTGCTGAAATATCACAAGAACAACTGATTAAACATGTCTCAAAATAAAGGATGTGTAAATTAACATCTAAACTGATAGAGATTTCAGTCTTGTATTTTCAGTATAATTTTACTCTGATCTGCAGCAAACACTAGATGTGTGTGAACAGTGAAGTGTGTTCAGGAGCACAGGAGCCAATAAAACAAGCTCTTTAAGAGTTAAATTTAACACTGGACCCGAGTGTATTTGGTCCCACTCAGAATTAGTGATAAAATGACTCTCGTCACAGTGTTCAATTTTCAGAGTAAAATTAACTCTTTTTGGAGTTAAAAATTAACACTGCTCAACACTGAATAGTGTTGTTACAATTTAACACTGAAGTAATTTAACTCTGAATAGTGTCACCACAATTTAACACTAAACTAATTTAACTCTGAATAGTGTTACCACAATTTAACACTTAGGGGAAATTAACACCAATTAGTGTTATTATTTCACTTTTGTAGAGTTTATTTAAATTTTCTTAGTGAAAAACTAATCCCACTCAGTGAGTACACTTTTAAAACCCATTTGGTGTTGCAATAGGTTAAAATGCTGATCAAATAACTCCAGAGAACAGAACAGAAAACAACTTCAACGTACCATTTAAAACATTTATTAAAACATGGTCAGGTTTAAAATACATTCACAAAAAAACATCACATCTGCATAAAATGTCAATAGGGCACTATATGCAGCGCAGAATCTGTTGTACCATACTTCATTTGGAGATCAAATGGTTTGAAATAACACAGCTCGTTAACATTCACTGACTTTAGAATTCTGTCTGGATGCATTCTGACTGTAAATGCATGGTAATGGTCATCAAAACAGAGTGTTTCCATCAATGTTCCACATAAAAGTACATTTTCATCTTTCACAGCAATAGTCTTGATCTTATAAAACACTGGCATCTCACATGCTACTTCAGTACAGATAATAAAATCAGGGCTATACTCTGTGCCATGATGTTTGATCCATTTTACAGAATAGACACGTTCTGATTAGGGGTGTAACGATACGCGTATTCGTATTGAACCGTTCGGTACGAGGCTTTCGGTTCGGTACGCGGTACGCATTATGTACCGAACGGTTCGTTGGACTAATTAATTAAATTTGGAAAATAAAAAAGGTGTGTGAAATATAATGTTATGCGTTCAACGAGGTAGCCCAATAACCCAAACGACGTAACAGGCAATGCCCCTGACACCCCCGAAGAAAAAAAAACACCAACTTATATGTTTATGTTAGGCTACTCAGTCAGGCGCTCGCTCACTCAGTACGCGCTGAAGGCTCGGTACGGAGCCCCGCACGTCACCTGTAGGAGAGAAAAAACATCAATCCGTGGCGACGGTTTTGCAATCCGTCCCCTCAGTTTATAAACCGTGCTCATGAATTAATAAACTGTTCACTCGGTTTAACAAATCGTACCCAGGATTAACAAACCGTGCCCACGAATTCCCAGTCCGTGCGTTTAGATAAACCGTGCCCTCGGTTTTTGAATCCGTACCCACGAATTCATAATCCGTGCGCACGCTTTCGCAATCCGTTCCCTCGGATTTGAAAACTGACACGCATTTTACACTTAACAGTGAAACATGCATCTAACTCCGGCAGGTGGGGTGAGGTGGGTGGAGCTTAGTATAATAAAATCACAAAAATAAGTCTTCATGTTAAGAAAGAATTGTACACAAGCATTTCCAAAACTGTCCAAAGGTTATTTAAAAATAAAGCAATTCACAAATTATTTTATGACAAATATTTTTACTGTCTTGTACTCATTTATTTAGCCTACAAATTAAAATTATAAAAAATAACTTTATTTTTATTTGTATCATTATTATATATTATTAAACAGGTTATGCATAAGAATCTTTTATCCAAAATAACTTACAAAAGAGGAAAAAATTACTCCAGAGTCAGTCACAATGCCAGGTTTATTGCACAATAATAATCAAGTGCTATTATAGATTATCAGCAATTGAACAAGATTTTAATGCGCATCTTTCTTATTAAATCTTTGTATTCCACCTCGTACTACACTTGATAGAGAATCACTTAAGACACTTTGCTGTAAACCTATTCCACATAATAATATTCAATAAAACTGTATGTTAACACGTAGGAGTTTGCTGCATGAATCCGTGAGTACGGTTTACAAATCCGAGGGAACGGATTGCGAAAGCGTGCGCACGGATTATGAATTCGTGGGTACGGATTCAAAAACCGAGGGTACGGTTTACAAAATCTAAGTGCACGGATTGGAAATTCGTGGGCACGGTTTGTTAATCCGTGGGCACGATTTGTTAAATCGAGTGAACAGTTTATGAATTCGTGAGTACGGTTTATAAACTGAGGAGACGGATTGCAAAACCGTCGCCACGGATTGCTTTTTTTTCTCCTACAGGTGACGTCCCGGGCTCCGTATACGGACATCACCGCAGCGAATGGTGCATTTACGTTATAGCCGCGGATATGAGACCTTACTCTGTAGTGGAAAACGCAGGTTTTAAGAACATGCTTAATGTAATTGAGCCCCATTACAATATTCCTTCACGAGCCCATTTCAGACAGACCGTAATTCCTGCTTTGTTCCAAAAAACATAAGCCCAAATAGAGAACCAATTGAGTAAAAACACACTAAATATAAAGAGTTATAGAGTTCCATATAAAAAGAGTTACATCTTTGTATTTGTTCAGAACCACTACAACAATATTACATTTAATTTAAAAAAAAAAATTTATAAGGAGCTATTTTTGTTTTATACAGTATGCTGCTAAGAAAACACCATAGAAGATGGGTAAAGAATAGCTCCATCATTGTTCAATGTAAAAAAAACACATACTTTGTTAGTTTTAATAAATAAAACATTTTTTAAAAAATCAAGGAAATTTATCTGCCAATTTTTTTCTTTTTGCTGTATCTAAAACGTACCGAACCGTACCGAACCGAACCGTGACATCAGTGTATTGAACCGAACCGAACCGTGAATTTTGTGAACCGTTACACCCCTAGTTCTGATATATCCACTCCTAGCTTGGAAGCCATCTCCATGCCACCTTTAAGTTCACCGAGTTCCACCATCTTCCCTGGACCAAGAGTCAATCTGTACTGGCTAAAAGACTCCCAGTGCATTGCCATACAACTCTGGTGCTTGTTGGCCAATGTTTTGGTGATGTTTTTGAAGCTTTTTAATTGAGTTTTAAAAAATTTGTGTTTAGCTTCATAACGCATGCACCACATGTGCAGAATTGGTCCAATTTTTCTTATACACTGTGGGTAATGTATCATTATGTGATGCTTTGGTAAAATATTTTTTTCGGGAAATAATTTTTTGAATAACTGGTGATGTTCAATTATTAAATGTTTAAGATAAATGGTCATGCCTTCTGTTAGGACTGGTGAGAGTACAATGTTAACAATCTGCAGAAGTAAAAGCAAAACACACCAGTGTTTATCATCTCTCTGCACTAAATCACCAAATAACAGTGGCATGTTGCGCAACAAGCACCAAGATTGTATGGCATTTAAACCCAAATCGTTGCTTCCACCAAACAATTTGACTGACGGAGGACGGTTCTTCTGCTGATTGTAACCATAATCAAAAGCATGTATTCTACCAGCAAGATCATCAGCACTCAGAAAATTATGCTGAATGTACTGCAAAACAAGTTTTACCTCTAGCTGAGCGACACCTTCGAGAATGTCGTGCATTATATCCACAGCAAAATTGTTGGCTGTGTTGAAATACTTCAGTGAATTTAACAAACAGACCCGTTTGACGCCATAAACATGAGGGAGTGTAGAGTCGTCCTGTAATCTTTTACAGTGCAGAGCATGCATCTCAGTTGTTCTTAGTACAACCTCAGGGTTATCTTCGGAAAACACAAACTGAAAGCGATCTTTTTCAAGAACACAGAAACGACAGCAATATTGAGCCCCAAATGACTCCAGAAACCCTAATAAGCTGTGTAAGCCAAGGTTATCCCCTGTGACTTGAACGATTGTACCCCTAATACAACTTCCACATACTGGATTCTTAACTCCCTCAATCTCAAGCACTTTTAGATCATTTACTAAAGGCTCGATTATAGAATTAAAACCATACCGTCTTATATCCTGTGCATGAAAGAGGGCACATAAATGAATATTATCTAATGAGGAGTTAAAAATGGGGGGGAAATTCCTTAATGTAAAATAGATAGCACCCAATTTGTGTATACCTTTTTTGGAACCCAAAGGGTTAGCGGTCTCAAAATCATCATAAAATAACTGAATTTGTAAGGCATCTTTGTCTGTGTAAAATAAAGGATTACTTTTGAAATGTGCTGCATCACTCAAGTCAAAATAAACGCCTTCCTTTGGAACATGCCTGGGTTTAAACAAATCAGTAAGATGCCGATTTTGTAAAATGGCCTTTAGGGTTTCTAAAATGGGAATATAAGCAAATTTATCTGTTACAACAACTTGATCAAATGTTCCTGTGGTTTTGTTTCTTCTGCTGTCAAATCTTGTGCCAAGCACTATTTCAGTTGGTTCAACAGTTCCCCATTTCTCTGTAAAGAGTCTCTTTCGTTTGGCTTCCGAATTCAAGAAAGTGAATGGATTTTCCATATGTTCAATTGAATTTTCTATTTCCCTTTTAGTAGCAATGTCATGTGGAGGCAGACAGAGCAAAGCTGCATCCTTGGCCTGACTGTGAATCTCAAAAACAATTTCCTCCATAGATGAAACAAAACCACTTACAGCAGACTGACTTAACCCAGCAACTTTTAGTTGCGCAACAGCCGAAGCACACATATCCAAAGAGCTCTTATTTGACATTAACAATACAGATGTTGTGGCTACCTCTCCAACACAGGCAATCTGATCAAATGTTTGAGAACTAATTTGTCCTTCTGCCTCAGCAGTCTCACTGTTGTCAATGGTATCAAAATTCTGGTCACTTTGCTCAGTATGTTTTATATGCAAATGTTTCCTAAAACCTGAAAAAGTACCAAACACAGAACTACATCCTGTCTCTACACATTTAAGGCGAAGATTCTTTCCAGGAACAAAACCATGAACTAATCTTAGATGCCTGAGAAGTATTTTTGAACCAGATAACTCAGCCTGACAAACAAAACACAGGGCAGAAAAACTTTAGGCCTAACTAAGCAACCTTGCTCTAACCTCAGCAACACGAGGACTCTCTTTCACTTTGCCAACATCTATGTTGTACACAGTGGTCTGAATGAAAGTGTACATGTTGTGTAGCATAATGTTGTAAGAGGTGCCAAAAACAAAGTGTGCCTTAAACAGCTCGTCAAAAGCACCAAGAGAAGAGGCTGACTTGCATGGAATGGCATGCTGATCAAGAACGATGAAGTACTGGTGAATTGAACTCTTCTGAGGTCCCACGGCCAGGAGGTAGGGCTGAGCAATAGCTGCAATTTCTCGAAGATGCTCCTCAATGTTTGTTCCACTCTGAGAAAACCAAGCAAATGCAAGAGAACTATCACCAATGTGTTAAAAATTAAACAGAAGAACAAAGTAAAGAAGAAGAAAACAAAAACAAACCTTCTTAAAGACAACAAGGTGTTTCTCTGCTTGAGAGGCAGATACCTTTCATGGTCTTTTCCGGCCTTGGGCAGAGGGTGGGATCAGATGCAACAGAAGTATAATTGAAGCGAGTTCACTGTCCCAAACTGTTTAAACACACATTATGTAAGAAAAATTTGACCACTAATACAAACTGGAAGTTTGAGAACATAAAAAAAAAAGAAAAAAAGAAAGTATGGGGACTAAATCGTTCACTTTCAAGTTCCTTGGAAAATTTGTTCAATACTATTTCAAATTAATATTTCAAGTGAAAAATGTATCTTAAACATCTTCCCAAAATTAGCACCCTCTTCTGAGTCACCAGTAGGAGATTCAGCTGCTAGTAGAAGTTCTTCCAAATCACTGGTGCTGGGAAGCTTTTTGCACTGCTGAATCACTTTTTTCTTGAATGCAGTGGTCCAGTTCTCCAGTAGCTTTCCTGACACTCCTTCTCCAAACATCAGAACAAAGTCTTGCTCAATCTAAGAAGAGGCAGAAAAGGATGACCCAAAATATTTTGTTCTAAGTAATAGACAAATAATTATATAAACCCACGTATGCATTGAATAAACATATTTAGACATCAGTAAATTTTGTTGTAATGTTAAATTGATAAAAACTTATGATTATAAACACTTTACCAAGCCTTTAATGTCTTTGAATCGTGGAAAGACCGTCAATATATCACTTGACTGCATGGGGTCAAGAACCATGTTGCGGCGATAGTCGAATGTCAATTTAATTTTCTTCTTGATGGCGTCCTCATCAGAAGAATGGCTCATGAATGCAATTGCTTTCTTGCATTCATCCTCACTCAAGATGGTCTCTGAATTAAACTCTGACTGCCGTCTTACAGTTGGTCCACCAGACCCCCCTTCAGAAGACGTTCCTTTTGATGAACAACAAAACATTTTAAAAGCTTCAACACTGCTTAAAGAATGATAAACGAAGTTTAATCTTACAAAGGAAACTTCGTAGCAACAGAACTCCCATGAAAGATGACAAAAAAATATATTTATAAAAAAAATAAAAAAAGGAGGAGATTTTCAACCTGTACCTTCAAATGATGCACGTCGTTCTTTAGCTAAGCCTCTCTGTATAGTTTTGATTCTCCATGCCAAGTACCCAGTACCGCTTTCGCCATCATAGTAATGTTCCTTAGAAAGCGAAAAATCAAGATAAAAAGTATATAAATTCAACAGCAAAATACACCACCTGTCCCGAAGTATGAAAAAATTTCAACACAGAATTAGAATTCAAAGCGGACACTAACGTAGCCATTTTTGGAAAAGGGGTCACTGAGGTACGGGAACAAAGCCACAATTCCTCTGGCATATTTTTCTTTCACCTGCCTTGTTGGTGACGTACTGCAGTAAAAAATAAAATAAATAAAATTTGTGTCCTTTGCCTGACTTTAAACAACATCAAGACATTTTAAAACTAGAGACCATTAATACACCAGGTGATGATTATGAACATTACCCATTCTTTTCTGTCATGTGAGCTGCCAAGATATTAACCATTTTCCTCCTTGTTTCATCCCCCAAAGACTTAGTTCGGTTGTACTCCGTTATTATACACTCCCCACCAGATTTCTGGACAAGAATGGTTTCCACCAACTTAAAGATTATAATAAAAACATATATATAAATTAGTTTTCAAAATTGTAAGTCTCATTGATCAACTTAAATCAATAATAAATATCCCCAAAAATATAAAAGTAGAAAAAAATTGATACCCCCCTTTTTAGCTTCTTCGTCTAGCCTCATTCGTTTACTTGAGGAAGTTTCTTCAATAATGACTGTGTCCTGTGAGTCACTGGAGTCCACGGATGGAGTGCGGGACCGATTTGACTGCTCATGAGAGGCTTGTGGAGAAGCAGAATCCAAGTCTGGCTGCAGATACAGTTTTATGGGGAATTATTGTAAATTAGAAGTATTAAATACATTCCAAACATGTAATGAAATAAATACAAACCTGCACCATGTTTTATTGTAAGAACTCCAACTGAGGGATCTCTGACTATATCCTCAAAAACATCACCATCCACCTCAGTCCCTGACTCATCAAAAACCTTCACATTCTCTGGTACAGCTGGGACACCAAACTTTAAAAATGCTTTTAAAAGAAAAAAGAAAAAAATATAAATATATGCAATTTTATGAGAAAGGATATATGACTTGTAGGGCCCTATTTTAACGATCTGAAACGCAAGTGTCAAAGCGCGAAGCGCAAGTAACTTTGTGGGCGGGTCTCGGCGCTGTTGCTATTTTCCCGGCGGGATAAATGGCTCTTGCGCCCGGCGCAAATCTAAAGTGGGTTGGTCTGAAGTATCTTCATTATTCATAGGTGTGGTTTGGGCGTAACGTGAAATAAACCAATCAGAGCGTCATCCAACATTCCCTTTAAAAGCAGGTGCGCAAGTTCCATTATGGATTGCTATTATTATGGCGTATTTACCAGGCGCACGCCAGGAGCGGTTCACAGCCGAGGAGACTGATGTTCTTGTAAGAGCAGTGAAAGGCAGAGAAGTTGTGTTGTATGGGGATGGGAGAAACCCACCCAAAATACACCACAATGATTTCCGTCATCTCATGTGTTAATATTTATGATTTGCAAAAATAACTGTTGCATCTGTGTAGATTACATGAGCAAAGTGTATGCGCGTTGTGCACGCTATACATTATGGTCAAGAATGCGCCCTTAAAATAGCATAATGAACAACGCGCAACGCGCCAATGACTTTAGACTAGTTTTTTTCTGGTCAGTGGCGCAATTGTTTAATGGAACAGCAAAATAGCACCAGGGATTGTTTGCGCCGGAACACGCCTCCTTTTTTTGCGCTGAACCGCCCAGGGAGCGCAAGTTCATTCACTAGTTTAGCGACGTGCTTCTGTGGAGGGAAAAGCGCGCTTTGCGCGGGTGCAAAATAGGAATGACACATGCGTCGGTGTACAAAGTCAATTGCGCTGGGTGCAAGATAGGGCCCAAAAGGTTTTACATAGCGAGGATGAACTTTGAACATCAGGGCACATGCAACATTTGACTATTCTTATATAAAATTATAGCCATCCATCAAGTAACATTTAAATAATAAAAAATCATAAAATAATACAATGAAAGTATATATTTATTTACCAGCAGATAGAAATTCCTCCAGGCTCAGCTCAGTTATCTTGACAAATTTTTGGGCATCCCCAAGTTTCACCTTAACCAGCATGATCTGTAAGAAGTGAGAGTACTGTACAGATTACGGTGTAAAATGGATACCTCAGTATCAGTTTATATGATTAGATTTAGAATAAGTCATACAAGGTAGCAAAAATAGAGAATTAAAACATCGACAATACATCAATGACACGCCAACTATACCAACTAACTTACACGCAGTTTAAAAATTAAAGCGCATTTTCATTATTTTCTAACGAAACATACAGCGTTTGAACACCGTCAATCCTTAAAATAGGTTGAGGATCACTTTAAACACCTAACATGTTACCGCTCAGGTCAGCTAATTGTGTCTAACAGCAATAACAAACTTTAATACCGAAAAAATTAAGGAAGGTTCCAGAAACAATTTAGCGGGTGTTTTTTTCCTTCGTTGAACAGCGTTGCATCAGCACCATCTCTACGCCCATAGCGCCATCTAACGTGACTTAAAAATGCGATGGTGGTGATCAAATAAATGTCCTCACAAAAAGTTTTAAATTTCGTTGGACACATTTAATTTGCGAACTGAACTTTTGCAAAAATTGTTTATATAAAATTAAAACAGTTTATATATTATGTTATCATATTTATTGACTTTATCAAACGTCGTAATATATGTTCAAAAATGACCTACGTCACATCATCAACAATTTTACATGAATTACACGTTAAACATTGTCATATATGATACAAACATCCACAACCTAAGCTGGAACATCTCAATTTCAACCATCCAACACATAAAAATGTTGATGCCTCGTTGTGACTGTTGGATAATTCAACGTTTAAATAACTAAAACATATTAATGGCATATAACAGTGCCAAATGCAACTAACGGGAAGAAAAAAATTATAAGCTTTTCCATTAGCGCTACAGTGTGACGAAAACAACTCTCCAACGTATCAACTTGCCACAAAGGTACCTAATCGGTATTCCCGAAATCAAAATAACAAAACTACACAAATTGCATCAAAATATATCCTATGCAGTAATGTAAGCATATTTATTCACATAAAACATCAAAACTGCGTTTTAGTATGTTACTTAAAAGAGCTTACCTGTCTGTTGGAGCAAAAAGAAAATGGCGATTAGAAAACTACTCCAGTCCTGTTCAGATCTTCGCAGGGGGTAGATTGAGGGGCGGAGCTTAACAGAGTAAAGTTAACGACGCAGAATTTAACTCTGATCATTTTCACCAACACTAGGGGGTACCTTTCACCAATTGTTGTTGAGTTTACTCTTTAAGAGTAAAGATAGAATAACACTGCTCGATTAACACTGCTGATTTTACTGTGTGCAGCTCCTCACAGAGTCTTCAACACCTTACACTGCAGAACAAACATCTTCATTATTATTCTTTACTCTCTTAAATGTGGAGAATCACCATACAGTCTAAAGTGATCGTTAATGTAGGATCTCGTGTGCTAATTGTGTCGAGTGTCTGTGTGTATTGAGTGTGTTTCTGACTCACATAAAGCAGTTCAATCATCACCACACGATTATCCTCACCTGGGGTCAGAGGTCACTGCTTCATCACTGAGGTTAGGAGGATTAATCATGGATCCGTCACTCTTCAGAGACACACAGCTGTGATCAGGAGATGAAGATCTCTGACTGCAGATCCTGAGAAAACACACAGAAATATCACACTCTTTTGCTGTAAACAGTGATGATGACAGAAAGTGAGAATCTGCAGCATCAGTCAGATGTGACGCCAAAACACATTTACATCATGATCATCTGATCCGGACGCCTTCTCCACATGTGTGAATGGTTTCCAGCAGAAGACAGTTTGTCTTCCACTAATAAACAAACTCTTAGCAATGCTGTGAGGATTTCTGACCCGCACTCTCAGTCATACAGGGGTCAAGCATCCTAACAAATAGTTCAAACTACATTTATCTTGAGGGAAAACCCAGTGTCTATATGAAAGAAAAGCTCAAGGCTTTCAGATCTCTACCTTGTCATATAACAGTATTTTACAATCACGTCAAGCACACTGAATACTGATATTTGTCCAATGATATTTGTCTATTACAAACTGAAGTACTGTCTAGTGACAAGAACACTAACCGCAGCTCTACAAGACTATTATAAAGCAGCCAAACAACTATAAACTGATTCTGAGCTGCACTTCTGGGTAAGTGTGTTATTAACTGTTCTTCATGATAAAACACTAGAACTACTGCTACTACTGTCTAGTCTATGAACATGTTTCAGGTGTAAATATCACTATATGTTATAACTGTAGGACTGATACACTATTTCCTCTATGAACTTCATATTTGAATATTATGTAGATCTATTGTTTACATCAAATTCATGCATTATTCATCAGTGGAGTCTTGCTTATTTACATTTGTGATCATTTTGATATATCGTGCTGCCCTAGCGGGGACGTAGCAAACATTTCAGAAGTGAGGGGATAGAAAATTCAAATGTAATACTACTACTACTACTACTGCTGATAATAATATGCATGTATGCAGGGTTTCTGCAGGGCTAAGAATTTTAAAGACCTGAACACATAAAATCGAGTGTCGTAAGGCAATGTTTATAGTACCACATAATACCATAAAATTACTGTAAAAGGCATAATTTACAGTTCAGGTAGTATTGAGAGTTGAATTTTGCATAATACATTTGCTGCATGTAGGTGCCAATACAGTGATGCAATTGATTAATCTTTAAGTTATTTTATTTCCCTTAAGATATTGAACACACACAAAGAAAACAATTAAGTGGAAGCTGCCACTGCTGGCTAGTGCTTAAACACTTAATTTAACTACTGTGTCATTATGGCATAAATAGTCAAGTGAACAGCTGCATTTACATTAATTAGCCCAAATCAGTAAAAGTATCACAATGTATTTATTTCTAATACAGGAACGGCAAATAAGCTTGTTACCTTTTACACAAGAAAAATTTTCAATAAATAAATATGCAGCGAGTTTAACCCCCTCAATGGTAGACCCAAAGTTACGCCCTTGGTATAAACTCAAGATCACATTTGTAATCATGCTTGCATTTGGAGAAAAAACAGCACTTTGCATGTGATATTAACTATATGAAATTATATAAATATAAATTTTTTGCCCCCTATCGTAAATTATGTGATAATTGTCTTCTTATTGATCCACCAGTTCATATTTAAAGCTCTGTGTATTTGCAGGGTAAAAACATGGCTCATCTCTGAACAAAACAACAGTTCATTCTCTGCCAGCCCTTTGCCAGCCCAAATGTGACTATGACCACGTGATGACGCCATGACGGACGGCAGAATCACTGGAAGCACAAACTAAACAGTAGTAGACGAGAGGGATGTTTTAATCAGTTTAAAATAACACTAAACATGCTGTCGTGCCGTTATCGGTTGAGGTAGGGCTTCTGGTAGGTTCTCACAAAGTACGGTATTTGGAGAAGTTGGGAGATCGCAGGATTGGATACCGATCCTTACCTTCTTCCTCCCTCCGTTTTCATGGACCTCATTAAATCACTGAGTCTACCCTTCAGTCCATTCGATCTGTACCACTATGTGGTAAACGGGGTATCCCCATACACTGGTGCTGATCTCAAAGCTTTTAAAAGTCTGAATGTTTACCAGTTCTTTGTAGCTGGCTGGGTTACAGGTACGTGATGCTACGCTCACGGCGGGGGTGGTACCTCATAATGGCAAGGTAAGACATCAATCTAGGGTTTATTTTGTATTAACATCTATTCTTTACTTAAGTAATCCTTAATAAACATAATACAATTCCAATTAATTGTGTGTTTATCAATATTTTTATGCCTTCACTGGTCACGCTGAGCGTTATTAATAAACTAAGAAAAAGTGATTCATACGAGTCTAACGTTCAGGAATCGGGGTACGCTGGTCACGCTGTATGCTTTGATTCCCTAAAAACTGGCAGATGAATCGTTTGTTCGTGAATCGCTCCACACTGCAGAGCCAATGGCGGTGTAAGTATTAGTATGGTATTACATTAATTAAGTAAAGTAACTGGGAAATATATGAATCTTATTTGGAGGGCTGCCACTTCTTTCGTCTGATAGCAGCAACCCATCGCTACCTTCTCTCCCCATCAAATGGTATGATGGCGCTCATGTTTATTCAATGAAATCATAACTTAACCCTTTTGAAGTTTAACTATATTTTACAGACTGTGTATAATCACAGAGTAAACTGGTCATCACACACAACACGACTGAGGATCACACACTAACAGACTTTACATTCCTTCCAATCACAACAAACTCACACTGAAAGGTGCGCATTGTTGCTAGGAGACACGTGAAGAATGAAAACAATGTGTTTTAAAATCTGCTGAAAATATCAAACGTGTTTGATCTCCTCCGACTGAATAAATCATAGTCTGAAGCTGAAAAACTGTGACCATCATACACTACGTGACTCTATTAGATATGTCAGCTCAAATACACAGACTTTTTTTGTGATTGACTTTGTACCTTCAGATAAAATTATTATTATTTAAAAGTTTGTTTAAAATGAACAAGAATTGTTAATTAAACATGTTGTGAGTTTAAGGCGAGACACTGTAGGTGAATAGGGAAAAAAAAAAAACTAATTGTTATCACCTTACTTACCCAGTTGATTGATTACATTGATTATTGCAAACATTTTTGTATTACAAGTTTTCAAAAATGTTATGTTTAAATATGCAAATGAGGCATTATTTAATGAAATATGTGCTAATTTGCATAAATGTCTAGTTCAAAAATCTGAACACTAGATGAAGTCAGTTTCAAAATTTTTGTTTAATTTTTTTGACATATTAGAGTCAAATGTTTTTACAGAGGGAATTCTGGGAATTCTTTTCGAATTCAGAAAATACTTTGAACAGCCAGAAAACAATATATTTTCACAATTTTGGGGGAATAAAATGTTGTATATAATTAAGGAAAATATATATGAACAAATCCCTCTGTAAAAACCTTCAGAATATAGACAGGAATAAAAATGTCAAGTTTGGTGTGTGTAAGTGCTACTGAAGTGGAGATTTATGGGTCAGTGTTGATGAAAAAAACTCATTTTGAGAAAACGGCCTTTAAAAATATGTATTGTAATTTAAATCTATTGACACAAACAGATAAAGTGCTATAAAAGAAACACTTAACAGTGTCTTTTGGATGTTTTCCTTCCACTAGTTTGAAAAAGCACTTTATGAAAAACCAAAAAGCCCCCAAAAAAACTGTGTTTTTGCCTGCAGTGTCTCACCTTAATGGCAACTGGGGTGTACAAACATGTGCCCATTAAGCTCAGCCGGACTTTTTGCATTTAATGATGTACATCTTAATCAAAACATTTTTTTCCATTTAAAGAAACATTTCATATTTTTGTGTGAGATAAATATTTTATAACATAACATTTTACAATGAAACAAATATGAAAAATGTCTCAGTGTAGATTTTGGTGACTTTAATAGGTGCGTTTACCCGAATATTTATATAAAAACTGTACCTGAGATCCGTCTTTGTATCTTCACTCTTAAACTTTACTGGATGACCCATAGACCGATCACTCCTCACAGACACACAGCTGGACTCTGCTTCTGATCTCTTCTGATCAACCGAACTATAACAGAGAGACATTAAAGTGAATCATTTGAATTATCATATTTAACAAAGTACAAACTCATATATTATTTAAACAATCACTTCAGGATCATTTCATTTACACTATTTTTTATTACAAAAGACGTTAAATAGAACTGTGTGCTTTCACAAATGCATCTCTCCGTGTAACACTATATATTATTAAAATATCAGATAAAGAAATATCTTTTAGCAATGTACATGAAACATTTATTATATATTGTAGAAAATATACATTTTGATAATATAAAATGACATGCTATAACAATATTTATGTAAAACTGTACCTGAGATTAGTCTTTGTATCTCCACGCTTAAACTTTTTTACTGGAGGATCCATAGACGCATCACTCCTCACAGACACACAGCTGGACTCTGCTAATGATCTCTTCTGATGAAATAATCTGTAACACAACCGATTTAATTATTTATGATCATAATCATTTTCTTCTAAAGTCTTTTATGTTTCTAATGGGAAGTCGTGGCCTAATGGTTAGAGAGTTGGACTCCCTTCGAGTCCCAGGCCAGCAGGAATTGTGGGTGTGGGGGGAGTGCATGTCTCTCCACCTTCAATACCACGACTGAGGTGCCCTTGAGCAAGGCATCGAACCCCCAACTGCTCCCCGGGCGCCGCAGCATAAATGGCTGCCCACTGCTCCGGGTGTGTGTTCACAGTGTGTGTGTGTGTGTTCACTGCTCTGTGTGTGTGCACTTTGGATGGGTTAAATGCAGAGCATGAATTCTGAGTATGGGTCACCATACTTGGCTGAATGTCACATCACTTTGATTTAAAAACACTGTATGAGGCAGATTCCAGATGTTCAGGGCCCCTAGGTAAGACCCCAAGTATGGTGAACTGACACACAGACACGCACGCATAGAGAGAGACCAGGGCTCGACATTAAGCTTTTGACACTTTGGACAAGTAATCCATCATTCACTAGTCAGAGTAAAAAAGTTACTTGTCCGGGGGGAAAAAAAAGTTTTTTTTTTTTTTTTTTCTGAAGCAATAGTCTCATCAGTGCTCTATCAGGTATTACTTTAATCAGCATATTTTTCATATTTGCTTAAATTGACTGCTGTTACACTTTTTAAACTTTTTTTTTAAACTCTTAATGAGTGAATCATTGATTCAACCGATTCGTTCAAACGGCTGATTCGTTCGATAAATGAAGTAAGTAACCATTTTTATAAATGACTCACTGAATCATTGACTCGTTCGAAAATGAATAATTTAGTAACGAAACACTGTTGTGTGTTGCTCTGAGATGTGCGACTGTTCTGTTGTGGCTTTGCTTAGAGCTATTTTTGTTAGCGAAATGGAGCAGAAACGATCCATAATGTGTCTAAAATGGAAGTCAGTTAATATTACTTGTTTATTTAACTAAAGCTGTATAAAATATCACATTTGCAATCGAGCTGAATGTCAGGAAAACATCACTCCTGGTCGTGTGATGTTGCATATATTATAATATAGAATAAATATGTTTGTTCATGTTTATTTCTTTGTGTGTTCTTATAGTGTTTATTTCTCGTGAGTCAGACAGACTACACGAGCCTCAACTGACGAGACCTCGATACTGTCAATACATTATTCGTTAATAAACACATTTTACACTGAAATAAAATGTTATAAAATCAGAAACATTCTCGCCAAAGTTTTGGTGCTGACCTAGTTATTGTTTGCTATTAAAATTTTGATCAAGTTCCTTGTCCAGTCGGGCAAGTACAATTCTCTTTCACTTGTACCTTCAAAAAAAAAAAATCCAATTGTCCCGGACATGACGAGCCCTGGAGACACACACACGTTTGTTTTTGTGAAAGGTGTGTTCATCCCATAGGTGTAATGGTTTTTATACTGTACAAACTGTCTATTTTACCCTCACAGGAAACTTTGTGCATTTTTAATTTCTCAAAAAACTCATTCTGTATGATTTATAAGCGTTTTGAAAAATGGGGACATGTATGTCCTCATAAGTCACCCTCTCCTTGTAATACCTGTGTCATACCCATGTCATTATACAGAGTTGTGTCCTGATATGACACATAAACAAGAGCACACACACACAAACACACACACACACACACACACAAACACACACAAACACACACACACTACACACACACGCACAGAGAGAGAGAGACAGCCAATCCTACAGTGTTTCCTCTACATTCCCAGTGTCCCCTCAGGATTTTGTGAGACTCTGGGGGTTATAATTGGTTCCTTTTTCCATTTTGGGCCATTTCCTACTGATTATAAATTCACATGGAGCCACAAAACCTATTTGATCCCGAAAATGAAGATAAAATGGCATATAGCTAAAGTTTAATATTCAGTTATGTTACAGGACAGGGCAATCATTTCAGAAGTGAAGGGGGACAGAAAGTGGCTAAGAATTAAATTATCCTACTGGACAATAACCAATAATTTGTATTCTATAATTCTATAAAGTTACTACAAACACTTTTTCTATTTTTATCACAGGATAGAGCAGAAAATATATTTATAGCTTCTAAACTGTAATAAAAAATGCTGTCAATTAGCACTGTATCATTCATATATTTTATTACCTGTAGATGACTTGAAAAACACACATAAACCATATATACATTTTTCAAAATTTCATTTTTGTAAAAATGTTTCAAAGTAAAACATTAAACTAACAACGTGATTTGGGGAAGTCGTGGCCTAGTGGTTAGAGAGTTTGACTCCTAACCCTAGAGTTGTGGGTTCGAATCTCGGGCCGGCAATACCACGACTGAGGTGCCCTTGAGCAAGGCACCAAACCCCAACTGCTCCCGGGCACCGCAGCATAAATGATGCCCACTGCTCCATTAATGATACCCACTGCTGTGTGTGTGTGTTCACTTTGGATGGGTTAAATGCAGAGCACGAATTCTGAGTATGGGTCACCATACTTGGTTGAATTTCACGTCTCGTCTCTATATTATCACAATATTGTTTGTCTCCAGACACGAAAACTCCCATCAATGAAGGTTATTTAAAACAGTGTTTTTTCAAAGTACCTGCATCCTGGAGAAAACTCTTGATCTGTGGATGTTTGTGTGTCCTCCATGATGAAACAGAATCTGATCTCCAGCACTGACTCTGAATAGAAATGACAAACAAAAGCCGCGTTTCCACCGCAGGAACTTTACCCAGGAACTAGGGACTTGGTCCGGTACTTGGTGTGTTTCCACCGCAGGAACCAGGAACTAAATAAAAGTTCCGGGTAAAAAAATGCCCCCCAGAAAGTCCCTGCTGGCGAGGTGGTACTTTTTTAAAGTTCAGGAACTTTCGGGGGCGGGACTTTGGCGCTAAACATCCTGATTGGTTGAGTTCACGCAGCATTGGTTGAGTTCAACCACCATTTATTCGGATCAACATTTTCAAAATATTACTGTTATTGTGTCATGAAATGTAATTTTAAAAGTATTTCAGGCGAGAATGTAGTTGTTTAAAACTCAAATCTGTTGTTTATTTATAAAGACAGCGCCTATTTAAAAATGTGTTTCGCCGATCTCTGAGACGGTGAGCTCCACACGATCAGGGAGAGCTCAGTGATCATCTATCCGCCCAGAGGCAGCCTCACCTTGGATAGACCTTCTGATATGTGCCGCTGGCTCTGATGTGTCTTTAGTGGTTAAACATAACATATAATTCAGCTGCGGGGTAAATCTAACAGGTTTTCTTTGGTCTGTATTCAATTTATCTATATGTTAAAATGAAAATAAAAAAGGCAAGTCTATATAATATTTCGTTTCATTGTAATGGCTGTATATAACGTTACACATATCCCTGAACTAAGTACATTTCTGCAGCTGTTATTATGTTTAAATGAAAACGAAAGGAGGCAGTGGTATTTTATATCCTATTTCGTTTTATTGTAAATGTACTGAGGGGAAAATTGCAGTAGCCAAAGCGATCTGAGTTCACGCAGCATTGGTTGAGTTCAACCACCATTTATTTGGATCATTTTCAAATATTACTGTTATTGTGTCATGAAATGTAATTTTAAAAGTATTTCAGGCGAGAATGTAGTTGTTTAAAACGCAAATCTATGGTTTATTTATAAAGACCGTGCCTATTTAAAAAATGTGTTTCGCCGATCTCTGCGATGGTGAGCTCCACTCGATCAGCGAGAGCTCAGTCCTCATGTATCCGCCGAGATGCAGCCTCAAATCGGCTAGACCTTCTGATATGTGCCGCTGGCTCTGATGTGTCTTTAGTGGTTAAACATAACATATAATTCAGCTGCGGGGTAAATCTAACAGGTTTTCTTTGGTCTGTATTCAATTTATCTATATGTTAAAATGAAAATAAAAAAGGCAAATTTATATAATATTTCGTTTCATTGTAATGGCTGCATATACACATATCCCTGAACTAAGTACATTTCTGCAGCTGTTATTATGCTTAAATGAAAACCAAAGGAGGCAGTGGTATTTTATATCCCATTTCGTTTTATTGTAAATAGGAAAATTGCAGTAGCCAAGACGAGCTGACTGAAGTTATCAAGTACGCTGCTGTTTATAGATTTACCGGACTTGCGTCGTCGCGGACATCACACTCCCGAGTCGAATGCACAAAGTCTGAACTAACTACCGAGGATGCACGTCCAAAATCAGCGTACTTAAAAAAAAAAAAAACAAATCAGCAGTACTTTGTATTGAGAAACGCGCGCAGACCTACGTCACCAGTCTATTTGCCTAATCTTCCCGGTACTTTACACCGCGGTGGAAACGCAGAAAGCAACAGGTCTGGGGGGAAAAAAGTTCCTGGGAAAAAAAGTTCCTGGTAAAAATGTTCCGGGTAATTTCGGTGGAAACGCGGCAAAACTCAATAATTCAGCTGAACGGATCCTGAGAGAAACAGATCATGAGATACACATGTTCAGATACACAATGTTAGTCGTGTGTTAACAAATGATCAAATAAACCACACACAACACCGAACACCAATCAAACCACCTTCATCTGCTAAAACAAGAAAATATTAAACATATAAAACTAAACGTCGTTCAGAGTAAATCTGAAAGCAGAAGTCACTGTAAAGCACTCAGCACTCACCTTATTCCGTATAGAATTGATTCTGGCTGTTTAAATGGAGAAACATTAACTCGGAACATTTACTTTCACTTTTATTCGAGACACGGAAAACAAAGATGGCGCCGAGACTTCGACTTCTTCTTCTTCTTCTTCTTCTTCTTCTTCTTGTATGATTTAATGGAGTTGACAAGCCAACTTATGGTGTATTACCGCCACCAACTGGACTGGAGTATGAAGCATTAACGGGAAGGAAGTAAAAATAAATAAATAAATTAAAATTAAAAATTAAATTAAACATAAATAATTAAATATAAATACATACATAACTAAATAATAATAATTACATAAATAAACCAACCGGTAGTATTAAAATAGAATTTATATTCTGCTTTCCAATCTGCCTTTTTATCTTCAGATACCTAACAAATTCTCTCATAGTACTTGTCTGCCCTCATGCACAACTTAACAGATTTGACATAGTAAAATTAATTATTCCCATGTTTCTCAGTTTCTTAAATAACTCTTCTCTTTCTTTGGAATATAATGCACAATGTAGAAGTAAATGCTCAATATGCTCTGCTTTACTGCATGTTGTACATAATCCTGACTGATGTTTCCCTATTGTGAATAATGAATGATTTAAACCATAATGTCCAATTCGAAGTCGAGTAATTATTATGTCTTCTTTTCTATTGTTAAAACATATTCTCCCTTTGCCAACTTGTTTTTGAATATTTTATAGGTGTCTGCCCTTTAAATCATTGTCCCACATTTCCTGCCACTTTTTATTCATGTGTTCTTTAATTCTTCCTTTTATTTCTGCTTTTTTCGGTGGAATTTGTACCTCAACGTTCATAAATTTCAATGCTTGTTTGGCCAGTTTATCAATGATCACATTCCCTAGTACTCCTACATGTGCAGGTACCCATAGGAACCTCAGGTCTATACCCATTTCCTGAATCCTAAGAAGATATATAAGTACTTCATAGATTAAATCCTTCGTTGATGTTGATTGTTCACTTATTAAACTATTCAAAGCTGACAAGGAATCAGTACAGATGACTACCCTAGTAGGCTTAACTTCCTCCACCCATTGAATAGCTAATAAAATTGCTATTGGCTCTGTTGTAAAGACTGATACAAAATTAGTTATCCTTTTCTGAATTTTGTCTTGTAATCTTTGGATATATACAGCTGCAGATGAATTTCCTGATATAGGATCTTTAGAGCCATCTGTGAAGAAATGGAGCATTGAAGAGTAATTTTGATCTAGATATTGTTGAACAACAAACTCCTTAGATATTGTTTTCTCATTCTTAACCATATATTGAAGATGAAAATCTACTTGAGGCATAGGAAGCATCCAAGGAGGAATATTCGGCATTACAACAGAGTGACTAACTGAGATTTCTGTAATACCTAAAATCTTTGCATCTCTAGTTGCTGTCCAACCAAAACTTTTGATTTCATTTTTCCCATATTCCCAGCAATCCTTTAATATGTCCTTTACAGGATGTAATTCTGAATGCCCTTTTACATTTATCCAATAATTCATAGTTAATTTAAATTTTCGTAAACTTCTAGGCATTTCTCCCACCTCCACTTGTATGGCTGATACTGGAGAAGATCTGAAAGCTCCACTACATATTCTTAAAGATTGTGCCTGAACAATTTCTCCTTTTTTAATCAAGGATTTAGAAGCAGATCCATACATTATACATCTGTAATCAATTGCTGACCTAATCAGTGCACTATATATTCTTAATAAAGATTTCCTACTAGCTCCCCATTCCATTCCTGTTACACATCTAAGTATATTATTACTTTTTTTTTGCACTTATCAATCAACTTCTGAATATGTATCTTATAGGTCAACCTGGAATCCATCCATATTCCTAGATTTCTTATTGTGGCGAGTGGGGCGGGGCCGAGAGACATGGGACCGAGGAGTGAGGCCAGGTGATTGGAGATGAGCTACACCTGCGACCCACCACCGGTTTCGAGTCCCACGTAGGAGATGGAAGGATATAAAACTGAAGCGACGACCGTGAAGGACGAGAGAGGACCAGGCCTGGGCCGTATTTTATGGTTTGCTTTTTATTTATGCGCATCAGTCGTCCGTGAGGGGCTGGTGCGCACTTTTATGTTTGTTTTGAATTATTAAAATTATGTTTGATTGTGCGCCGGTTCCCGCCTCCTTCTTGCCAATGATTAGGAAGTTGAATTCGTTACACTTATATCTTTAACTTGTTCAAGTACTTGTCCATATAACTTCACTTTTATTTCTGGAATATGATTCCGCAAAACAAACTAGCTGAGTTTTGGTCACCGAAAGTCGAAAACTCCATTTGTTCGCACATTTCTCCACTTCATTAACCGCTGATTGTATGACTTTTGTCACATGAGATACATTACGACCCCTTTTCCATATCTCTCCATCGTCAGCATACAGAGATCTTCCTATATCTATTTTGACATTTTTGAACACATCATTTATCATGATATTAACCCTTGTGTTATGTTGCGGGTCAATTTGACCCGTTTAGATTTTCTAGTTGTTGCAAATACTCGTTAACCTATGTTTTTTTTCTTGATATTTTGTGACTTTTTTCTCATTTATCATCATGAACATGCATGCAAAGTTTCAACATGCTGGTGTTTTTTGACATATACAAACAAAATTGACCCGCATATTTTAACGCTCTAAGGAAACTGTTCTGACCCACAATAATAAAATTTCTTGGTTATATTTTGTTATTTTATTTTTTTTACTACTTTATGAAGCTAAAAAAGGAGGATTTCCACACTTATTTCAATACAGAAAAATATTTTGTCAGCCACAGATGGTAAAAATGACCTATTATTTATTTTTTCAAGCTACCTGGAATAATATTAAACCTTTTCTCTTTTCTTGATATTTTATGACTTTTTCTGATTTATCATCATAGACATGCATGCAAAGTTTCAACATGTTGGTGTTTTTTGACATAAACAAGCAAAATGACTATTAAGTTTGTGATGTTCGCGGTTCAATTTGACTCTCATAGGCAGCTATTCATAAGAAACTGTACAGACACAAAATAAAAACATTTATTTCATGTATGTTAGGGCATCAACTCCAGTTCTAAAGTGTACGTCTATCTAAAAGTGCTCTAACCCTAACCAAACACACTTCAAAAAGCTAAACCATGGTGTTAAAAAAAATGGCAAATTACAAATGACAAACCTGAGCTACCCAGAGAGATTCTGAACATGGAGGGCAGAAACATGCATCTGGAGTCAGACCCACAGAAAATAAAGGAGTGAACACAGATGATAGGAAAAAACGGAAGAGATGTGCCCATCCAAGCACGACAGTTAAAACCAGCACCATGTGTGTGAAGTGCAAGAAATTCATATGCCAAAAGCACACACTTGCTGTGTGCTCATCATGTCTAAAGTAACTTCTAGACTTTATGAAATGAGTTTACAAAACAACCAACTTAAGAAAAGTAAATATTTTCATTATACAGCTACTAAAAAAATGATATGCAAATTAAGTCAGCATACAGTTTATTGTCAAATTTTGTCAAAACAAAACAGTTTTAAAAAATGGTTTAAAAACATTTTCATTCAATCATATCTTCAGATATATTTTGGGGGGAATATTTGACAAATGTTGATAATAAACGTTTACAGTTTGTACATTAATCTTTATTGTTTTTCATAGTGTGATTTTTGAGGAATTGTATTGAATCCAATTAGGGTCGATTTGACCCGCTCCATAAAGGGTGTACACAGAAATCGAACAGTGAACAAGGGTTAAACAATACTGGACTGCACACACTCCCTTGTGGAGTATCATTATCTATTTATATATCCTGGAATATGAAGCCCCAACCCTTACCTGAACAGTTCTATTAGGTAAAAAATCTTTAGCATTTTTTAGCATCTCTAATTACCCTCCTCATATTCGCAAATATAAACGTCTTCCCAACCTTTTTAAAAGCCTTATTTCTGGCTTGTATTGCTTTTTTACATAATTCAGTCCACCATGGTACTGATTTCTTTCTTCTTGCCCCTTTACTCTTCCCAATAACCTCTTCAGCTGTACTGTACAATACTTCACACAATTTCTTATTATATTCTTCCACATCATCCATTTCCTCATTTATGTTCAACTCTTGAAACTTAATATATTTAAATGCTTCCCAATTTGCGGATTTAAATTTCCATCTACCCATCCTCTAAATCTTCACAAACATCTACACCTATTTTACAACAAATCACATAGTGATCACTGCCAATGGTAGAGTCCTCCCAAACATCCCACGTGCATACCCCTGCTAGACTTTCTGACACCAATGTTAGATCAATATAAGAACAGCTTCCCCGAGTCAAGTCAATTCTAGTAGCTCTACCATCATTCATACACACCATACCTTTCAAATCCATAATTTCTTCTATTATTTTAACATTATGATCAGTGTTATCACTTCCCCAAAGAGTACTGTGCGCATTAAAATCCCCATATCACCATATCACTTTTTGATTACCTATTCCCAAGATACTTTCTAACACTTCTATACTAAGTCTATTGCAAGGATTATAATAATTAGTCACCTTGATACTCTGTCCTCTGAAAAACACCTCTACTATGATTGATTCATATTCATCACTCACTTCTATAACCCTATGTGAAATTTCATTTCTAAGAAATATTGCCACCCCTCCACCATTACATGTCAGTCTATCTCTTCGAATAGATATATAACCTTGTATTACAAAATCTAAATGTGATTTCGACCATGTCTCTTGAATGCATATTACATGAGGTTTGAATTCTTTAACATCTATCACCTTTTTAAATTCTTGCCCATTAGAGATTAGAGATTAAGCTCCTTGCATTCCACTGTAGAACTGATATTACCATTAGGAGCCTCCATGTGATGCCTGTGTATCTGCTATCTGACCCTTAAGTTTTCCATTGACTTGTTCCAGAGTAACTCCCTCAATCTTAAGATGTTTTTCAGCTGCCTTGATTATCATTTTTATCCTCTCAGTTCTGCTTTCAGTTTGTGCAGCACAGTTTATTACCTCAGCTCGAAAAGTCATGAACTCAACTTTTCCAATTTTTAGAAAGTCTTCAATTAATGTTTGTTGAGATGAAGGCCTACTTTTCTTGTTCATTGGAACTGATGTACCATTTCCTTGCCCAACTTCTGTCTGTTTAACCTTTTTAACAGCCTCGGTATATGATATTCCCTCCTGCATCCTGACGTTCTGAATTTTTACAGCGTTCCTATGTACTTCACATCCCCCGAAGCCAGCACTGTGCTCGCCTCCACAGTTACAACACTTTAAATGTGCCCCTTGCTCACACTTTCCATATTCACGGTTCCCACTACATCTAGCACATCGCTGTTTTCCCTTACATACTGCTGCAACATGCCCATACTTTTGACATTTGAAACATCTGATTGGAGTAAGTAAGTAATTAGTAAGTAATTTTAATTTATAAAGCACATTTACACACAGCGCAAAACTGACCAAGGTGCTGTACAATGAATAGCTAAAAAAACTATAAAAATATAAACACAGATTCAATAGCATAATTATATAAAACATTAATAAAAATAAGCCTTCAATATCAGGTCACACAACACAGAAATACAGAAAACAAACAGAGGTACCAGGTTAGGGAACAAGGAAAGCCATGGAATAAAAATGACTTTTTAACCTGGATTTGAATGCAGCAATGGAGGGGGCAGATCTAATATCCTGGGGGAGCTGGTTCCACAAACGTGGGGCAGCAACTGCAAAGGCTCTGTCACCTCTCTGTTTAAGCCGTGAGCGCGGCACAAGCAGGAGCCCTTTGTTTGAGGATCTCAGTGACCTTTGAACTGAGTATGGTTGTACAACGGCTGGTGATATAGGTTGGGGCGAGCCCATTAAGTGCCTTAAAATCAAACAATAAAACTTTCAAATGAATCCTAAAAGGAACTGGGAGCCAATGCAAAGATGCCAAAACAGGGGTGATGTGCTCGCGCCTCCTAGTGCCAGTTAAAAGACGCGCTGCTGCGTTTTGTACTAACTGCAGACGTCTAAGTGATGATTGTGGGAGGCCCAAGTAGAGGAAAAATTGCAATAATCCAGCCGAGATGTAATAAAGGCATGGATAACTGTCTCAAGATCATTAAGAGATAAGAATGACTTCAGGCGGGAAATCATTCTGAGCTGGTAGAAACTATTTTTATCAACAGAACTAATCTGTTTGTCAAGGCAGAGTTCTGAGTCAAGAATGACACCCAAATTTCTAGCATAGGGTTTGATAAATGGACCGAAGTTACCTAAATGTTGTACCACAGTGCATCTTGCCTTGGGAGAACCAAAAACAATCACTTCTGTCTTGTCACTGTTTAACTGGAGAAAGTTATTAACCATCCAAGTTTTAATGTCTTCGAGACAGGTCAGAAGAGATTGTATGGAATCACTAGATTTTAGAGGCAAGTACAACTGTGAATCATCTGCATAGAGATGAAAAGAGATGTTATGCTTCCTTATGATGTCACCCAGTGGGAGCATATACAGGCTAAAAAGCATAGGACCCAAGATGGACCCCTGAGGGACCCCATATAAAACAGAAGCAGAAGATGAGGAGAACTTGCCAATAGATACTGATAAAGTCCTATCATTGAGATAGGAACGGAACCAAAGTAATGCAGTTTCCCTAATGCACACCTGCTGATCAAGGCGAATAAGGAGGATGTTGTGATCGATAGTGTCGATGGCGGCACTAAGATCCAATAATATCAGGATGGCATTATCACCTGAATCTAGTTTAAGTAGAAGATCATTGGTTACTTTGAGCAGAGCAGTTTCAGTACTATGAAATGATCTAAAACCTGACTGAAAAGGTTCTAGTATATTGTGAGTGGTCAAAAAGGGGAGCAGCTGTGACAGAACAGCTTTTTCCAAAACTTTAGAGATAAAAGGAAGCTTAGAAATGGGACGGTAGTTATTTAGGAGTTTAACATCGAGATCATGTTTTTTGAGCAGGGGCTGGACAACCGCATGCTTAAAATATGTAGGGACAGTACCGGATGCAAGATATAGATTTAAGATGACCAGAATGGAGGGACCGACTACATCAAAAACATCCTTTATAATAGAAGAGGGGATAGAATCAAAAGATGAAGTAGTAGGTTTCATTTGTGATACTAAATTCCTCAATTCAATGAGAGAGATGGGCTGAAATTGGTTAAAAGTAGCCAGTACCCCTGAGCAACCAGGTGGAGTAGCAGATGAGGTGGGAGTAAACACTGATCTAAAGATCTCAATTTTATTAGTAAAAAACTTAAGAAATTCCTCACAGGTATCAGTAGATACATCACCAACTGGGGAATTTGAGGGGTTGAGGAGTTTATTGTACTAAATAAAATTTTAGGTCTGTTTGAGTGTTTACTGATCAAATCAGAGAGGTGCTTTGCTCTGGCTATTTTTTGCTGCTGCCTGAAAAGAAGCTAATGCAGATTTAAAACATTTCCACTCAAAAAACTATCAGAAAACTGAGTTGCAGTAAGAGAATGTATCTGGTGACAGTAATGATCCTGAACTCTGACAGTTTGCTGGGAACTGAAAAGGGTGATGTCAAATGTAATAGGCTTATGATCAGAGAAAGTGGCCTCCTCAATCACAATATTATCGACATTAAAACCATGTGATAAAATTAAATCAAGTGTGTGTCCCAGTTTATGAGTAGCTTTATCTATATGTTGCGTAAGGCCAAAGGCATCTATTACACCAGAGAATTCGCTAACCATAGGTCTATCCGGACAACAAACATGAATATTAAAGTCACCAAGTATAAGGAGACGATCATACAGTGACAAAAAATGAGAAAGAAAGTCAGAGAATTCAGTCATAAAGTCTTTGTCAGGCTTAGGGGGCCTATAGATCAGTACACAAACCAATGGTGACACAACTGATTCTACAACTACTCATTGCAGTTCGAAAGTGGAAAAAGTCCCTGCAAACAGTGTCCGTAATTTAAAATTGTTCCTAAAAACAAGAGCCACACCGCCTCCTCTTCCAACGCACCTTGGCGTGCTAAAAAATGAACAATTAGTTGGGCAAAGTTCACTAAAAACAGACGACTGGCCAACTCCAGCGCTAATCCATGTCTCGGTTAAAAACAGAAAATCCAGATTGTGATGGGAAAAAAGTCATTCAAAATAAAAATCTTGTTAGACACTGACCTGCTATTGACCAGGGCCACTTTTGCATTTAAAAAGGCCGCAGACTGGGGGCAGCGAGAGTATTCCAAAGAGCGAATGTTCAGCGAGTTCACCCCACCGTTGCGGACAAGCAATTTAGGTTTAGCAGAGCTAACGGATATCAGGGGTCGATGATGCAGTGTAATGTGTACGTGACAAAAGTACCTCAAATCCCACAAACGTCGAGCCAGGTAGAGATCCTTCCGTCCTAGGATGGCTTCAGAGAGCTGGCAAAGACCTGATTGTACAGGAGAACCACTCGCTCCTCTCCTGATCTTCACCCGGATGCCTCCACGTTTGCCTCAGCGCCTCCGACACTTCCTCCGGTTAGGGATACAGCAAGGTAGCCGAATGACGCACTCAGCGATGGGGTAAATAAGCGAAGGGTGACATCCGTCGTAAAGAACAGGGGTCACCAGTGCGTTTCTGAGATCCAGCAAAGTATTCCGATCATATGACCTTCTAGCAACAACAGGACAGTACTGACATACTGTAAGTGACAACACAAACAAACATAGAAGTTGACGGAGCTGACAGGAGGAGGTACATATGCTCTTACCGCATAGCTAACATATCCAACATATACTCTCTCTGGCATTGTTCCTTCATCAAACTGAAGCATTACAGAAAGACTATCTACTCTCTCTTTATTACGAACACATTTAAAAAATTTTCACTTCAATCACTTTAGCCCCCTTTATATTGTTCTTTATTGATTCAGAAGATACATCAGTAGGAATTCCATAGATTACTCCCCTTAACCAATCTCTCTTATTTGGTACTGTGCAACTCACCGATTGGCCTAACAGTGGTTTTATACCCTGTGTCACTTTCTGTTGTTTTTCATTTTTACAGAAAATTAGAATATTCCCATTTCTCAAAGTCTTGGCACTCTCTACATCTCCTACTGCTTTCTTTATTGCTTGGGTTAATTTTACTGGATTAATCGCAAAATCATCTGCAAACTTCATCATTGAAATCCTCCTGGCATGTCCTTACCGGCATACGGTCTTTTTCACTGTCAGTTCCCGATTCTTTTCTACAGGTTTTCTTTCTTTTACGATCAACAATTTTATTCCAATCATTTGCTCCTGAACTCCTACCGCTACACTCTTCCTCCATCTCCAGATCACTTCCGGTACTACCGTCACTTCCTTCCATCAATGCTCCAGTCACAATCCAGGCGCTCAATCAACCGCCCTCCCTCAACCACCATGGCGCCGAGACTCAACGCAGCTGTAAATTTTAAGGGAGCATCTTTAAACTCCACACAAAGCGAGAAAACGCTTGTGATGTCAAAACATTCTTCAAACAACGTACACGTTTTAGTGAAACAAAATATATATTTTTTTAAATCAAACATTTGTAAAAAAAAAAATAAAAAAAATAAATAAAAAGTAGCAGAGTATAAATCAAGAGTCAACCTCACACGTCTCTCTCTTAAAACCAACACGGAAGTGACTTAAACTATAAAGACTTAAAAGATAAGGCAGTGTAAACTGTATTATTTATATAATAAAGATAATAGAGAGGGTGGCAAGTGGTCATGAAAAACTAAATTATGAGCATTTTGGCGGCAAGGATCCCTTACTAATATTATAAGTTGGCATCAGTGGGAAAAATTTTATTATAAATATAACAAATTGTAATCAAAAGTATATGGCCCCATTAAAGGGATATTTTGTCATCATTTAGGCTACATCCACATGAAACCAGAGCTTTCCCTATCCGATCTTTTTTTTTCCTCGTCTCAAGAAAAAATCTGTGTCCACTGTGTCCACACCAAACCACAAAACCAACTGAAAAGAATGAAGTATACATGCCAGACCAGCATGTGGCACTGTAAATCTGCCACAGAGATGCTCTAAAAACGGAGAAGAAGACATGGACTATGCTCATAAACCTTATGCGTGGAATACAAACAAACATGGAACAATATATTTATTAATCAGTGTTAATGTTAGTTAATAAAAAGACAATCGTTCATTGTTTGTTCATGTTTTTGTTGCTGTTATGTGACGCAGCGTTGTCTGACTAGGGGCGAGGCGTGGGTGTCATGATCCTGGTTCCCTTTCCCCTTTTCCCCTCCCCTCTCTGATGCTTTTTCTTCTCTTCTCTTACTTTGCACTAATCTTTCTTCTCTCGTTAATCTCCTTCAGCTGCTCCTCATTGCGCTACTCTTTGCGCTTGGCTTCCCGTACCTGTTTCCTCTTCTCCTCTGATTAACACTCCTACTTCTTTCCCTTTCCTCCCTACCTGCCTTGCCAGATTATTCCCCTAAATACGCTTAACTGGTATTTCTTATCCCCTGTCGTTTTGTCCCAGTCTTAGTCCTGTTTGTTCGGGGTGCTGTGAATGTGAGCCTGGAAGTTTAGCCGCTGCTCGTCTCCTGACCTACTGATCTCTCCCTCTCTACTGTGAGGTTGCGGAGCTGTCCACCGTACTCAATCCGCCGGGGCGGCCGGTGGCTTTTGCTTTCTCCTTTTGAACAAGGACGAGTTTTGGTTCCAGTTTTTCCCTTTGGGCTTTTTTCTGTTTGCATTCCCTATTATTCTCAAGCTCCTGTGTTTGATCATTAAAGACAATATTTGCTCCGCGAATTGCTCTCTCTGGTCCTCTTTCCACACGACAGAATAATCTGGCCAACTATGGACCCAGCAAGAGAGCATCCGATCCAGACGGCCGTCGAGATCCAGGGATTTATGCTGGGTAAACACGAGGAGGAATTATCGGCCGCCAGACAGGCCGTGGAGACGCTGGCGGCTCAGGTGACGGATCTGGCTAAACAACTCCACCAGTGTAGTCTCAATCCGCCAGCCCTGTCCGGATCCGTTCACTCCACGGAGCCTCGCATTAACAACCCGCCGTGCTATTCCGGTGAGCCCACCCAGTGCCGTTCATTTTTAATCCAATGCGAGGTTGTGTTTTCCCTCCAGCCGTCAACCTATTCTGGGGACAGGGCCAGGATCGCCTACGTTATCTCTCTCCTCTCCGGACGGGCTCGCCAGTGGGGAACGGCAGTCTGGGAGTCAAGGGCTGTGTGTGTCGAGCGTTTTTCCCTCTTCAAGGAGGAGATGATCCGTGTCTTCGACCGGTCTGTCTACGGGGAGGAGGCCTCCCGCCTCTTGTCTTCTCTGCGCCAGGGTAAGCGCTCAGTTACAGACTTTTCTATCGAGTTCCGCACTCTGGCAACCTCCTGTGGCTGGAATGAACCGGCGCTGCTCGCTCGTTTTCTGGAGGGGCTCCACGGGGGTATAAGGGATGAGATATTGTCCAGGGAGGTCCCTACTCGCCTGGATGCACTGATCGACTTGGCCTTATGCATCGAGAAGCGTTTTGACCAGCGCCGCCGCGCTCGGAGTCTGGAGTCCGCCCTACTGGCTCCTCCGCCCGCCGATCCCCTGGCACTTCCCTCCTCTGAACCTGAGGCCATGCAACTGGGCGGCATCCGCATTTCCGCTGCAGAGCGAGAACGAAGAGTGGTCAATCGACTCTGCATGTATTGCGCTTCACCTGCGCATTTTGTCGCCGTGTGCCCGTTAAAAGACAGAGCTCGTCAGTGAGGGGAGGGCTTCTGGCGAGCGCAACCACTCTAGTCTCTCCTCCTAACTCCTGCACCACCTTCTCGATCCATCTTCGCTGGCCTGGCTCCTCTGCCTCCTGCAGGGCTCTGATTGACTCCGGGGCCGAGGGCAATTTTGTGGATGAGTCATGGGCTCGTGCGCAAGGTATTCCCCTGATGGAGTTAGATGCACCCTCTCCCCTATTTGCTCTAGATGGAAGCTCTCTCCCGAGGGTTAACCATGAGACTCCACCCTTAACACTCACTATCTCCGGTAACCACCGTGAGACCATATCCTTTTTAACTTTTCATTCTCCTTATTTCCCAGTAGTTTTAGGGCATCCCTGGCTAGTACTTCATAATCCCCAGATTAACTGGATAAGGGGTACCATCCTCTCTTGGAATGTGTCTTGTCATGTCAACTGTTTAACCTCTGCTATTCCTCCTGTGTCCTCTGTCTCTGTGTTTCAGGAAGATCCAGGGGATTTGTCTGGGGTGCCGGAGGAGTATCACGATCTGCGGATGGTTTTCAGTCGTTCGCGGGCCGCTTCTCTCCCCCCTCACCGTCCCTATGACTGTAGCATCGACCTTCTCCCGGGCACTACGCCACCTCGTGGTAGACTGTATTCCCTGTCGAGGCTGGAACGCGAAGCTCTTGAAAAATATCTATCGGAGTCCCTGGACGCAGGTACCATAGTTCCCTCATCCTCTCCCGCGGGCGCCGGGTTCTTCTTCGATAAGAAGAAGGATGGTTCCTTGCGCCCCTGTATAGACTATCGGGGCCTTAACGAGATAACTATTAAGAACCGTTATCCATTACCCCTCATGTCATCGGCCTTTGAGGTCTTGCAGGGCGCCAAATTCTTCATGAAGTTGGACCTTCGCAACGCCTATCACTTAATTCGCATAAAGGAGGGGGATGAATGGAAGACCGCGTTTAACACGCCCCTTGGGCACTTTGAGTATCGCATTCTCCCGTTCGGCCTTGTAAATGCCCCCGCGGTCTTTCAGGCGTTGGTAAATGATGTTCTTAGAGACATGCTAAATATATTTGTTTTCGTCTATCTAGATGACATTCTTATCTTCTCGCCCTCCCTCCAGGTGCACGTCCAGCAGGTTCGCCGCGTTCTTCAAAGGCTTCTCGAGAATAGGCTGTTCGTCAAGGCGGAGAAATGCTGCTTTCACGCGCGCTCGGTCACCTTTTTGGGATCGGTCATTTCAGGGGAGGGCATTAGCATGGACCCCGCTAAGGTTAAGGCGGTTATTGACTGGCCAGTTCCTGATTCTCGCGTCGCCTTGCAGCGTTTCTTGGGGTTCGCCAATTTTTACCGCCGCTTCATTTGCAACTACAGTCAGGTCGCAGCGCCCCTAACCGCCCTTACCTCTGTCAAGTCCAGTTTTGAATGGACCGAGTCCGCCCAGCGCGCTTTTGACCGCCTGAAGACCCTTTTCACGTCCGCTCCCATCCTAATGACCCCTGACCCCTCCAAACAGTTCATAGTCGAGGTTGACGCGTCCGAAGTAGGCGTTGTAGCTATACTCTCCCAGCGGTCTGCCTCCGATGGTCAGATCCACCCCTGCGCTTTTTTCTCGCACCGACTAACTCCCTCCAAGTGTAATTACGACGTGGGTAATCGTGAACTACTCGCTATCCGCCTCGCGCTAAGTGAATGGCGTCAGTGGCTAGAAGGTTCCTGCGTTCCTTTCTTGGTATGGACGGATCACAGGAATCTCGAATATATTCGTTCTGCTAGGAGGATGAGTGCCCGTCAGGCTCATTGGGCATTATTTTTCACCCGTTTCGACTTTTCTATTTCCTACCGACCCGGCTCGAAGAACGTCAAGCCTGATGCTCTGTCCCGCCTCTTCGATTCCTCAGAGTGCTCCGAGTCACGCGTTCCCGTTATCCCCGAGGGGCGTGTGATTGGTGCGGCCATCTGGGGAATCGAGAGACTAGTCAAACGAGCTCTTTCTCACTCCGCCACTCCCCGTCGATGCCCCTCTAATCTTCTTTTCGTCCCTGCATCCGTCCGTCCGGCTGTCCTCCAGTGGGCTCATACGTCCAAATTAGCTGCCCATCCCAGCGTTAGGGGCACCCTGGCTTCCATAGGCCAACGGTTCTGGTGGCCCTCCCGCGAACGGGACACTCGTAGTTTTGTAGCCGCCTGCGCGGTGTGCGCACAGACGAAATCTGGGAACTCCCCTCCGGCCGGCCTTCTTAGACCCCTCCCCATTCCCTCACGCCCGTGGTCCCATATCGCCCTTGATTTCATTTCAGGTCTTCCCCCGTCGGCTGGAAATACCGTTATCCTCACTGTCATCGACCGCTTCTCTAAAGCAGCGCATTTTATTCCTCTACCCAAACTCCCCTCCGCCAAGGAGACCGCCCAGACTGTCGTTGAGAATGTTTTTAAGCTACATGGTCTACCTTCTGATGTTGTCTCTGATAGAGGTCCACAATTCGCTTCGCAGTTCTGGAAGGAATTCTGCCGTTTAATCGGTGCATCCGCTAGCCTCTCGTCCGGTTTCCATCCTCAGACTAATGGTCAGGCCGAACGAGCCAATCAGACCATCGGCCGCATATTACGTAGTCTTGCGTTTCGCAACCCAGCATCATGGTCTGAACAGCTCCCTTGGGCTGAATATGCTCATAATTCGCTCCCGTCCTCGGCCACTGGGCTATCCCCTTTTCAAGCTAGTCTCGGTTATCAGCCACCCCTGTTCTCGTGAAAGGACTCGGAGTCCAACGTCCCGTCGGCTCAGGCGTTCGTTCAGCGCTGTAAGCGTACCTGGAGGAGGGTCAGATCCGCTCTTTGCCGTTTTAGAGACCGGACCCTACGTATCGCTAATCGCCGCCGAGTCAAGAGCCCTAGATATATTTGCGGTCAAAGGGTTTGGCTGTCTACTCTTAACCTGCCCCTCCAGTCGATCTCACGCAAATTGACCCCTCGTTTCGTTGGGCCGTTTCGAGTTTCTAAGATTATTAGTCCTGTCGCGGTCCGCCTCCAACTCCCTCCCAATCTCCGTCGTGTCCATCCTGTTTTTCATGTGTCTTGCATTAAACCAGTTATCCGCGCCCCACCCCGGTCTTCCACCCCCCCACCCCCCCCCCCGTGCAGGTTGAGGGATCCCCTGTCTACAGGGTTCGTAGATTATTGGACGTCTGCCGCCGGGGTCGGGGTCGACAGTACCTAGTGGACTGGGAGGGTTATGGTCCCGAGGAGAGAAGTTGGATCCCCTCCCGGGACGTTCTGGACCGTTCGCTTATTGATGATTTCCTCCGCTCCCGCCAGGCTTCCCCCTTGGGAGCGCCAGGAGGCGCTCGTTGAGGCGGGGGCACTGTCATGATCCTGGTTCCCTTTCCCCTTTTCCCCTCCCCTCTCTGATGCTTTTTCTTCTCTTCTCTTACTTTGCACTAATCTTTCTTCTCTCGTTAATCTCCTTCAGCTGCTCCTCATTGCGCTACTCTTTGCGCTTGGCTTCCCGCACCTGTTTCCTCTTCTCCTCTGATTAACACTCCTACTTCTTTCAATTCCTCCCTACCTGCCTTGCCAGATTATTCCCCTAAATACGCTTAACTGGTATGTCTTATCCCCTGTCGTTTTGTCGCAGTCTTAGTCCTGTTTGTTCGGGGTGCTGTGAGTGTGAGCCTGGAAGTTTAGCCGCTGCTCGTCTCCTGACCTACTGATCTCTCCCTCTCTACTGTGAGGTTGCGGAGCTGTCCACCGTACTCAATCCGCCGGGGCGGCCGGTGGCTTTTGCTTTCTCCTTTTGAACAAGGACGAGTTTTGGTTCCAGTTTTTCCCTTTGGGCTTTTTTCTGTTTGCATTCCCTATTATTCTCAAGCTCCTGTGTTTGATCATTAAAGACAATATTTGCTCCGCGAATTGCTCTCTCTGGTCCTCTTTCCACACGACAGTGGGCTGATGACATCATTGTTTCAGAAAATATACAGATTCACAAAAAATGCAAAGGCAGCGTTTTCAAATTTATCCACTCTGGGACCTGGTTTCAAAAAATATAGGTTTCACTCTCCCAAAACGCCGGATCTGTGTGAACGAAACCCTTATCCGATAGAAAATGTATGTGTATAAATTGAAACACATCTCCGTGTGGTTGGAGCCTTACTCTCCCTGATGTTTTTCCAAACCTGTATAATTTTTTTCTTCTGCAGATCACAAAAATGAGTAATTTGAAAATGTTAAAGGATAGTGATGAGTCGTTCTTGAACAATTTGTTTGTTTTGAATATTTTATGTGACTCAGGAAGAATTAGTCATCTTGGGGGGGTGATTCGTTCAGTCGCACATGTGCAATATTCTATTGGTTCTGTTCAGCTAATAGACAGTAAAAGAAATGGACACAGCGACCCCACTGGATTCAACGGAGACAAGTGAAGTCAATTAGAAGCACACACTTCCTGGGGGTCGAGCGTACTGCGCAGACTCAAACTGAGCTTGATGACGTAGATATCACGTGAGAAATCTGTCTGACAATTCTAAGTCTTCTAATAGCTGTGCCAAGAAAAATCTGAATCACCCACCGAAATCTTGCAGGGAAGGCAAGCATGAACAGGAGCAAATTTTGGTAAGTATTCTGATCAATTATCTCACTTGACTTTATGCCTCCATATTCCCCCGATTGCCTCATAGTCAGTAAAAGATTGCCTGCGAGCTTCTCCTCCTGTCCACATGGTAATTTCTCTACTGTGCAGCAGATAGTCACTGGTTATGATGCAATCGTTAGCCTATTTTTACAAAAACTGCTTCTACATGACCATAACGTAAGATACAAGGTAATGGAGCCTTTTATACATTTTCGTGTTTCTTTAGAAATAATTAATGGACAAATTGAGTCTTTAATCGTTATTAAGTTATTCGCTGTCGAAGTGACGCCGAAGTTATGTGGTCTTGCTGTCATCTCAGTCTTTAGGTTTTCTTGTAATCTTATGAATTTGACTTAATCCTGCATTTTTGGGAATATTTAAGCTTTCATAGTCTCAGTTAGGTTCATTAAAGTGTCTCCATCAATTTCAGTCTCTGTTAAAACAACAAATTAAAGTTATAAAGTTAGAGATATAAAGGCCGTTATAAAGTACACACAAACAGGATTATTTTAATTCAACATACCACCTTGATAGGGACAAAGCTGTCTCTTTTGAGAATTGATGATAATAGCGTCCTGCTGTCGTCCAGGTTCAGTTCTTCAGGAATGAAGTAGCAGCACATTACCAAGCAACCAATGTAGCTCGCAGCACCCTCTGTTGATTAATGTAAAATAATTCACTTTTGTCACTTTTCATGTTCTGAGCTGAATTAGGAGGCTCTCTGAGATTTGAAGGGTAAATGTGGTATGCAGGAATTTTTAAAGGATGTACGGCTGTAAAATATGAGGATAGTCTTTTGAACAAAGTCTATTTTAAGGGTAAGAATTTCACTTCACCCTTTCAGTTTAACACAGAATAGATTCTTGTCCATTTATGAACATAAAACTGAACTTAGATTTTTGTGATTGTTTAAAAATTGACAAAAGCATGGTGCAGTAAAGGTTATTGTGCAGTTTAGAGATGTGTGAGGTGGTCATGGGTACAGACGAAACACACTGGATCAGCTCAAGACCTAAACATTTGGGTTAAACTGATGGAGGCCACAACTGCATCTGACAACACAATTAGTAACTGAATAAAAGTAAATTCATTAATACTGAGTATAATTTACAAATAGTAATAGTGAGTTAAATAGTAATTAATAGGGGTGTAACGATACGCGTATTCGTATTGAACCGTTCGGTACGACGCTTTCGGTTCGGTACGCGGTACGCATTATGTATACCGAACGGTTCGTTGGAGTAATTAATTATATTTGAAAAAAAAAAAAAAAAGAGAGAGAGAAATATAATGATATGCGTTCAACAAGGTAGCCCAATAACCCAAACAACGTAACAGGCAACGCCCCTGACACTCCCGAAGAAGAAAAAAAACACCATCTTATATGTTTATGTTAGGCTACTCAGCAGGCGCTCGCTCACTCAGTACACGCTGAAGGCTCGTTGCAAAATAGCCAATGCGTTTAACAGACTAGAAATGAGAAGATCCTCCAATAACCAACAGGTCTGGTGTTTGGGCTATAATGGTGATGGCAAGAGAGTGGTGGATAAAAAAACAACGGTATGTCGCATCTGCTACATGGAAAACGCTAAGCGCGTCTTTCTCCTCCTTTCCAAAGCGCTCGGGCAGAAGTGCTCATGAGGCGTCTGTCTTTGCTAAGCAACAATGACGTGCTCTCTCCATGAGACGTGGAAATTTCTGCGAAGGATAAATGGATTTGCAGCTCTAAAAATCGCTTGCAGTAGCTCTGCTACTAAATTTATTTCAAAATTACAATCCATATACAACTATGATCAGCTGATCCTTCATCTTGGCTGAGCTCTCAACGTTGTTACGGGAAAGGATGAAGCTGATTGGTTGGTTCTTGTCACATGACCCGCGGTGCGCTTGCGGCATTTCGAAAAGTTGAGATGTTTTTACATTTTGCTGTATCTAAAACGTATCGAACCGAACCGAACCGAACCGTGACATCAGTGTATCGTATCGAACCGAACCGTGAATTTTGTGAACCGTTACACCCCTAGTAATTAACTAATGTAACAAGCAAATGGTGTTCTAACTGTACTCAGTCTAGTCTTTACAGTAGTTTGCAGAAATCATCGACTGCAGTAATAACAAACAAGACATTTCTCTGGGTTGTTTTGGATATGTTCACTCATAGCTTCAAGCTCCTGTAAATAAGAGTTTAAATATACTTATTAGATGAGAAACATAAGTCAATGTTGAGGTAATGAGACTTTTGATTGTAGATGTTTGTGTATTGGCAAAAATGAGCACAGATATTGTTGATTTCTTCTGAAACTCTAAAGGAGACACACCTGAGATTATATGTCTGTTTATGTCTTTTCAGGAGAAACCTCTGAGAAACAAGAGATTTCAGCTTAAGTGAAAATATATATTTCTATGAAGGTAAAATGAAGTTATAAAGATTGCATGCACAGGGTAACATTTGTGGAATTGTACATAAGACTGTAAGCGTAAATGAATTATCCATGGGCAAGAGAAGCTATATCTATCTATCTTCATAGCAACACTAGCAAATATCCAAACCAACCTAGCAACTCCCCAGGTAAGATGCAATGTCAAGTTCAAAGTAATAAGGTTTATAGTATTATATATAGTATATAAAATTGTTTATAGTATAGAATTTAAAAAAATACAGATATGGCTCCAGACTGCAACCATTTTTCTGTCAGTTTGACAACATTTTGTTGGCGGTCGCACAGGTGTGACCACCATGTTGCCCAGTTCCATTTCTGTTGCATGTGGGAAACATCAAATGGCAAACAAAAGCGTAACGAAATTGTTTATCATCTCAGACCACTGATTAAGCACAGCGCAGCACAATCAAACTGTTCGAAGCTCAGAACAGTTTTACTCTGGAACCAGTGTTGATCTCAGGACACTGTAACAGTGCTTCAAGATCCAGTGAGAATCAAATTTTGCACATAATTCTCTGTTACAAACAGATCAAACAGCGCTGACATAGAAAACCAGAAATAAAGGTTAAAGGATAACTATATATATAACCATGATGTTGTGGCAGACACGGTTGAATGTTATTACTGCTTTGTGTAAGTACAACCCTTTGAGAGAAGTTCAAGCACTTTTAAACAACTTTCAACTAACCGCACTGTAAAGCTCTAAAATGATCCAATTTAAGTTTTATTTTTAATGTGATGTCCAAAATATACTTTGTGTTAAATACTTATTAAAATTCAAAAGACATCAAATTAACACTAACCAGTAGACAGCAGCAGAAGAGCACTTACTGGTCACTCATTTCCACTTTATTGGTTTATATTTTGAGAATATAAAATCACTATTATAAAATATCAAATCAAGAAATAACATTTTATCAAAGGTTTACAAATTTTACAAGTGCGTTGAAAAATGCAAATAAAAGTAAATGTATGCATTACTGTCAAATGTGTATTAACAATGAATATACAGGTTTTATTATGTATAATATTATTAGTAATTGCACTCATTATTGTAAATCAATAGTAATTTTCTATTAAATAATCGTTATTGTAAATAATCTCAAACTAAATCTTCTGGTGTCTCCATCAGTAGTACTTGATGGTGCTGGTGCCACTACCTTCAAATGTTAGTCTGGAGCCTGAGACAGTGACTGTAAGAGTCAGATTACTGTTTGGACACAGCCTCACAGCCTACAATTACTGTCCGAACTGCACAACTCTGGACCACTCTGTGTGTTTCTAACAAGTATTTATACAGCAGTTTATTACAAAGCTCTGCTACATAGGCCTATTAAACTTCCCAGAGAGTGGAATTAGTCAAGTTGCCAACACTTCGCCCAAGGAAGGTTCAAACACTAGCTATAGTGTAAACCAACATAATTTAACTAACGAATATTTGATCCAGTAAAACCAGTGACTATGGTTGCCTGAATCCTCAAACACAGGAGATAACTTCAGTTGATGTCAGTTTTGTTTACAGGTTGTTCTCAAACACATTTGAGCTGTTGGCCAATCAGTGCTTATGTTTGCAGGGCTTGCTCTACTAAACAGCACATTACAGCCAACAGATGTCCTCTACTCACAGCTGCACTGGGTCTGAGCAGCCATCAATACACTGTTAATATACACATTATATTAACCTACATCTTCTTTGTGATGTTTGTTTTTTCTTGTCCTCATTCTCACATCAACTTACAATAATACAGAGAGTGCAGCGCTGAGAGAAATGGCTCTTTAATAACCATCATAGGGATTTAAAGGGATGTGCCTTTGACAGACAGTGCTTCTGGAGAAGTACAAGAAGGGAGTGTACTCTCCTATCAGCGTCCAGCCTGGAGCCGACCAAAGACCTGTCCACATAGCACCACAGCACACGAGCATCCTTGCCCCCTGATGACTATCCTCTGGGTCCTTCAGAGAGATGTTTTGAGTTGACTCACCATCAGCAGCTGCGCATGGCTTCTCTAGCAACAACACAGGTCATGGCACACCAAAGTGAGATTGGTACAAGATAACAAAGCACAATGAATGAATGACATGCGTTGAGAATGACACAAGTTACTTCTTCTTGATTCATGTAACTGTAATGTTCATATTTCTGTACATGAATATACAGAGATGAGGGAGTCATTACAACAATCAAGGGAAAGGTTGATTACTTTTACTTTTATCTTCCAACACTTTTGGCTTGAAACATTCAGTGATTCATAGTGATTTCAATCCCTGCAATCAGTTTCCATCAATTTGTACAAATCTTTTGGCTAATGTTTTATTTTGAACTGTTTCCACAAATGTACAGGATCTGTTGTTAACCTATTAAAGGTCATTTCTCTGTAAATGTTATTTGTTTGTGTGTGTGGTGTTCTGAATTTATAATTCATTAGTACTTAGATGTATATACTGTATGGGAAACAATTCAATCATGTTTATTTGTCACATGCATGATGTAAAGTTTCATCAGCAGTAAAATGAAATTACAACACTCCTGACTTGTAAAAACATATCAATTATTTATAAACAAAAACAATAATTATAAAAAGTTAAACAGATTTTTAGTTTTAATAGATTTAAAATATTCTAAATATTCTTATCACAGAATTTACACTCCTTCAGTCTATGAATCAGACGCTCAATGTGCAACAGCTTGGGTCTCCCTGATCTCCTGCTTTAGCATCTGAGGTCTCCCAGCGAGAAATACAGGTCTGGACACTTTACAGGACACACAGTCATGCACAAGGAAGCCTCTGTCGATCATAACTGCTATATCTGGCCTAAGCAGAGTAAGAATACCTCACTCTACAAAGATACAGAACAGTTACAACAACACAGTTCTGATGGTTTAGAATTTATTTCCATTCATTCAATCAGTTTGGTTCTAAAAGAGCTAGTGTTAGTCATAAAGTGAACATCCTGGCTTAAAATTACAGCCATATATTGAACTGATTAGCTGATACATTACAATACGACGGGTTCCCAAATGCTTTCGGGGTCGGGTTTAGGTTAATATTCAATGAATAACTTCAGGGTCAGGTCGGGCTTGGGTTTGTAGCTAAACTAAAACTACATGCAGTGGGCTACGCTGGGTTCATAGACACGCAGACACACAACCATTGGACACAGAAACCAGACATCACACAACACAGACACTTTTATTAGTAAAACAGCTTCGACAGGCTACAGACTCACAACGTTATATTTCTCTGCAATGAGTGAGTAAAATCACAGTTTATGAAGTAACTCAGACTCATTGCTTGTAGAGGGTTCGGGTCGGGTTTGGGCTCTAAATGTATCAGATGATCTCAGGTATGGACCGGGTTCAGGCTTCGGTTTAAAGACCGTCCAGACCTCTAATGCCTACTAAGACTTGCATATTTGTGCATAATGTTTTGACCCTGGATGCTTACAGAAGGATAATATTTCATTTAAGTGCCAGAAACATCACAAGCATTCATAATTTTGTTGGTTCATGTTGAACTGGTGTTGATAAATGTACTCTTTTTAATAAGTCAATTTATATTGTCACTGTTTTTAAGTTACATTGTCTGAAGGGTTTCCCAGTTTTTGAGGGTCCAAATTTTGTTTGTATTATATTTATTAAGAAGGGTCAAATTATAATCTTGATATTGAAAACATTTTCATGTGTGGAGATTTAATTTATTGACAAAGTTTGAGTAAACGAGAATATATTCTATAAAACATATTTACGTTTATTTAATTGAATATTTTAATTTTTTCAATATTTTTGGATTTATAGAAATCTTATATATTTACATGTACAGAAATGTAATATGTTAAAAAATATTAGAAATTATTATATGAACATATATTGCAAATTAATATTTTTACATAGTCTAATATCTTAATGTATTTAAATATAAAGGATATAAATATATGTAAATATTTCAGATTTCAAATATATTTACATATGTTTAATATAATTAAAAAGCAGCCAAAATATATTTTTATATATATTTCAAAATATATTTATATTTATAAAGATATAATATATTTTAGACTATTTGATTTTAAGATATTTAAATATATCGAAATCTATTTCTGTATGGGAACAACACTATAGAAATGTGAAATCAGTGCATAATCCAATAATTCATTGCAGAATAAAGTGAAAGAGACCATAGCACTGATAATTAACAAAACATATATTCAAAATTTGTCCATAACATAATGAACCTAATTACACAAATTGTATAATTGTACACAATTTGAGTTAAATAACTGATTATATCTGAAACACACTGGACACTTGATTAGAGAAACATTGCGCTAAATTCTTAACACTTGTAACTGTTACACAAACCATGAGTTTGTTTGCTCTAACATTGTGTTTTAATGGTGCATGTACTTTTTAAATAATCATAACTTGCTCAATTTTCTACCAATTTGTTTAGTTCGTTATTAACGTCAGAGATGAGAGATGAGCCACTTTAGTTTTTGATTCTGAATATATTATTCAGGTGTTTTGTTATTTATTTCAGAAATTCTTGTGATGTACAATATTCAGTTTGTGCTGGTCTGACGTAATCAAAATAGTGTTTAAAAATTACTTTCTGTTTTACTTTGTGTTTGTATAGACCATAAGCCAATAGTAGAGCTGGCGGTGTCATTTGATTTGGATGGGAACTTCGGATTGTGAATCATTTGAGTCAGTTCGGGAGTTCAGAGCGTGATTCATTTGAGTCAGTTTGGGAGTTCGAAGCGGGATCGCGAATCATTAGAGTCAGTTTGGGGATCGCGAATCATTTGAGTCAGTTCTGGAGTTCGGAGCGCGAATCATTTGAGTCCATTCGGGAGTTCGGAGCGGGTTCGCGAAGGATCGCGAATCATTTGAGTCAGTTTGGGAGTTCGGAGCGTGAATCATTTTAATCAGTTCGGGAGCTCGGAGCGGGATCGCAAATCATTTGATTCAGTTTGGGGATCGCGAATCATTTGAGTCAGTTTGGGAGTTCGGAGCGGGATTCGCGAATCATTTGAGTCAATTTGGGAGTTCGGAGCGGGATCGCGATCCATTAGAGTCATTTTGGGGATCGCGAATCATTTGAGTCAGGTCGGGAGTTCGGAGCGCGAATCATTTGAGTCCGTTCGGGAGTTCGAGGCGGGATCGCGAATCATTAGTCAGTTTGGGGATCGCGAAACATTTGAGTCAGTTCGGGAGTTCGTAGCGTGAATAATTTTAATCAGTTCGGGAGCTCGAGCGGGATCGCGAATCATTTGATTCAGTTTGGGGATCGCAAATCATTTGAGTCAGTTTGGGAGTTTGGAGCGGGATTCGCGAATCATTTGAGTCAATTTGGGAGTTCGGAGCGGGATCGCGAATCATTAGAGTCATTTTGGGGATCGCGAATCATTTGAGTCAGGTCGGGAGTTCGGAGCGCGAATCATTTGAGTCCGTTCGGGAGTTCGGAGCGGGATTGCGAATCATTATAGTCAGTTTAGGGATCGCGAAACATTTGAGTCAGTTCGGGAGTTCGTAGCGTGAATAATTTTAATCAGTTCGGGAGCTCGAGCGAGATCGCGAATCATTTGATTCAGTTTTGGGGATCGCGAATCATTTGAGTCAGTTTGGGAGTTCGGAGCGGGATTCGCGAATCATTTGAGTCACTTTGTCAGCAGTAATACTATTCCAATTAATTTGGTTTAATTCACTTTCAAAGGAATTTATTTTTGCTTTAAGAATTCCTGTTGTTTTAATTTTGACCAAGAAAGAGAGTGATGGGGTGCTGCGCCAGATGACCTGGCCTCCACAGTCATCGGACCTGAACCCAATCCAGATGGTTTAGGGGTAAGCCGGACCGCAGACAGAAGGCAAAAGGGCCAACAAGTGCTAAACATCTCTCGGGGAACTCCTTCAAGACTGTTGAAGACCATTTCAGGTGACTACCTCTAGAAGCTCATCAAGAGAATGCCAAGAGTGTGCAAAGCAGTAATCAAAGCAAAAGGTGGCTACTTTGAAGAACCTACAATATGACATATTTTCAGTTGTTTCACACTTTTTGTT